>NC_133159.1:28731666-29034696 GCF_040802235.1 Manis javanica | reverse complement strand
AGTGGGTTAAACAAGGTTCATAGCAAAACATAAAAATTAAAACCCCACAATGAGCAAACTTTACAAGCACTAAAGTTCATACAAAATGAAATTCAAAAAAGCCAAAGTAACAATGAGATTTGATCTGCACTCCACTGTCCCTGATGTTGAGCTCACATCTGTATCCCGTCCTCTCCTACTCCTCCTCTACTATCCCAATCGTACTTGAAATTAACTCCCCATCTCACCTGTTTCTGTGCTATTTATATGTATAGGGAGGCCAAACAAAACACAAATGAAAACTTTTCAGAGGTGTTCTGATATGAGCACAGGCACCAAGTGATCAAATAAGATGCAGAAATTACACAGTGCCGTACAGCATAATAATTAGAATAAAAATGGATTCTGGAGCCAGTGAGTTCAAACCTTGACTCTACCACTTCTAGCTGAGTAATCTTGGATAAAAGTTAACCACTGTGTAGTCCACTTTAATCTGTAAAAGAGGTATGATAATATTAGTATCCCAGAAGGTTGAGGTTGTCAGGAGGAATAAATGAGTGTAAAAACTATAAATCTCTTAGAGAACACTGCCTGGTCCAATAAGAGCACTCTGTTATTATTAGCCTAAAAAACTGTTGGACCCAGGGCAATCCACTTAATCTACCACTATTTATACCAGTAGCATAGAAAGGACCTCAGCTGTCAAGAGTGGTTAACAAATAATTAAAGTATTTCACAAATAAAGCGCTAAAGAAGAAGAATGGGGATAATTGTTTCATAAAATGCTTTCAGAGTTCATTATCACCCACGCTCAGTCACATGAATCCATCTCTTCATTCCACACCACACACATGGTGATTTAAGAGACTGGACAACTGGAATTTTAGATTATATCTTGCACTTCAAGAAAAGGGCAAGAAAAAGATTCAACTTTTGGCTCAAATACGCAGGGGGGTAAATCAAAGCGATTATGAGAGCAACACAGTAAAAAAAAATTCACAATGTAACTACAGCTAAAAAAATAGTATACTCTGCCTAAACAGAGAGAGATGTTTAGGATCACAGAAAAGTATCTGAGAGGCTGCTCGACTATGGCCATTTTATCAATGGCAGGAAATGATCCCTTGTTGGACACTCAGGCGATCCAGCTACCACGGAGGGAGGTACGCTTTCTTAGCACCACCTCTGCCAGAAAGATTTAACTCACTCTGCACGGAGTTTGTAATCTTTCTTTTTCTCCAGCAGGCCCAGATGTTTTCGAAAGCTGGGCTGGAAGACAAAGGAAAAAAAAAGGTATTTAGTTTCCTCAGCAAACACATACTGAAATCAACATGACACTGACAGGAACAAGAGTCTCTAGAGTGCTTGGAGTGAGTGCTCAGTAAATCCATGTCCTTGGAGCCAACTTGCTATCCTGTTCCCTCTCCTCCCCCAGCTGGGCTCTGCCCAAGGATGAGAGGGACCATACAGCTCAAGAGAGGTCACAAGCACTGCCGTAACAGTTTCCTGGCCTATTAAGGACAGAGAGAGGCAACAATGACTCGGCACTAAGCAAGCAGTTGCCAGTTGTACTAAAATTACTACAGACTTAATCCAAGGGTTTATAAAATACTACGAAGGGAAAACAGTAACAGGGAGGCAACTGGTAAGGAAGCTAAATTTAGAGTCAGGAGAATTGGGTTCAAATCCAAGCTCTACCTCTTAACAATCTGTAACCTTGAGCAAGTCACTTCTCTGAGCTGCTATTTCCTAACTATAAAATGAGAATAATAATACCTACTTCTCATGGTTATCATGAGAATTTAATGAGCCTCTGTAAGTGGTGGCTCCTGCATCTGCCCAGCATATGTTCATTGTTACTATTCTACCTTTGGTACAAAGTATGAGGGAAAACTAAGCATGGCAGAAAATACTTTTCTCTGACACACAACTTAGATAATATGGAAGGTACAAGGAATATGTCATGTTATTATTTTTCTACAAGCTACTATTTGTGGAGCAGTTAATGTAAGTCACCGTCTGATGTGCACCCCTATGTTTATTGCAGCACTATTTACAATAGCCAAGATATGGAAGCAACCTAAGTGTCCATCAATAAATGGATAAAGAAGATGTTGTTCATACACACAATGGAATACTATTCAGCCATAAGAAAACAAATCCTACCATTTGCAACAACATGGATGGAGCTAGAAGGTATTATGCTCAGTGAAATAAGACAGGTGGAGAAAGGCAAGTACCAAATGATTTCCCTCATTTGTGGAGTATAACAAGGAAGCAAAACTGAAGGAACAAAACAGCAGCAGATTCAGACTCCAAGGGACTAGGGAGAGGGGTAGGGGGTGGGGAGGAGAGAGAAAGGGATTGAGGGGTATTATGATTAGTACACATGGTGTGGTGGGGTCACAGGGAAGACAGAGTAGCACAGAGAAGACAGGTAGTGACTCTGTGGCATCTTACTACACTGATGGACAGTGACTTCACTGGGGTAATGGGAAGGACTCGATAATATGGGTGAATGTAGTAACCACAATGTTTTTCATGTGAAACCTTCATAAAAGTGTGTATCAATGATACCTTAATAAAAAAATAAAATAAAAAAACCCTGAATCCAATCCAAAAATATATATATATATAAAAGTGAGGGTCTGTGCTAAATGCTTTTGTTTACATCATAATAGGCCATATTTGTTAAGCACTTACTCTGTTACAAAGCAGTCTGCTATGCTTGTTACATACAATCTCATTTAATCCCCACAGCTATCAAGGAATGTAAGGTAAAGCAGACACTATTGTTATCCCAATTTTCCAGAAGGGGAAAGAGGTTTAGGAAATGACATGCCCCAGAACACAGAACTAATAAGTGGCAAAGCTAAACTAGATAATTCTACCTGGTAGCACAGTCTGTGCTCTTGCCTACCCCACAGAACTGTATCCTCTTCTGCTCTGAGTAATCTCAATTTTTGAGGAAGTACATACACTTCTCTATTGTTTAAACTTGTATAATAACTTGGGCTTTTTAACAGTCACCTTTTTCATCTCTGAAGTGATGCAATAAAAACTCAGTATTTAAAATAGTGCCCAAAACCTCTCCTGAAAATTTTTATTTTAATTATTGTAGACAAAGGGAGTTTAACAGAGTGGAGAAAGAAAATTCGAGGGCCAAAAGAGCAGCAACGTGAGGCAGAAATCTTGAAACCTGTCATGTCCACTTGAATCTCCATCTGTCCATCCATGCCAAAGAAATCTGACATTGCATCTGAAATAGTCCACATAATTATACATACTCCCTCCATACAAAATACCTTCAATAGCTCCCCTGCTGCTTCAGAAAAGGACCTAGAGGATAAAGCCCAAACTTGGCCCAGATAAGGAGTACTCTCATCAATGTGTTTATCCACCTTTCCAGCATGGCCTTCTCCTCACCTCTCCACAAACACCCTTTATTACTAATCTGCCATGGCCATGTCATGTTCATGGCCAGCCTTGAAAGCCCTCTGTCTTCTCTGCTCATCCAAATGAGCTACTTAAAACCTTGATTTGGACACACTATTCAATCTCTTTAAGCATCAGCTTCCTCACTTCTAAAACAGGGATAACATCCACCTCATAGGGATGCTGTAGGATAATATGAGACGATCCCTGTACACTGCATTGGGCTGTACCTAGCATACAGCTCAAAAAGTTTGACAGCCATTACCATAGCTTTCTCTCATGATCTCTAATCTTTTCATTCAAATTTGTGATTTGGCATCTTTTATGTGCCATCTCTTATAAAACTGTCTCTTTATTCGTCTTTAAGTAGCCTCTGGATTCAAAACACTTGGTCTGACTTCTGACTTTGCTGCTTGCCAGCTACAGCTGTATGTCTTTTGGCAAATTACTTATATCTGAGCCTTAGTTTCCCCATCTGCAAATATGAGAAAATAATGGTACCTACTTCCACACACTGTTCAGAGTGTAAAGCATTTTGCACTTTGTCTACCTCTAACACAGCAAGAACAACTAGGTAATTATTACATTTAGATAGGTCCACACAGAGATCCAAACAAGGTGACAAGTTACACTATTGCTCCCAGCTCACCACTGAGCACACAGCAAGCGCACAATTAAATGTCTGATAAGTACTATTAAGCAGGAAGACTGAACTGTAGTTAAGAGGCCTTAGTTCCATCAATCAGCAACATATCTTTAGATGCATTTTTCTCCCTCTCCTACCCATCTGTGAAATTAAGTTGAACCTAGTATCTCTAAGGGGCTTTCTGGATTAGACAGTATGTGATTCCTGAGAGCAGAATGATGGATAAATTGATTCTGCATATATTAAACCAATTTTACCCAACCTCCCCACGCAGACACCCTCCAGAGAAATCCTACAACTGTTTATTCCACCTGAGTTTGTTTGTGACTCAGCAAGTCACTGTCACTCTCTAGGCCTCGGTTTCCTCACATGTTCAATGAGGATGAAAAACACCAACATTACAGGGTGAGACATAAACAAAAGCCTATGTAGCAGACCTCCATGGATCACAAAGCGTACAGATGATAACACCACATCAATAACATCTGTTCACTCACAGCCCCCATGCGCTGTGGGCATTGCGCATCTTTAGATATGGGTTCCAGTTCCAGCCGGGGCACTTAATGGCTGTGTGAACTTTGACCTCAACTTCCTCAGAGAAGGTCAAGCACTTCACCCAGTGTCTCGTTTTACTTACCCCACTGAAACCTTGAAAGATAACTGATTATCTTTAAGGACCTGGGGTAGCCCGCACTCTTCTTGGAACCACTCCCTCCTCCCCAAGCGCGAGGCTCCGCCCATCCACGACGACATCGTTAGCATCTATTTGCATGCAGGAGCGCCACTCGAGGGGACTAGGACCAGCAGGTGGAGAGGGGGTTGGTGGGAAAGGAGCACATGGAGCACGAGCCAGTGCGGTCGTACCTGGCTTCGCTCTC
Source organism: Manis javanica (assembly GCF_040802235.1). Taxonomy (NCBI): domain Eukaryota; kingdom Metazoa; phylum Chordata; class Mammalia; order Pholidota; family Manidae; genus Manis; species Manis javanica. The sequence goes on along the minus strand of NC_133159.1, from coordinate 29,029,758 downwards.
TGTGTTCGCGCTGCCGGGACTTAGCGGCCTTCCGGAAAGCCGCCGCCATGTCTGCTCCCGCCTGAGAAAAGCTCCGCAGACAGGCCCAGCTCCGCACCGCCTCGGCTGCCGCTTCCACTGATCCTATCGGAAGCAGGCCAAGCCGCCGGAGACCTAGAACCGCCCAATTCCTCTCTGCAGCCTATCCGGTGCCGGTCTTTACGGAAATACGCATTCTGCCTCCGACGTCCACCAAAGGCTACTTCTGGGAAGTGTAGTTCCCTGGGTCTAGTTTCGTGAGTGCAAGAGCCTGTTCTTACTCGCCAGAGCTTGAACACGTGTATCGAGATCTGGCCTTCGCGCTCGGCTCTGCGTTGGCACCTGGGAACACGTGGCTGGCACTGCCCTCCGGTTGTGCTGGGCTTGGAGTATGCGCATGCGCATTCACCTACCGCTCACACATGCTTGCCCTGTTTTTGCGGTGCTCTTAAAGCTTAGGAGTCCTGTGAATTTTATGGTGTACCAGAAAGTCCACCCTATAGAGAAACAAGAGAACTTAACACCATGTCTGTCTCTGCCACTTACTGACTTTTGACAGGTCACTTGATTTTAATGAGCATCACTTTACTCATGCATAAAACAAGGATAATAATAGCATGCACTGCTTGCCTCATAGGGCAGTCAAAGGGCTCACAGTTGAATGGAGGACGCAGTAGTTACAAGGTTCTGAGTCCATCACACCCTCAAGAGAATGGCTGATTGACAGAATGAGTGTCAGAGACAGTATAACACAATGATTAGGACCATAAACTATGGAGGTGTGCTCTGATCCTAACTGCTAGCAACCAAGACAAAGTTAGCTTCACTGAATCTCAGTCTCCCCTTCTGTAAAATGGGGGTAATAATACTATACCCACAGGATTGTTGTGAGGATTAATGATGTTTACAGAGCATAATGGTGTGTTTACTTCTTAGCAAGTTCACAATCAATTGAGGCTTTTATTCTTATTATTACTAAACCTACGTGTAAGGATTCAGAGAGGTTTGGGCACAACAGAGCATTCCAGAGGCATTTGGTTTCACCTTCACCACATGAAGCTAACTTTCAATGAGTTCTGTAAGTGGACTCATTTCTCATGACAGGGCTCACCCCTCCAGCTGAGGCCCTGGGTAAATACTCAGTCCCCAGGAGTGTAAGTCCAGTTGACCATGAAAAAGCTGAAAGTAGCTGAGATTTGCCATGTAAAAAGTTTTTTCTTGCCTCTGAGTGTGAGCCTTGCCCATCTAGGGCCACATGCATTAACAAATGCCCATCTCGTTTGTTACTTAACCATTGAGAGACAAGGCCATTCATGATCTGGCCCATGCCCACCTTTCCAGCCTCATCTTAAGAAGCCTAGCCATCAGGCAGAATGACAAGGTGGGGGCCCCAATCACTCCTGCCACTTCCCCTGAGGAAGGCATTGAATGATGGCATAGCCCAGAGGAGGCAGCTCTGCACACTGGAAGGCGGGACCCAGGAGTCAGCCACAGATTTAAATTGCACATCTACCACCTAGCAGCTTGTGATTTGAGGCCACATTGTCAAACTCTCTGAGCCCTGTGTCCTCCCCTACCTTGTGTAAAATAGTTATAATAATAAATACCACCTCATGGCTTTTGTGAGAACTGAAAGAGGTAGTGACTAGCAGTTAGCATGGTGCCCTGCATGTAGTCGGCACTTAACCATATGTGTGTTCTCCCTGTACCCTTCCTCTAATACTCTGCAGAACTCACTTATTTCACCCTCTGCACCCACAGACCCATTGCCAATCTTGGGGTCATAAGGAAAGTGCTTCTGGGCAATCTGAAAGAGGGTGTCTGATAAACCATGATGCCTGTTGGGCATCAGGCAGCACAACGGGTAAGAGTGAGCAATACACCCAGAGAAAGAGGGAAGTTTTCTCGCTGGGGGAAGGAGGGCTGGTGGGTACAAGCATCAGAGACTGTGTGATTCAGCACTATGAGGAAACCATGAGCAGCCTATCAGTCATCACCCAGGGCCTCCTGCTGAAAACCCTTTCAAAGCAAGAGAATAACTGGGAGACCCTGAGCGAGCCCCCTTGCACCACAAGACAAAGAAGGGTATATGGGGACTTCTTGGGTGAGTGAAGGGATAAGCAGATCCTATCACCCAAGGCTAGTCATCCAGCCCTCAGGCTCTGCTCCCAGCCCTAGCTCAGACACACCTGTTCCCCAGAAAGGGGGGAACAGGAACAGGGAGTCCATGTAGTTGATCCCTAGACGTCCCTGGGGCACGTCCCTGGGCCAATGGAAATAGAGAGGAGGGAAACGTGAGCCCACTGGGGAGCTGGAAGTGGGAAGGGGAAAGGACGCAGCCCCAGCCCTACACCAGTCTCCTTCCCCCAGGCTGGGCCAATTCAGAAGCCACCTAACCTTCTCTGGTCTCCAGACTCCCAGAGCAAGCAGTAGAACCTTAACACTTGACCATGAAAGGGAGTGTTGGAGAGTGGAAGGAAGTCTCACATATTTAATACTTATTGTGTGCTCTCAACCAATCCTTACAAGAATTCTGTGAGACAGGTCTTCAGCCACTCTTAACAGATGAGGAGACTGAGGCTTAAACAGATTGAATAACTACAGAATCTGTGAGCCTGACAGTTAAGCTCTTTTCTTGGCATAAGGAGCTTTGACATTTGATTGCCTGGATTTGAATCCAGGCTTTGCTATTATAGCTCTGTCACCTTTGGCAGGTTACTTACTCTCTCTGCCTCCATTTCCTCGTCCTTAAAACAAGGATGAAAATAAATTTTTCATAAAGTTGTTGGAGAAGACAAGTAGTGATTCTACACCATCTTATTATGCTGATGGACAGTGACTGTGAAGGGGTATGTGGCGGGGGACTTGATGAAGGGGGGAGCCTAGTAAACATAATGTTCTTCATGTAATTGTAGATTAACGATAACAAAATTTAAAAAAATACTGAAAAAAAGAAGTTGTTGGATAATCAAGTGCACTAATATATGTAAAGTGCTTAGAAAGGAACTGGTACAATATTTCAGGAAATATTGGCTTCTATTATGGCTGTGAAGAGAATCTATGAAGAGATTCAAGCCATGAGTAAAAGCCAGAGACCCCAGCTCTACCTTCGATCCAGCACCTTCCTCACTCACTCATAATCCCTCCCATTCTGAAGGCTGTGTACCTTTGCCCTTCCCTCACCCCCAAGCAGACCCCCTTCTTGCCATCTACTCCAACCAGACAGATTCTTCCCTGCACTCCCCAAAGTTAGGGGAACAATCTCCAACACCTGCAAGATAGAGAAAGGACCCTCCCATGGGCTGTCTGCTCACTCCTTGGACTCCAGATGCAGGTGCCTATAGACTAAACTGGGAGATGAGGGTCCAGATCGAAGCAGTGCCTGTCATTCATTTATTCATCAGATATGTATGATATGCCAGACATTGGAGTAGGTACTGGGAATGTGGTAGTGAACAATTTGATTATCTGGATTTGAATCCAGGTAGTGAGCCAATCCCTGCCCTCATGGGGCTTATAGTTTAGGCATCAAGAACAACAATAATAAACAAACAATTAATTAATTTGGAAAAGAAAGTCTCAAGGGTGACTTCCAAAGACAAGAAGGCATGTGATTTAGAGATGGGAAAGGAGGGTAACTCAGGAGCCCCATCCTGGGAGGAAAAGAGTCTCTTCTCTGAGAACCCAGCTGCACTCAGCTGGGGGAGGGGGGAGGGATAGGAGTGCCTCTTTGGGCACCTGAAACTACTCTAGACACTGAGCTTATTTCCAGGGTTGGTTTGTTGTCTCTTGTTTTGCAAACCACATAGCGGAGCCTCCTCCTCCCTCCCCCGCCCTTCCAGATTGAAGCTATTTATTCCTAGTGACAAGCCTGAGGATCCCATGGGGGGTGGCCTCAAAGACCTGGAGGGGCCTTGTGTCCCTGGCAGGCGCCAGTCCTCCCTCCCTGGCACAAAGAGGAAGCCAGAGGGTTGGAAACTGTGGAGGTGGGGGAGGAGGGGTTCCCTTCACTTCCACCCACCACCCCAGCAGCAGCCCACCCATGCACACTTCTCACACCCTTCCCTGAGAAGCTGAAAATTCATGGGGCCAAGGATTAGGGTCTTCCCTGGGTCTCAAAGGTCAAAACTATTCCTGGGCACTGTACAGAGGCAGGACTTCTCTGTCCTAGGAAGCAGCACCCAGAGGTGAGGAGGTGGCTACTTCTGTTTTTGCCACCTAGAGTTGTGGAATAAAGCCGTTTGAAGGTCAAGGCCCTATGGCGGAGGTGGGGGTGGGGAGGAGGAATCCTCTCCTTACCCCATGTTTCCAGAGAACACCTTGGTCCCCACGGACAAGGCCATGACAGATTAAAGTCTCTTTTACAAACTGGGGCTGTGTGACCCCGGCAGGTAAACTGGGAGGGACAGGTGGGCTCCTGGTCCCCAAATGGACCTTGGTCAGCTGGGTGCTGTACCCGTTGCCTAAGTTAAATACAGCGATCTCCCACTAGCAGCTGGGGGGAGACAAGGAGGGGGGCAAAGAAAGAGGACAGCAAAACCTTTAGGGAGGGGACAGGGGCGGGGTCTTGGCCGCCCACTGAGGTTGGGAGAGCCAGGCTGGGCTGGGCCGGAGTCGGGGGTCTGAGGCGGGCTCAGTCGGAAAGGTAGGTGGGGATGCGGGGCCGGAGGCGGGGTCCGCACCCGGCGGGCAGGGGCGGCCGGGGGCGGGGTCCGGGCGGGGCGGGCCGCGGCTCTCACTTCCTCCGGGAGGGGTTGGGGCCGCGCTCGCCCTCGCCCACGCAGTCCGCCCGCGGCCGGCAGCCTCGCCGGCAGCTCGCTCCGCCCGGCTGGGCCCGGCCGGCAGGTAGGAGCCGCCGAGGGAAGCGCTCCGGCGTCCCCGCCCCACCCGCGCGAGGGCCGCGCCCGCTCCCGCCGCCAGCGTCGAGGTGAGCTCCCCGCCGAACCCGGCTCCGAATACTGGCTCCCGGCCCCAACGTCGGGCCGGAGAAGGAGCGGAGGCTGCTCCCGCCCCCGTCCCCCGCCTGGTGCGTCCGCGGGCGCTCGGGCCACGCTCACAACGGGCGGCACGAGGGCGCTGAGCCCGCAGGGCGCCTCGCGGACCGCTGCGCGCCCGGCCGCGCGGCGGGGCACGGGCTGCTGCGAGAGGTGGGCGGGGGAAGGGGCCAAGTTTGAAACGCGAAAGCCTGAGAGACCCCAGAAGGGTTCAAGAAATTGAGGCTCTCAGAAAGCCAGGCAGAGCGAGAGACCGAGACTGGGACGTGAGCGACACACTCAGGAGGCTGCGGACGTGCCCGAAGCAGGGGCAGAGACTTGGACGTAGAGTCACTTAGAGACCAACTCGAGACATAAGACCCAGGTTTGTGGAGCGGAACATTTTAAGAAAAAGCATACAGTGACCTCAGTGAACACGTTGTAGAGCCCTTCCTCGGGCACTGCTGGGTCCTGGGCAGGTGAGGAGCCCTGAAGCCTAAGCTTTGTTAGCCTCGTAGTAAATCAGACAGCCTCTGTGAGGCCTAGAGACAGCCACCCAGAGACTGGAGACCGAGACACTCAGGCATACAGAGATGTAGGAAATAGAGAAGGGAAGAAAGGTGGGAACCAAGACATTCTGCCCCATGGAGACGGAGGGACCAGACTTGGGTGTACAGAGGTAGAATCCACAGAGGCAGCTGGCTGAGAGATGGGTAGTCAGAGAGAAAGATACCGAAAATGTAAAGACTGCTGCTGAAGTGTGCAGAGACCCAGAGACATGCCCAAGGGGCACAGAGCTAGACTCAGAGAGACTGGGATTTAATGGAAGCACATTGACAGCTTCCAAGACAGACCCTGAGAAAGTCAGTACAAAAGATTGGGAAGCAAGGATGTGGGGAGACAGAAACTCTGGGCCAGCTGAGTCCCCATGAAGCTGGGAACCTGAGAGAGTAAGATTGACATCAAGAGGGAGCCCCAAGCATACACCAAGACAGCCCCAACTTATTTTTAAACTCAAATCTTGGACACTGCTTCACCCCTGGGGAACCTAGAGTGGATGAACTGTTCCTCTCCTGTCCCCAGAGCAGCTGCTGGATCCTGCTTCCCACCCCCTTAGCCTAAACTGCTCTGACTCCCAGGCCCCATGGGGGAGGGGAGGGGAGCCCAGCTGAGAACTTGGGGTTATTGCCTGGTGGTGTGGGTGGAGAGGTCAGTTTCTCCCCTTAAGCCTCCTCTTAAGTCGTGTCAATTCTTGGTGGCCAGAGGAAGGGTCTGTTCTGATCCTGACTCATAGCTGTGAGGCCTGGCTGTGGTCCTCCTGGACAGAGGGATGGAGGGGGGCAAAAGGGTTGAGTGATTGGCATGGGTGATTGGACAGCCTTCTGGGTGTCTTCCAATCAGGGCTGGTAACCAGGGAGAGAGCCAGGTCCTATACTGGTGCTGTCAACCCAGCATATCTCTGTCCCTCTGCTCTTAAAGGCTGCCCACCCCCTCCCACCACTGCAGCATTTCTAGAGAATGAAACAGAAAAGAATTTCAGGCTGGGAAGCAGGAGAACTGGGCTTTCTGAGACCTGAGTGACCTTGGCCACGCCCTTGTGCTGTCCCTGGCCTCTGCTCAGCTGTAAAATGGGGATGATTCCCTATCCTGCCTGCCTTGAGATGGTGGATGGGAATGCATTTTGTGAGAGGCAAAGCAGCACGCATATGTGTGTACACCAGTGTACCTGCGTGAGGGGGTCTCAGAGTTATGTTCTCTGACGTCAGGCTGGCCCCGCTGGTCTCCTCAGCGAGCCGCAGGCCTGGACCTCTTGGGTTCCCCCAGAAGTATGGGTTCCCTCTGTATTCTCTTCTGGGCCTACACTGAGAATGTCCGGGTTAAAACCTCAGCCAGCTCTCTGACCCAGGCCTGGTGGAGAAACTTGTCTAATCCATAGTAAGAGTGAGGGGCTAATAAAAATACTAATGGCTGTTACTGACTGACCACTTACTCTCTGCCAGGTGCTTTCCAAGTATCATCATATTTAAGCCTGGCAACCACCCCAAGAGATAGGAGATAGTATTAGATGGAAAAACAGGCCTGGGGCACTTAAGTGACTTGCCCAAGATCACCCAGCTAGTAAGTGAAGAAGGTAGAATTCAAACCCAGGTTTATATTTCACAACTGCAGCCCCTACACACCACCTGCCTCAGCCATTCAGTCAGCTGTACTGAACTGGTTCACTGGGAGGTGCCAGATGTGTGTGTGGGGGGGAAGGGGGATCAGGTGTAGGGATGGGGTGTATGTGTGTGTGTGTGTGTGTGTGTTGGTGGGGGCAGAAGCGGAAAGCCATCTGGCAGACTGAGCAGTCTTTCTTGCACACCCCTCCCCCCCACAACCAGCCATGAAGGAATACAAAACTGGCTTCGTTCAGTCCCCAAGCCCTGCCAGGGAAAGGGAGAGGGAGGGAGAAAGGAGGGGATGGGCAGAGACAGGTGGGCCTTGATAGTGCCCTTCACTCTGTCCTCACTAGAGCCCAGCTGAACAGACCAGAGCACTAGGGAATTCTGGGAAGAAAACAAGCCACACCCATACCCTGTTTGGGGTGCCCCTGTCTCAGAGTGGCGACTGCCTCCCAGGGGGTGGGCCCAGGGCTAGCCTGGGCCTGGGAAGGTGGCAGCTGCTGCGAGCCACACCTGGAAGGAAGGAAAAGCCCAGGGCACTCCCGGAGGATGGCCACTCTCCCACCTGTGTGGCCGCCTGCTGCCCAGTGGCTGACAGCCCAGGCAACCCTCAGATGTTGGGCCAGAAGAAACCCTGGCCTGAGTGGCAGGGAGTGGACTGAGAGGAGGGGGACCCTCCACCCTACAGCATAGCCCCTACCCCAGAAGTCCCCTTTCTGAAGACCCCAGCTCCCAGTGGCCTCGTGCCCTGGCCTGGAGGATGAACTGAGTGTCTTCCCTTTATACAGAAGGACAGTTGTGAGTTCATGAGCCATCTCTTCAGAAGAGCCAGGCCCTCCAGGCTTGGGGCATCTGCTGGCGCCCGGAGTCTGAACTCCAAGCCAGATCAATGCTTGTTGGCGAGAATTTCTCACTGGGGGTGGCTGAGAAAAGGAGGGCTTTTTTCTTCAACTAGAGCCAGGGCAGGCTCTGGGGACTGCCAGGTACTGTGGTTGAATGGGGAGCGGGAAGTGGGTTGATGGGTTCCTTTGTACTCTCCAGGCTCATCCTGCAGCTGTGAGGACATGGTCCCTTTCCTATGGGTCCTGGTGGTTCATCTCCACCCGCCTTGGGACCCCGGCCCTTAGAAGCAGGCTTCATGGTGGAGGAGGCTGGGGGTGGCAGCTCAAATTTGGGGCTAGAGACTGGAATCAGGGGCAGCAGAAGAGACTAGGAACCCCACTTTGTTGCCGCCCCCCCACTCCCCACGCTCCTGTTCCAGAGGCAGCTGTGTGGATGACCTCATCCCACAAACATGCTTTGTTCCTGAGAAAATGGAAAGTGTCTGAGGTTTGGTGGGGGGCAGGGTGTCTGCAGCAGCAGCTCTCAGGGCTCCCCCTTGCCTGGCTCCCCACCCAAGAGGGGGCCTGATTAGGGAGAAAATGTCTGCTGTGTCTTCCACTCTCACCCTTCACTCCCCCTGCCCCAAACCTTTAGAAATTGAAAAGGTGGGAAGAGGCTGTCTCTCCCAGAGGCAGGGAGAGGGGAAGTAATGACCTAGGGGATAGGGAGATCTGGGGCTTTGCCAGGGTCTGCCAGGAGTGTGCCTGCTGGAGATGGCAGGGGGCACACTGCACACTCTCTGCCTCGGTTCCCCTCCCACTCCAGGTGTTTCATTTCCCTGTTTTCTTCCCTGCTGCTGGCAAACCTGACTTCTGGCCATCTGTGCTGCCACAGCTGTTACAGATGTTGCAGGCCAAGGCTGCCCAGGCTGGTGTGACCAAAGACCCAGCAGGGGCTAGAAGGGGAAGAGGGCAGAGGGTTCAGATGGGGAAGTTTGGCTGTGTCCAGCTTACAGGATTTCCTTCCTGCTTAAACCTAAGCCGAGCCTCTGAAGTCCTTGGCCTCTGAAGTCCTTGTCCCTGGGCCGATTGTCCTGGGAGGGGAGGCCCGATGTGACTTCTCCACCTCCACCATTCATTGCCCAGCATCCTTCTAACATTCCACTGTTTCCTGGATCGGGAGGAGGGGGGAAGGAACAGCCCATTCTTATCCCTAAGCTTCCCACTCTGGGTAGAGGTTCCTTTACCTACATTCCTATGGTCCCTTCCTGGGAGTCAGGAGAGGGTGGAGTGCTGTTCATAAGGGGTAGGGTGAGGAAGCTCCCTGCCCCTGCACTTAACCCCTTGAGGACAGTGGGGACAGTGGAGGCTAAACTCCGGCTGGGGCAGGAAATGAGTCACTGACCCAGGAAAAGCCCCCTCCCCCCAGATCTGCCAGGGCCCAGATAAGAAAACAACTGCTTCCTGATCCCCTTCCACCCTACCATTAAATACAGAAATAAACATGCAAGACTCCTGAGTTCCCAGAAACACCCTTTCCCCATCACCACCTGCTCTGACCTGGCCATTTCCTACACCTGGTCTCCTGATTTTTTTGAATGCAAGGGGCTAAGCCATAGCTCCTCTGGGTGACCCTCACCCCACCTTTTGCCCCTGACAGGGCTCCCTCACAGCCACCATGAGTGAGGCCTTCGACTGTGCAAAATGCAGCGAGTCCCTGTATGGCCGTAAATACATCCAGACGGACAACGGCCCCTACTGCGTGCCCTGTTACGACAACACCTTTGCCAACACCTGTGCTGAGTGCCAGCAGCTTATTGGGCACGACTCAAGGGTAAGGACCAGAGCAGAAGGGGTAGGGAGTTAGGGGAGGCTGGTAAGAGGGAACAGAGGTGCCAGTGCCAGTGCCCCTGCCGTGTTCCCCCCAGGAGCTGTTCTATGAAGACCGCCACTTCCATGAGGGCTGTTTTCGCTGTTGTCGCTGCCAGCGCTCCCTGGCCGATGAGCCCTTCACTTGCCAGGACAGCGAGCTGCTCTGCAATGACTGCTACTGCAGTGCCTTCTCTTCACAGTGCTCCGCCTGTGGGGAGACTGTCATGCCTGGTATGTTCTCCAGAGCTCAGTGTATGTGCCTGGCATCTGTGTAAGGTTCGTGCATGTACAAGGGATTGGTATGCTTGTCTGATACACACACACAGAGGCTTGGTAGAAAAAGGTCCTGCACACATAGCATGTCCCTGGAAATGTAGTGTATGCAGGAGGATCTCATGCCTGTATGCTCTTGGGAGCTTTGCACACCAAGGTATAAAGGAACTGGCATGCCCAGGTATACACATGAAAGCATGTTCAGGAACTGACAAGCTTGTCGTATTCCTGCAGGTCTAGTGTGTGCTGGACCAGTAGGCCTGGTATACACCTGTGGGCTTACCATGTACAGGCTGACTGACATGCTTGATAAACATGTAGGAGCTTCACATGTATGAAGGTCTGCATGTAGAAGGTACATGTCGAAGCTAAGAATATGCTAAGATGCTTCGTGCATTGGGACGTGGTGTGTCCAGAGAGAGACAGTGTTATTAGACCTGCATGTCTAATAGATACATGAGGACTTAGAACACATGGGAAATGGCATGATTACGATATACAAGGGCCTGGCATGTACTGAATCTCATGTCTAGGGCATCAGAACTTTGGGTAGGAAGAGACTTGCTTGCCTGATACACATGGTGTCTTTGTGTATGTGCTTCAACCATGATATCTGGTGTTTAAGGGCTTAGCATATACTGAGTTGTCATGGCTGTGTCATGGAGGCCTGCTGTGTACTGAGATGGTCACATCTGGCACCTATGGGGACTTCATATATGTCAAACCCTCATCTTTAGTTTATAGGGTGCAAGCCAGCATGTACAGGGTTTGGGAGAGATCAGCATGTACAGTATGCATCGTGGTCCTGCTGCACATGCATGGATACCACCTGCTTAGGCTATGGGAGCATCAGGACTCTCCTTGGAGGGAATCCACAGGTGGCACTTGAGACAGCCTCTGAATGGGACCCATTCCCTACAGGGTCCCGGAAGCTGGAGTACGGAGGCCAGACATGGCATGAGCACTGCTTCCTGTGCAGTGGCTGTGAGCAGCCACTGGGCTCCCGTTCCTTTGTGCCTGACAAGGGTGCTCACTACTGCGTGCCCTGCTATGAGAACAAGTTTGCGCCTCGCTGTGCCCGCTGCAGCAAGGTGGGCTCTGGGCCAGCAGGGTGGGGGCTCTAATCTCCACCACACTCATGGATGGGAGCAGGGCTCTGTTATGGGGTGGAATCCCCACTCCCTCCTGCTGACAGATGCTGCCCCCACAGACGCTGACACAGGGTGGCGTGACATACCGTGACCAGCCCTGGCATCGAGAATGCCTGGTCTGTACTGGGTGCCAGACGCCCCTGGCAGGGCAGCAGTTTACCTCCCGGGATGAGGATCCCTACTGTGTGGCCTGTTTTGGAGAACTCTTTGCACCCAAATGCAGCAGCTGCAAGCGCCCCATCACAGGTGGGACAAGGGTCAAAGATCAGAGTGGATAGGGTGCAGGCAGGGGAATGGGATCTGGTATTGGGTGAGGCTGTGGGACAGGACCACCCTCTGTATCTGCAGAGCTAACCTCTGGCCTCCCTCCAGGACTCGGTGGAGGCAAGTATGTGTCCTTTGAAGACCGCCACTGGCACCACAGCTGCTTCTCCTGTGCCCGCTGTTCCACCTCCCTGGTGGGCCAAGGTTTTGTGCCAGATGGAGACCAAGTGCTATGTCAGGGCTGCAGCCAGGCAGGGCCCTGAGCCAGGGCTCCTGGGCCCAGGAGCTCCCAAATCAGGCTTCCAGGACTGAGGCTCCTTCACACCACCTCTGAGGCCCAGCCGCTCCCCAAACAGGGGTTCCCCTGGGCTCCATGATTCAGCCTCCCTACTCCAGCATCCCTGAAACAGTACTCCCTGGGCTCTTAGGGAGCCTCCATCATTCTAATCCCCTCCCCAGACCTGGACTCCAGAACTTAGCCCTCTCCCTTACAGCCTGTGTTCTAGACCCCAGCCCCCCATCCTGGGCTCTAGGAACCCAAGCCCCCTTCAATCTAGACTTCTCCAGAGACTTGAGGTCTCCTCTGGGTGCCAGAGAAGTCCTCAGAAGTGGACTATACTCAGGCTTGACCATCCCCATCTCAGCCTAGTCCCCAGGGCTGGGGGCTGTCTGAGCAGCAGGGGTCCTAGGGTACGGGGTTTTGCATAGCCCTTGTCTGTCGAGTGAGTTCTCATTTCAGTTCAGTTCCATTTTGCCCAGAGATGGGCCAAGGGGTGGGATTGGCTCTCTCCCCTTCCAGATTCCTCAATAAAGCAGTGTGAGGAAGAGGTCTCTGTGTTTCTGTCTGGGGATGAAGGGTGCCTTCGCAAAAGGAGGCTCGGGCTCTTCCGGACCCCCTCTGTAGAGGGCAGACGGGGAAGCTGCCGGCCGCGGGGTGAGGAATGACCCGTGAACGGGTATCCCCGTCGTTGCTGCTGCCGTCCCTCTCGGCTTGGCCTGGCTCCCCCCTGCTGGCGGAGGGCTTTTTCCACCGGGTCGGGAGGGGTTGGGGAGCGGTTGGGATGGGAGCAGGGGTGGCGGTGGGTTCCTCCATCTGGTACAAATCACCCCCCTCCATTAACAAACCTTCCCAAACCCCGCAGAGCACGCGGTGTGGATTCCCAGTCTGGGCCCAGACCCTCAGTCCCCTTCCCCCTCTTCCCGAGGATTAACGGAGGCGGCCCGGGATCCGCTAGCGGTCGCACGTTTTTTGCCAAAAAAGGCAAGGATGCAGCTGCACGCGCCGCGGGAACATCTGGATCCGATTCCCGGCATGAATGGGTCATGGCCCCGCCCCCCGTGATTCAAGGGCGGGGGCGGGAATGAGCGAGGGGGGTTGTCCCCCAAAGTGGGGAGATGGGGCGGAGCGCTGCTCCCCTCTCCCGGCGTCCGACGCCCCTGGCCCTGCCCCCTCCGCGGCCTGAGGTCTGGGCTCTGCAGTGCAATGACGGGAGGCGGCCTCATGTGCACCGGCTGCACTCGCGGGCTTACTGCCCGCCCTCAGCTTCCCGGGGTGCAGACACCGGCGGCCCTCAGCGCTCTGGGGGCGAAGCCCTCGGGCCGGCAGAACCGCACGATTATTATATGTATCTCCTATTCAATCCGCAGAAATCCTATAGGGGGGGGGCATTTTTCCATTTCCCAGAGGTGGAGGCTCGGCCTGTCAGTTACCCAGCCACTAGGTGAGTCACTGGTGGTTCGGGATTCTAATCCGCTTCAGACTGCCGCCTCAGCCCACTTGGGATCCTATACTTTCTGAGTCCGTGGTTGATATTTTCATCAAACCTTCACTAATGCCCCACCGTATGTGCTTATAATCAGTAATTAGATGTTTACACGTTTGTCTCTATCTCCCACCAGGCTCTATGAAAATTGGGCTTGCGCCTGCTTTGCTCATCCCTCCATTCTCAGCTCCGTGCACTTACTATATGTTCAATAAATACTTGAGGTAGAGTAATCCAAGCACAGAAAACAGCTGGCATAGGCCTGGAGGCCTGCGAAGACATGGTGCTTTGGGGAGTAGCAAGTAATTTCATTTGGAGGAAGTGCAAGAGACTAAAATCTCAGACTGAAAGCAGGTCATGAAAAGCCAAATGCCAAGTTAAACAGACCTCACCCTGAGGGTAGAGCAGCCAGTGGAAATGTTTAAGTGGGGCTCAAGATGATTACTCTGGCTGCATCATGAATAATGGGTTGGAAGGGTAAGATGAGCAGGCTGGTTAGGAGGCTCATACAGTGGCCCAGGTGAGGGAGAATAAGGCAGGTAGACCATTAGTGGAAAAGACGACCTAATGACTGGTTTGGTAGGGTGGGGAAGAAGGTTTTAGGGGAAGGCAGGCATGAGGTGAATGGTACTGCTTAGGTGGTCCACCCACCTAAGAGGAAGAGATGTAGCAGTACAATAGTGTGTTGTTGATTTTAATATAAACACTTTCCAGGTTTAACATCTCAGAAACCCAGATACCTTGCATAATCAAAGGGGTGACATGATTGACAGTTTTTTCTTTCTTAGTGGTACATACAATAATGGTGCAGTTAACATTTGACAGTGTCTCATATTTGATGGAGTATGGTAGATCCCAAACCTTACCAAAACAACAACAACAACAAAAAAAACCCTTGACATTCTGAGTCTCTCTAATCCTGAGTGGAGATTTCTAACCTCTGTCCTAGCTGTACAGGAAAAACCCCTGGCAGGGAGTTGTTCTAAGGATCCTCTCCCCAAGGCTGAGGTCTTGCTTACATTTTTAGACATAAATTTAACTCTCACAACACCCCATGAATAGGCAGGACAAGAGTCATCCCTGTATTATTTTTCAAACTTTATAAACTAAAAGCAATGCATGCTTACTGTAGAAAAATTGGAGAATTCTGAAAAGAGAACAAAAGGTAAACCATCCCTAATAATGCCTCCTCATTCTTTGTTAAGCATGCATATGCATATGTATGTCCATGTTTAGTTTTAGTTTATTTTTTAATTGTGAAGGTAATATAATATATGTTAACAAAAAAAAAAACTTCATGCTGTTATTTTGGGTATATACAAAGAAAAATTTCCCTCCATACCAGACCTTCCATGTTATCTCCTCATAAACAACCATTGTTTAGTGTTACTTGGATATCCTTACAGAAATAGCCTTTTTGTGAATCTATTTTTATGTACATTGTTGTGCACCTAGCTTTTTTCACTTTGTGTGGTCATCTTTCCACATGAGCTCATACTGATTTTTTAATAGCTTTATTGAGGTATAAGCCACTTGCCATAAAATTCACCCATTTTGAGCATACAATTCATTTTATTTTAGGAAATTTATAGTAGAGCTATGCAATTATCACCACTATCCAATTTTAGAACATTTCTATCACCCCCCACAAAAGATTTCCTGTGCCCATTTGCAGTCACTTCTGATCTGACCTCCAGCGACAGGCCAACGACTCATCTACTTTCTGTTTGCATGGCTGTCTTTCTGGCATTTCATCTGGACACACACTACATACATCCTTTTGTGTGGGTGGCTTCTTTCACTTGGATGTTTTCATGGTTTATCATGTTTTCATCCATACTGAACATTTCTTAACTGCTGAATAACATTCCATTGTATGTATACCCCATATTTTGTTCATCCATTCCCAATTAATGGATTTTAGGGTTGCATCCAGTTTCTGTCTGTTATGAATAATACTGTGAACATTTGGACATGTTTTTATTTCTCCATCTAGATGTGGACATACAGACCTGTTTCAGTTTTTTTTTTTTAAGGCTGTGTAACATTTTATTGCTTGGATGTATCTTATTTAACCAGTCCCCTTCTGATAGACAATTAGGTTGTTGCCACATGTAACAGGTCAAATTGACCTGTTTGCCTTACTGCAGCTCCAGGACCAGATTAATTTACTTTTTTTTAAAAAGGAAAAAAATTTCCTTTTTTAAAAAAAGACAACAAATATGCTATCATCCCTGTTTTACTGACAAGGACACGGAGGTCCAGAGAAGTAATTAACGTTGTCAGAGGTCACCCTGAGCGCTAGGGACTCAAGTTCCAGTCTCCCAACTCCCATCCGTGTTCTTCAACTACTCAACTACTATTCAGTCCGCAGGATCCCTGCCCTCCCGGCGGGTTTCAGGTAGCCACAGGAAGCCAACCTGTGAACCTCAGGCTCCTGGATTTCTGTATGCCCCCTAGAGGCACCTGCACCTCTCAGCATCGCATCACCCCACCTCCAGCCAGCAGAGAGCACTGCTGCCAACTCGTTAGCTCAGATTGGGATCTCCCTGTGGCGCTCCCTTTTCCTCGAGTCCCCTAGGCACTTCCGGAACCAGCGGAACTTTGGCGCAGTGGGACGCTCAGAGTGGGGACACAAGCATATAAGGCGGCAGGAGTTGTTTCCGGCTGTATCCGTGGCCTCAATAGCGGTACGTTGGTGGAGGGAAAATGGAGACAATTCTCGAGCAACAGCGGCGATATCACGAGGAAAAGGAAAGGCTCATGGACGTCATGGCCAAAGAAATGCTCACTAAAAAGTCCACGGTGAGTGGGGTCTGGGCAAGAGCCCCATCTGAGGCTGGGCCCCTTGCCTGTTTAACCGCAGAGAGCTTACTTTGGCCCTCAGACCTTCTCCGCGCACTGCCCCGGCCCACTCTCGGGCTCCCTCTCCTCCCGGGGCCCACGTCGCGGGGGTCTCTCTGCTTCAGCCCTTAAGACCTCAGCGGATAACCTCCTCCCTCGGGCGGCCTTTCCAACTTGAGAACTCCGACTAACGGCGTCTGTGTCCTGTTTGCCTTACTGCAGCTCCGGGACCAGATCAATTCCGACCACCGCACACGGGCCATGCAAGATGTGAGTGTCCCACTGTCCGCTTCTCTTTGGGTCGGGATGAGCAGGAAAAAAAGGGGGGCGGGGGGCGGGGGTCTCTGAGCTCTGGCCAAAGATAACCAGATTGTTTAGTCAGGGGGTCTCCCCGGAGACGTCCACGGGGCTCCCAAAACTGTGGGTGCTGAACTGCCCTTCCTCAATTCTCTGAATGGGGAGCTCTTATTCATTCTCAGTTACTCGGAAGACACCCCTTGTTATTGCATCGTGTGCCCTCCATGGATGTGTAAAGAATGATTATGAGGAGTCCGTGGCATAGGCACAGAAGGTACTATTCCTTCTCCCCAAAAGAGAATGCAGCATATGAGTGTTTTTCTTCCAGAACACCTTTTGAAGTATTTGAGGTATTTTTACATGCAGTCTGCCGAACTATATTTGCCTAGTAATAGTTCTAAGTTTCTTAACAGTTAAATTTAGAGAATGAATCAAAATCAAAGCGCTGATACTTATTAAAGCTGAGTGATAGGTAAATGGAGGTTCATTGTACTGTGCTGTCTACTCTTGCCTATGTTTAAAATCTTTTTAAAAAGGAATAAAAGACCTAATAGAAACTGAGTTTCTGATTTGAAGGAAATAATTAGACAAGCATCTAGTCCCTTATCCAATTCCCAGATCCCAAATATTCTGAAAACAGTTTTCTTGGGTTTTTTTGTTCTTTTTAATTACTTAGTGACAAAGTCTGACTTGATCTCATTTAGCAGCAAAACCCAACCTGAACAGATGAGAGGCTTTTTATTGTCTTTATCCCACTTAGTAAATAATGCATAAGTGTCACTGCAGAATTATTAATATGTGTTCCAGATTCCACTAGGGATAATAAATACAATACACAGTACCTTTCTGGACTTAAAAATTCCAAATTCTTAAATAAATATGTTCCCAAAAGTTCTGAAGAAGGGACTATGTATCTGTACCATCTTGAGCTTGAATCCAAAGGAAGCTGTATGATGTTTTATTTAGCCTGTGCACTCTTCAAGCTTTTGTAGTGAAAATCTTCTTGGCCCAAACCATCCTTTTATCTTTGAGGGTCTCAGGTAGGAATAGCTGTTTAGCAAAGAGTGACTCTGTTATATGGCTCCCTGGCTTTTCTAAGGAAATTTAAGCATCAGTAGTATGTCAGTATAGGAACTCTCTGCCACATCAGCTAGGTAATCTTCAAATTGACTTGTTTAAAAAACTAACCAAGAACCAGTGCTATTAAAGATGCCAGAAAACACAGGAACTTTTAACACCGTATCTCTCAAGGTTTCTCTGGGCTTTGACTAGAGAGGCCTTTTTGGTGGCTTATCCGGTAGCTGTGGAGCTTGCTCCATTCTGATGGGTTTGTGTTTGTCTTTCAGAGGTATATGGAAGTCAGCGGGAATCTGAGGGATTTGTATGATGATAAGGATGGGTAAGTCACAGTCACAGCCAGTCCAGGAGTTAGTGCTTCTGAGGAGCCATGATTAAAGGACTGACTTTGTGCTCTGTGTTCCTTGGATTTTTCCTGGAATTGCAGGTTACGAAAAGAGGAGCTCAATGCCATTTCAGGACCCAATGAGTTTGCTGAATTTTATAATAGACTCAAGCAAATAAAGGAATTCCACCGGAAACACCCAAATGAGGTATGGCGTCAAAGGACTTTTTCCGGCCTGCCCAAAGAGCATATTAAAGGAAAGGTATAAGGAAAAAGGAGATGTGCCACACTGATATCCCTTCAAAAAAGAACTTGCCCTTTAGCTGCAAGAAGCATATTTAGTTGACATATTACAACTCCAGTGTTTTCAGTCCACCCCCCCCACCCCCCAGCTTTAAGCCAAGGCTGTACTCGTCCCTGGCTCCAGCCACCGACTGAGCACATCACGGGTATGATGGCCTCCCTATTTCTGCCCACTATGAGGCCCTTCTACGGAGCCACCTCTGCTGCAAGCTCCCCATTGGGGTGATGAAGACTCCTGTCTGCCTCATGAGTTAGGCTCTCCCTGCCCAAGCATAATGCTCTCCTCTTTTCTTTTTTGTCTTTCACAGGTATACCACCCCAAGCCCCCCACCCCCATAAACTGCTTGCTCTCCTAACTGTCTTGAAGTCTGCTAACCAGGGCACCCAACTGACACAAAGAGGCTTTTCTCTAGTTCAGTGATCATTATACCCTCAAGACTCAGCCCTGACTCTTTCATTAACTATCTTTCCTAGTCTTACCACCCTGGCCCCACTCCTGATTAATCTTTCCTTTCTTTATGATACTGTCCTATTTTATGACAGTGTCTTCCCCACTGTGTTGTAAAATTGTAAGGAGCAGGAATTATGTCTCAATTATCCAGAACCCACTAAGCATATTGTATAGCTGACCAAAGGAATTATAGGGGAACAGTGGAGAGGGATGGGTCAACAATTACTCTTAGCTTTCAGGATGGTGTAACTGGGAAGCTGTTTGTTCCATTGATAGAAATAAAGAAAGGTGTAACTCATTTGCAGTGGGAATTAATTTTTACATATGCAGATTTTCAGGTGATATTGTATCTAGGTAGAAGTGTCCCATGAGCAGCTAAAGTTAGGTAACTGAGGCTCAGGCAAGAGGTAAAGGCTTGTGGTTTAGATTTTAGAATTATCACACGGACTTGATGCTTGAAGCCATGAGTCAAAGTTCTAGGAGAGAGACAATGTGAAGGGAGAGTGTTACAGCTTCTGAACTGTAAAGTGTCTTAGGAATACTTCCATTAGAGAGGTCACAGGACAGCTGCAGGTAATGTGATCTTAATGACAGTAAGCAAGACTTTCAGAAAGGAAGTCACTGGTATCAGCTGTTGCTGATTGGTAACTGCCAGCATTGCTGCTTCTTGAGGTGGTAGGAATGGAAGTCTGGTCACGGGGTAAAAGTGGGCAATTAGAAAGTAGGAGTTTGGAGTGTGAAACATGTATTTGAAAGACTGGCAGGAAAAAAAAGAGAAACAGGAGGATCTCAAGCAAGACGGGGAAGATGTATGTACTTAAAGGAGCAAATGGAAAAGGAAGAGACTGAAAATACCAGGAAGGAAAGGTGATTTATTGAAATTAAGTGAAGGTGAGTGAAGGGACTCTCACACACCTGCATATGTTTCCCCACCCTGCCTTAGAGAATGGAGTATGAAATTGTTAACTAAGAGAAAAGACATGAGTACCATTTTGGTGTGTTAATCTTATTCCAGCCCTGGTAGAAAGGTAATAAGGAATAAATGGTTAAATGGAAGGATACCCAAGAAATACTAAGTGAAAAAACATAGTCCAGTGATGTATAAAACAAAATAAAAACTTCGCACATGCCTGTATGTGCTTGTGCAACTGCATATTTAAATACATGAGGCAGTGGTTTCAAGATTTTGCTGCATATTTGAATCACCTGGGGATCTTTTAAAACATACTGATGCCTGCCCTGCTCTGATGACTAGGTATCAGGCATATCAAAATTGTTTAGTGCTCCCCCGGTTGATCCTGATGCAGCAAAGTTTGGGAATGGCTAGGATAAAAAGAAAAGATCTGTGAACAGTGGTTACCTGTTTGTAGCAGAATTAATAAAGGGAGACTTTAGCAGGTTTTAGTCAAACAGCACAAAAAAGGAAAAGAAAAAAAGGTAATTGGAGAACAGTAATCAGCTCCTAATAAAAAGTCAAGTCCAAATCAAGTGTCAGAAGTCCAACTTTCCATACAGCCTATTTCTGGGACATTGCAACCTTTTGTTGAAAAATCCACCTGAGCTTTTCTTCCTCTCAGATCTGTGTGCCAATGTCAGTGGAATTTGAGGAGCTCCTGAAGGCTCGAGAGAATCCAAGTGAAGAGGCACAAAGTAAGTAGGGTTTAACATTTCCAGCACTAACAAAAGAACAGATGAATGCAGAGTTCAGATTTGTCTTTGGAGCTCTGGAAAACAAGGCCCCAGGGAGATTTATAGCCAGGTTCTCTTACTGGTTTTCTCTTTGTTGGTTTCTGGGCTAGATTGACTTAGGACAAAGTAGTAGCTTTGAACAAAATACTCATTTTGTGCTGGACTCTTATCAGATTCGCTGGTCTGGAAAGCTGAGGTCTATTCACCTTATGAGAATAGGGAGGACACTTGGGTAAGAGCCGCCTCTTGAAACAAGGAACTAGCAGTCATTTGAAAAGCCACATCCAAAAAAGTGATCTTTGGTATCTGAATCCTTGATCTCTCTGATTCCTTCAGACTTGGTGGAGTTCACAGATGAAGAGGGATACGGTCGGTACCTTGATCTCCATGACTGTTACCTCAAATACATTAACCTGAAGGCCTCCGAGGTAAGATGTGGGAGAAGGGAGAGTGGTTCTGATTCTAGGGGTGAGTCAGGACACTGGGCTGGGGCTCCTGGACCCTAGAGTGTCTTCCACTGCTAAGCAATTAGAGTGTCTTGTGTTTTGTAATGGTTAGATAAATATTAAAGAGGTGTTGTGCTTCTTGGGAATGAAACTATTCAAAATGAAAGGTTTCTACAGTGAATATAATAAGCATATTATTTACTTATAAATTTTATTGTTTTACTTATTACAAGCATATTTTGCTTCTGTAAAAATAAATTTTTAAAAACTCACAAATAAGTATTGAGCTCCTATGTTAGGCACACATGGTATTAGTTATATGGAACATTAACAAAACAATCTTTGCCAGTGAAAAGCTACTTAATGTCTTTTGAAAAAGACATTGAAAAATAATTTATCATAGGAGATGAGATTTAATGTGACAGTCTCAAAGTCACAAGGAAGTTAAATGATTAAGTTCCTCAGTAAGTGATTGCCTGAGTGAACAAATGGCACCTTCAGGACCTTATTTTAGGATGCAGTGAGTGTCACCAAGTGCCTTGCACGTAGTAAGTGTTTGACAAATGCTTCTTTTAGTTTATTGTTTATTAATTTGATCTTTATTTTGAAGAGTTAATTATGTGCCTGATATTCTACTCAGTCCAATGGAATTAACACCCCAGTTAGTGTAGGAATTAAATGACAGGAAAGAAAAAGACTTAACACAAGCCACGCCTTGTCACTTTGTTAGACAGTACTCTGTTTTGATGTCATGTGTTGGGGATAACACTGTGACTCAGTGCAAACACCTAACTAAATCTCTTGTCATTTCGCTTTTCAGAAGCTGGACTATATCACATATCTGTCCATCTTTGACCAATTATTTGACATTCCTAAAGAAAGGAAAAATGCAGAGTACAAGAGGTAAGCATTAGTAGTTTCTAGGCCCCTCTCTACTGGATTTGATGAGAAGGTGATTTACTGGCAGAGTTCTGAATTTTGTCTTAAAGGAGTACTTGAACAATGTCCAGGTTTATTGGAAGATAGGGGTTTTAAATGACATGTTTTTAAACGTTTGTAATGTTCTGGCTCTGGAAGAATGTGTGTCCATGGGCACATCTGCGATCTTATCCCCATCTATTCTTATTATTTTCTCATTGTAGAAGGAAGTCTCCAGTCCAGGGACCTCTGTCTTTGGAGTTTAATGGGGAAAAAATTAGACTTTGTCAGATTGCAACTGAAGTGAGGTGCCTGGCTCTGATGTATAGGTGAAAGGTTTTGTTTGTGTGTTTACACCCCTGGTTAGTGATCTGTACTCCTATCTTCTTTTCTTTTTTTTCATTTTCTTTTTACCTGAAATCTTTATGTGTGAGTAATGACTTTAGTATTTGGAATTGTATCTTGAGGATAAAAGGAGTTTAATTGAAAGGTTAGAATCAAAGGTAAGAAAAAAAGTCAGTTGCAAGCCTATTTTAAAAGTTAGTATCACTGGAATTGTATTTTACAGGGTGTAACAGTATGTCAGAAACAGAAACCCTTTTGCTTTCTTTATGTTGCTTATTCCCTCTGTAGATACCTGGAGATGCTGCTTGAGTACCTTCAAGATTATACAGATCGAGTGAAGCCCCTTCAAGATCAGAATGAACTTTTTGGGAAGATTCAGAATGAGTTTGAGAAGAAGTGGGAGAATGGTACCTTTCCTGGATGGCCGGTGAGCTTCAGTGGGGGTGTGGGTGAAGGCGGTGCAGGGGAATTGAACTAAGGATTTTACTTTAATCTTGGGCTTCTGCTTTAGGGCAGTAGATCCTGATTTGTGGGGATCCATTATAACCATTAGGTATTCTCTGCTGAGTGTGCTAGGTTTACTTTGTGTACTTTGAAATGAAATTGTCAGGGCCCACTCGCCATTGGCTGGGCCCAGGATTTTCACCAATTATGTCATTAGTGCTGTGTGCTTTCTACTGACCAAAAACTGGTAAGGTTATGTGCTAGAAATCTATACTATCTGTTTTCATTCCTGGGGATAAACTTGAGATTTCCTGCACTCCCAGGGAGAGAATGAATCATCTGGGTTTTTTGCTTCACCCTCACAGGAATTTGATTCTTATTCATGTATGTGTATAAGAAAGGGGCCATCCAGGACCTGGTAATTTAGCTAGTTCCCTTATTTTCATTCTAAATCTGGATCTTAATAAACATGTTATTGTTCTTGCCAGAAAGAGACGAGCAGTGCCCTGACCCATGCTGGAGCCCATCTTGACCTCTCCGCCTTCTCCTCTTGGGAGGTATGTGTTCTTTAGCAACTGTACTGGTTCTGTCTTCACGCCTCAGAGGAACACCTGGCCGCCTCTTTTTAATGCTACATATGTGTGATAATAAAACACCAGTTCCTGGAACCAGGCATCTACAAAGAAAGTGGAAAGATTAAAAAAAAGAAAAAAAATAACAACTAACTTTGAAAACTGAGAATTAATAATTCTAGTGTAGAATGGAGTACTACCAGTATGGTTATGTATGAACTCAACCTAGAGTCAGTCTTGTGGAAAGTTTAAGCTTATTGCAGGAAGATTGACTATAGAATATATAGTCTTTCCACAGTTTCAGGAATGTCCACACCTGCTAAACCTAAGTTTGAGCATCTCTTGTTTCTCAAAATCTGTTTACATAAAATTGTAATTTATCTCTTTTTTATGTATAGGAGTTGGCCTCCCTGGGTCTTGACAGATTAAAATCAGCACTCTTAGCTTTAGGCCTGAAGTGTGGCGGGTAAGAGACTGGTTTTTCTATTAGAACTGTCCTATTTTACTGTGTGTATGCACGATCTCTAAGTGTCTCTGATTCCATTCTTTCTGTTACACCACACTGCAAAAATAAGCCTGTAGGGTAATGTAACCCTAAAATGCTTTTGCCCTCTTGTCTCCTTAGGACCTTAGAAGAGCGAGCCCAGAGGCTGTTCAGCACCAAAGGAAAGTCTTTGGAGTCACTTGACACTTCCCTGTTTGCCAAAAACCCTAAGTCAAAGGGCATCAAGCGGTGAGTAGCTTGGGCACCTCTGCTTACAGTTCTAAAATGTTATTGCTGTGTAGAATTTTTACTGCAGCAGAGATTGTAAAGCTTGTTTTATCACCGGTATTGATTCATGGAGATCCATTCTGCTTTTTTCTCTGCTAATGGCAGAGTGTGCTCTTGATGTTATAAACCTAGAATGGTCTGTACCCAGGTGACTGGAGTGAGTGAAGTCTCTAACTTTGAAACTGCTCCAGGTACCATTTGTTACCTCAGGAAATTACGGAGACTAAGTAGGTTGAAATTTTTTTTTCTAAGTTTATGAAACCCTTCCTGACCCACCTGCTTATACAGAGCACTTTCTACTTCTGTTTTTTCTAATTCTCACAACTGTGAAAAGTAGTTTTGATACTGATCTTTTGCAGATAAGGACTCAGAAAAGTTATGGAATGTGTCCACTATCTTACAGTTACTAAGTAGCAGGGTCAGGATTTGAGCTCAAGTCTGCCTGTTTGGGTGCTCATCTCCAATACCACGTTTCCTTTTTAGATTGTTATGATGGGATTTTAGATATCTTGATATGTCTGTAACCTTACCTTCTACAGTGAGGTCAAAGAAAGTATGTACCATGCATGCATTCCAGGAAATAACCTTAGTGCTTCCATCAGCAAGTCCTGAGCTGAACGAGCATTTGCTTTTACAGCATGATGTTTCTCGTGTGCTTGTAATTTTTAATGCACCCATGAAATAAATGTCCCCAAGTATAGGGAACAAGGAGTTGGGTAAAAGAACCCTTGAGTGATGCAGCTTGTTTCTAATTCTCAGAGACACTGAGAGGAACAAAGACATTGCCTTCCTGGAAGCTCAGATCTACGAATATGTAGAGATTCTTGGGGTGAGTAACTGGCTCTACAGAGGGCTGTAAATGCTTCAAGGTACGAGTCAAAGAAATACGAGTTCATGGGATTTTTTTTTAGGATTGAAAGAGGAGGATCGGCATTATACTTTGGCAGCAGAAAATAGGGTTCTTGCAGGGTCCTTGGTGTTGGCCCTTCAGTGAGGTCTTGTTCTGTTCTTAGGTGTCTTTTGTTAGGTGATATTCCCTAAGGTTGCCCAGTTTCCATGAGGCCAGACAGACTAGACCCTCCTGTCAGTATAGTATCCCCAGTGGTGCTGTCTCTTTGCCTGAGCTCCAGAATATGCCTGGAAGGTGACCCGAGAAGCAGACACTCAAAAAGCAAGTAAGAAAAAGCTACTTGCAGCAACTTTTCAGGTGTGACTTCTTAGGAAGGAGCGTTACTTACGTGTTCAGTAGATTATGAGACCCTTACTAGGGCCAAAAGGTGAGTGGTGCAAAGCTGACTTGAATGGTCTCTCAAGAAGGAGCTGAAGGGTGGGTTGGGAGTGGAGAAAGGCCTGGCCGGACCAGGGTGCTTATCTGAGAAAGAAGGTAAGGGAAGGTGGGGGAATAAAATAGCTCTCTTTCAGGGAAGAGAAGGTGAAGGAAGGGCAGCACCCATCTGAGAAGATCTCAGTGTCTCTTGGAGTCCTGTAGAAGACCAGCCTTTCTAATAGTGTTTCTACTTTGTGTGACTTTCAGCTTCTCTCAGAGCCTTTCCCTTTACAGATGCTTAGATGATGTTTTGATTGGGTGGCTCTGTCTCCCAATAGCTTGTTTACATATGTTTGTCATTGCCATGAATATTTTCATTCTGCCCTTCTTTGAGGACCATGCATATAACAGCTGTAAAACTAGAGTTACCTGTTAGTTCCCTTTATTACAACTGCTTTTCAGTAAAAGGCTAGCCAGACATTGGACACTGGACACATGTTCTCCACAGTGAACTTGGACTCTGCTAGTGTAGGCAGCACTCTGAGTTGCCAGTCCTCTAAAGGTGACTGGGAGGCTAATTTGTTCGCTTGACGTGATGTGTACCCACTGCTTTCTCCCTCCTTTGACAGCATTTTGCTTTCACTGCCAGGAGGTGGCACCATTCCCTTTGGAATTCCAGCCAAAAGAGTTTGCAGAAGTTGCTCTCATTCTGTACTGTTATGATTTTAGCCATTATTTCACTATTCATTAGTATCTGCTGGTTTCCAGACATTGTGCTGAGTGTTTGGATATAGTGGTGAACATGAGAAAGCCTCTTAGCCTTGAAAAACCCACTCTGATCGAGAGAGATGAATAACTGCCATCCATGTGACACATGCTGTAACACATGGAAGTTGAGATTTCTGTGTAGAAAGAGGGAGAAAAAATATTCCAGCTAGAGGAAACAGCAAGCACAAAGGTGAAATTTTATGAAAGGAAATTAAATGTACAAGAAAAAATGAGAAATACATTATGTATGGAACTTGCCTTGTAAGGGAGGGAGCAGTCAGAAAAATTTGGAGAATTACGTTGGAAATGTGGACTTTGTCCTCAAATAGTAGACCACCAATAAAAGTTCTTTAAGCAGAATGTACTATAAGATTGATTTCTTACACAGATAAATCTGGGAACAAAATGGAAGCTGGACTGGAATGAGGAGAGACTTAGGGCAAACTAGAAGGCTGTCATTCCTGGTAAGGGCAGTAACAGTGGGAAGAAGAAAGGACCAGGTCAGAAAATATTTTAGAGACAGAAGAGAAAAGATTTTGTTCTCTATTGTTCTGTGATAGTGTGTAGCTTCAGGTGAAAAATGTAAGCAGGAGACATGAAACCTTTGGTTTCTTCCTTTTGGATCAGGGAGGGCCTGACGATAAGAAGTTCTGATATGGAGGCAAGGCTTCCCCTTTAATGTACAAGGAAGAGAGCCTTACCCTGGGAAGTGAGGGGTCAGCCAGGATTGTAGGAAAACAGGACATGTCCTTCTTGTTCTGCTCAGCTTCTCTGACATCCTTTTTGTTCATGGGCCTGGCGCAGGAACAGCGACATCTCACTCATGAAAATGTACAGCGCAAGCAGGCCAGGACAGGAGAAGAGCGGGAGGAGGAGGAGGAGGAGCAGATCAGTGAGAGCGAAAGTGAGGATGAAGAGAACGAGATCATTTACAACCCCAAAAACCTGCCCCTTGGCTGGGATGGCAAAGTAAGTCCCAGGGCCACCCTTTGTCTCCCTGCTTCCCATTTTAGAAGCAGATGCAGCTGCTAGTCTAATACTGTCTCTTACCTGATTTATTTTAGCCTATTCCATACTGGTTGTATAAGCTTCATGGCCTAAATATCAACTACAACTGTGAGATTTGTGGAAACTACACCTACCGGGGTCCCAAGGCCTTCCAGCGGCATTTTGCTGTAAGGAATTCAAGCCATTTCTCCTGAAAATTGAACCATGAAGCATGAGTCTTCTAGAGAAGAGGATAGCAGGAGCCTGAGAAGATCACTACTCCAGAGCTCGAGAATCAGGAATGGGTCTCTAGTCAAGCATGTGGCATCTGGCCTTTGGCACCAGGGCCAGCCTTGAACAATACCTGACTTGGTTTCTGGAGGCATTCTCCCACCCTGCTGTTTGAACCTCATTTCAGTTTCCTCTCATTTGTTATTGTACTTCTCTCTCCGTCTTTCTGTCAGCATCTTAGACCAGTCTCTGATTCTTTGGTCATTTCTCTAGCCCATTGCCAGTACACTGAACCCAGGAAGGGACTAACCACCCTTTATGGGTCTTAACTGGGCCTCTGCCTTTTGATAAAAAGAGGCTAAAGGGATAACATTTATTAAGCTATTCTTGAGACCAGACATTGTCTGGATAATACTTCACTAAGTGGGTTGAGCCTTGTTTTGTTTCTGCCTCAGTTCTTAGTGCTTGGAAGGAAGTGTTAAAGCATGGAAAAGACTTGCTAGACCAAGGGTGGAGAATTTCTGTGAACTCCTCTCTCCCTCCCTCAGACAGACACACATCACTGATTAATCCTGGGTCTTTTCTGCTGAGCCCCTGAGTAGTCTCTGAATCCCAACACTACCTCCAGTGAATTGGAAATGCCATGAGCATCCAGGATAAAGCCTAAGGCATTTGCCATCCTTGAGCCAAAACTGTCATGGTGGCAGTGTCTCTTCCTGCACTTTCACATCCTTGCTTATACCTGATAAACAGTGTTCTCCTTTACTGCCAAAGATGACGCTGGCCTGCTGGCAGTAAGGCTTATTCATGCTACTGGTGGGGGTTGCATGGGAGGTAACTAGTTAGAGTTCTGGTGGTTTTCTGTGGTCTTGTTTTGTCTGGAACGCTATTGGATTTAGAAGCTAGACATTACAAACCTGCCCAATGAGGCGAACACTGTAGTACTGCTTAGAGATAGCTGTCAGTCACAGCCGCCTGTGCAAAAACATGAGCCACAGAAGGAATGCTGCCTTTAGGAGGATCTTCTGCAAAGGGCCGGGTTAGGGCTTATGAGTAAAATGGAGGTAGTGCTGTATGTGCCGTTTCACATTTCACGTTGCCCTCTCTCTCTTCTAGGAGTGGCGTCATGCTCATGGCATGAGGTGTTTGGGCATCCCAAATACTGCCCACTTTGCTAATGTGACACAGATTGAAGATGCTGTCTCCTGTAAGTAAGCTGTATTGTTCCCAAGGCCAGACTTGGTGGCCACTGCTACAGCTCACTGCCCCAATACCCTGGTGCATCGGGCCTGAAGGCCGCAGGCTGTGGATCTGTAAAAGCTACAGCAGTCGTACGGTTACTCCATTTTGAGGGCAAGAGTTAGTCAGCAGTACTGATTGTTTTCCCCTTGAGAAGAGCCCTATGCTGAGCATTAAATAGGCCTTTTAACTGTGGTCTGTTAACCTCCCTGTATGCAGGGTGTGAGTTAGTGGATGTATGTGTATTTTTATGAATTGATTTTCATGTGTTAAGAACTACAGATATAAAGGAAAAAAATAGAAATGGTCTCCATAAGCTTATTTCTATGTTGACAGGACAGATATACCGCTCATTCAGTCCCTCAGTGTCCCAATTTCTAACCTTGGGAGAGATGATAGGTAGGCCTGACTGGGTCAGGTACTGTCTATAGTCCAGAAGCTGTGTCTCCAGGAACTGGTAGTGAAAGTAGTCACTTGTTAGATAGGACTGCTGCTTCCAGAAGACATCTGGGAAGTTGGGTTCCCTAACAAGGGAACGGGCAGGAAGTAACCTTTTGCTGTTACACTGTTACTGACTTCTTAGTCTTGGTTTTAGATCTTTTGTTGAAGTTTTTATTTTGGAGTTTCACCCAGCAGGGAGGGATTCGGTACTATCATTTAATTACAGTCTTTTTTTTATTTATTTAAATGAAGGAGTTTACTTATAAATGTATTATGTTAATTATTCCATTTTTCCAGACTTAAGATATTTTTTTAAAAACTGGATGAAATACAGTTAAGAAAGAGCCGTGTAGAGTTGCCACCAGAGATCCCCATTTAGGTGGTTGGTCACCACTGACCAATATTCACCAGGTATAAATCTACCTAACAGACTAATAGCATCAAGTTCAAATATCACCATCTTGTTTACAATAATAGGTTAATATTTAAATGTTATAATGGATCCTAGGGACATCGCCTAAGAGAGCAGTTGCTTTGCTAAAATCATGACATCCCTGTGGCTTTTCATTGGGTCGCTATCTCCTCAAAAACAGGAAATTCAGTTAGTTTGCTTCATTTGATTCTTAGTGAACCCACACTGATGCCTAGAGGTGATCCCATTCTTTTCTAATTGTTTGCAGATCCCTCTGAAGAGTAACGTCTCTCTTACTTCTCCACAGTTTCCTACATCCATTTTTTTCTGTAAGAAAATAATGACAGCTTTACAATGTCCAGTATTTTAGTGCTACTCTGGATTGGGTTCCTGCAATGGCCTGGACAAAGAGTCTGACAAGGCCCTGCCCTGGCACATTGTGGCACACGATAATTCTCCATTCTTTTGTGACGTGCATATTATCAGGGCCTGAAGACTCCAGTTAATTTAAAGCAATTAGCAAGGAAGAAAAAGATGATTAGTTGAGCATCTCTATACCAGGCACAGAGCTAAGCATTTTCTCATATTGTCTCATTTACTATTTCTTCCCCATTTTAGGCTAAAACTTTCTATGATATTTCTTCTAATCTTCCCATGTCTTGTTCTGCTTGATGGAGACTGTGGAAGCATATAGGAATCTAGTAGTTATGTCTTCTCATTGTCATCTATAAATACTTTTATTATCTCTCTAAGCAGACCTTTCCTATCTGTATAGCCCTTTGTTCTGAGAGCACACCTTCCTGACACCATTCCAACAGATTTGAGCGGTTCTTTCCTTGGTTTTATATCTGTCCTGTCTTGTGTACATGTCTGATCACCCCCTCCGAAGCTGCGGTGGCTTCTGTAGATGCCTGACTCTTTTCATCTTCACTGAGATAATGTGTTACTGAACTGCCAGAACTCTTGTTTTAAGTCTCCAGTGTTTTTTGAGCCACTTCTCTTCAGACTCTTTGGCTAATATTTCACCTTTTTTCCCTCTCTGAAGTCTTTGAAATATGCACATCAGGCTTCACATAAACATATTTGACATCTAGTGTTATATTTCTCTTCATAATGAACTTCAAGACTGTTGTCACTTTCTCAATTCCCATGGGCTGTACCACATTAACTTCCTCTAGGAATATGTCAGTTCTCTAATCTAAGAGACCTTTGGTTATATTTGATCGAATTTTTATTTCACAGCTAAGCAAAGTGATGGTAAGTTTTGTAGAGGAAGGGATTTTGTCTACAGATAGTCCAGAAGTGAAATTCCTGTGTGGGGCAGGCCAGAGTCTTAAGGGCAGGGGTCATCCAGGAATGTCCTAATGGGTGATGTGGTGTAATACTGTGTATGCACTGGCTACTGTCAGTCCTGATTGCTGCACATTTCTCATGTTACAGTGTGGGCCAAGCTGAAGCTACAGAAGGCATCAGAACGATGGCAGCCTGACACTGAGGTGGGTGCTGACGTAGTAGCATCAGAGCTAGTGTCCAGTGCAGAGCTCACCATGTAGAGCAGAGGTGAAAGATGATCCCTGGTTCTCTAGTAACGAGCACTGTATGACAATATCTGTACATTGGCTCTTGACATGTAAGCCTAACATATTTGTAATATTAAATGTGTCAGACTCTAAATCTGCATCTTAAGACAGGTTGTGGTATCCGATTGGAATTTTGAAGTGGCGGGCAGGAGTACCCAATGTCTTGCCCTGCCGTGAGGATTCCCTAGTTAAGTAGTTGAGAATCCATAGCATATGTTGGATCTCCTTTGAGGAAAGCGTCTAATAAGAGATGATCCTATCATGGGGGGAGGAGGCATCCTTTTTGGTCTTGAAACCGTTGTCCCAAACAGATTTCAGAGATGAGGAATGACATGTATGTGAGGTTTGGTAGCAGCTCCCTTTTAAGTCTCAGTGGTTTTCAGTATTCCTTTTTTAGTAGCAAAGCCCTTTTCAAACTGTGATGTAGAACTCCAGTAAATAAAGCAAAGTACAGGAGAACTGCTCTGAAAGTGGGGAAGCTCAGGCTCCTTGGCTCCATTTCAACCCCTGCATTGGCCTCTTGGGAAACCTAGAGTTCTTGGAAACCATTTGAAACTGTTGTCTTAGGTGAGCCTCTGTCAACCAGGGTTCCTCACCTTAAACACAGAATGATTTGAATGAACTATTTCCTTAGTTATCCCAAGGATGGGTCATAACTGGTGCTGTCCTAGATGCCTACCTAGAGAGAACTTAGTTCACACACATGATGGATGGCTTGGGGCCGTAGGGTTTCATTCACTTGCAAACCCCAGCTGAGAAAGGCTCAGATGAATGCCATGGAATTGAGCCAGGATGAGCTTAGGTACCCAGAGGTCAGGCCCAAACATTTCTCCCAGGAGGCATAGCTAACAGTGTGCCCTTTCCTTTTAGGAAGAGTATGAAGACTCTAGTGGGAATGTTGTGAATAAGAAGACGTATGAGGATCTGAAAAGACAAGGACTGCTCTAGTGTTCAGGGATGCAGTTCAGCTTCTGGGCTTTCCCAGGCCGCCCTATGATCTTTTTCTATTTCTCACAACCAAATGCTCCTAAAAACTTTGTTATTTAGTCTTATAGCCTAACATGCATCTTGTAGAAATATAGGCATGCTGGCAGATTGTGGGGTTGAGATGTTTTATCCTTGTTTTCTATTAAAAAGGAGTCTGAAAATAAAACCAGCCCTTGTTTAAAATGCATCTTGTTCTGAAAGCCAGGATTGTGGATTAACTCACTCCTTTAGGTCTTAACACTTCCCTGCCTCTTCTTCATCAGCTTCAGTAGCAACTAAAGTTTAATGAGCACTTATTACATTACATGTTAGGTAAATCTGACCTAACCTCTTTCCCCACCTGCATTTGCTGCCACTTCCCCAAATGAGCATCACCCCAGGGTAAGCTCTGCCCTAAGTTGAGTTAGCCATTCAGGCACATTATTAGGGAAAGATGGGGAGGGCGAGCCAGGGCTTCTGCTGTGGACA
This sequence comes from Manis javanica, assembly GCF_040802235.1. NCBI lineage: Eukaryota > Metazoa > Chordata > Mammalia > Pholidota > Manidae > Manis > Manis javanica. Next base: position 28,997,598 of record NC_133159.1, on the reverse strand, counting down.
GGTTATGGCTCCACAGTTTGCCCTTTTTATTCGCATAAAGAAAAGAGTTGGGCAATTCGGGAGTGGGCCTGCAGCCCTACCCATGCCCAAGCCTCAGCAGCCTGGCACACAATGAAACAAGGACCAGCAGTGACTTCACCCACTTGCTAGTTCAGAACAGGAGTCTTTGGTGATGGTTGCCTGTGTGTTCTATAAGATGTCCACTTGACAAATGGCTAGTACTCTTACGTTCTTCAAGTGCAGATAGCCAGGGTTTGGGTAGAGTTGAGCAGCTGCCCCAGGATCTGAACCAGGTATCCCATGCAGAAAGAGCTCGGGAGCCAAGGAGGCGCTGCTCTGCCAACAGGCATGATTGCCAGGAGGCCAGGGCCTGCTCCAGGGCAGGATTTCTCCAGAGGCCCCCTTTGCCCCCCCGGCACTCAGACCTTCAGCTTGTTTGTAATATGTCTACTTGTAAAACTCCCAGCTCTGGAACTGGCCCTCTCCCTCACACTATTGCTCTAGTCATCTCGATGGCAGTAAGTTTCCACCACCCATACTCCTGGGGCACCCCACTCAGGGTTGGTATTTTCCTTCCTGGTTCAGCCCCTCCCTTATTCAACTCCTCACATTTTCATTTGTGCCTTGGCTCCTCTAGCTGCTTAAAACCCCAGCTGGACAACCTCTCCAGGGCCTGAACTTCGGAAGCTGAATGTGTGTATAATTAAACCTAATTGAGCCAACTAGAAACACTGATTACCAAAAACTGGCCTAAGTGCAAGGAGGCATTGCCGTTTGGGAAGACAGTTAAACAAAGCCTTGGAAATGTGACGTGTGGAGAGGAGACATCCTCCCAGCCTTCCCGGTGGAGCAGCAGCAACCTCGGGGCTCCCTTCAGCTTTCCTTCCGTGCCCCTCCCTGGGCTCAACTTGTGCTGGAAGGCTCTATGCAGGGAGTTCCCAAGGAACATACCTGCTGCCTTCAAGCTGTCCTGTTCCTCAGAGAGCTCCTCTACGAGTGGATATCTGGACTCTAGGGTTAATGCAGTATCCCAAGAACCTGTGGTTTTCTTCTCAGTGTTGAGGGGAGGTGTGACCAGTCTTGCCATCACCCTTGGCCAGGTAACTGCTGTCATCCTGTGACCTATGCACCAGAGCAGTCTTGGAGGAAGCCTGGGGCTTCACTGTCACAGCAAAGGATTCTTTTCTTCATTTGTTACACACCCAAATATTTTTTTAGTGCCTTGTATGTGCCAGGCTGTCTTGCCAATGAGTTTCAGCCCCGGGCAAGGTCGCTATGGATTCAATGTGACCAAAGAAAATTGACAACAGAACGCTCTTTGGGGTGAATGGGTTATACCCAACTTTATTTCCACAGTGGCAGATTAATCACTAAAATCTTGTTCACTTAGAGTGAGTCTGTATGCAGCAAGCCAGTCTCTGCCTCTAGGCCCCTCTGTCCACACAGCCGTCCTCTGGGCTTTTCTGCACAGTCCTCTGGGCCTCTGTCCTCGGCACTGCCACCACTCCAGCCTCTGCTCTGCTCTCTTGCAGCCTTGCAGCCCTGCCACCGTGTTATGCCCAGAGCACTGGGCGGAGTTCTTTATATGGAGTCAACAGCCATGTATCGCCCACAGGTGTGCAGTGAGCTAGTCAACCAGGGCCTGGTGAGAATCCTGGCCACAGAAACTCTCATTTTATCCACACAGGCATAGCTAGGTTTGCAAGCCTTGAGAATTAGGTGGAGGTGAGATAGTGGGTGGGAGTAGAACCAGTGGTAGGGAGACTCAGTAACGACCTCCTGGGCAGGTAGGAAAAGCCATGTGGCCCCACCACCCAGCCCCAAGGGGCACAGCTATTAGAGGTACTGGCAAGCTTAGCAGAAGTGGTTCTCCAAGAGGTGACTCCATGTACTCTGGGCTGCAGGGGCTTTGCTATAGGAAGAACAGGACTCCAGCTGAGTCCCCAGGCAGGCTGAGGAAAGAGTGGAGGGTTGCTCTTCCTTGTCTTAGATCTCTAGTTCTTAATCTTTTTTTTTTTTTTGGTATCCTTAATCTAAAATTACATGAGAAACATTATGTTTATTAGACTCCCCCCATCACCAAATCCCCCCCCCACAAACCCCATTACAGTCACTGTCCATCAGCATAGTAAGATGCTGTAGAATCACTATTTGTCTTCTCTGTGTTGTACAACCCTCCCTGTGCACCCCCCATTATACATGCTAATTGTAATGCCCCCTTTCTATTTTCCCCCTCATCCCTCCCTTCCCACCCATCCTCCCCAGTCCTTTTCCCTTTGGTAACTGTCAGTCCATTCTTGGGTTCTGTGATTCTGCTGCTGTTTTGTTCCTTCAGTTTTTTCTTTGTTCTTATACTCCACATATGAGTGAAATCATTTGGTACTTGTCTTTCTCCGCCTGGCTTATTTCACTGAGCATAATACCCTCTAGCTCCATCCATGTTGTTGCAAATGGTAGGATTTGTTTTCTTCTTATGACTGAATAATACTCCATTGTGTATATGAACCACATCTTCTTTATCCATTCATCTACTGATGGACATTTAGGTTGCTTCCCTATCTTAGCTATTGTAAATAGTGCTGCGATAAACAGGGGTGCATCTGTCTTTTTCAAACTGGGCTGCTGCATCCTTAGGGTAAATTCCTAGAAGTGGAATACCTGGGTCAAATGGTAAGTCTATTTTGAGCATTTTGAGGAACCTCCATACTGCTTTCCACAATGGTTGAACTAATTTACATTCCCACCAGCAGTGTAGGAGGGTTCCTCTTTCTCCACAACCTCGCCAGCATTTGTTGTTGTTTGTCTTTTGGATGGTGGCCATCCTTACTGGTGTGAGGTGATATTTCATTGTGGTTTTAATTTGCATTTCTCTGATGACTAGTGATGTGGAGCATCTTTTCATGTGTCTGTTGGCCATCTGAATTTCTTTGGAGAACTGTCTGTTCAGGTCCTCTGCCCATTTTTTAATTGGATTATTTGCTTTTTGTTTGTGAAGGTGCATGAGCTCTTTATATATTTTGGATGTCAACCCTTTATCAGAGCTGTCATTTACAAATATGTTCTCCCATACTGTAGGATGCCATTTTGTTCTATTGATGGTGTCCTTTGCTGTACAGAAGCTTTTCAGCTTGATATAGTCCCACTTGTTTATTTTTGCTTTTGTTTCCCTTGCCTGGGGAGATATGTTCATGAAGAAGTCGCTCATGTTTATGTCTAAGAGATTTTTGCCTATGTTTTTTTTTCTAAGAGTTTTATGGTTTCATGACTTACATTGAGGTCTTTGATCCATTTCTAATTTACTTTTGTGTATGGGGTTAGACAGTGATCTAGTTTCATTCTCTTACATATATCTGTCCAGTTTTGCCAACACCAGCTGTTGAAGACTTAATCTTTTTAGATCATAGATTCCTTTGGAAATACAAAGCTAACTGAACTTTCTCCCTAGGAAAACATACATACACAGACATTTTTGCACACATTCAGGGGTTAATCCCTAGAAGTCCATTCTTGGTTCCTGGGTCTTATAAGAATCTCTTCTTTAGGCATGTCATCTGGATCTCCTCAGGTTGCTTACTGCCAAGAACAGCTCTCCCAGGAGGAAAGCTGCTCCATCAGAGAAGCAGCAGGACACCTGCCCCTCCCGCCCCGGCTGGAAGTGTCTGGCAAGTTGTTCCTGGGACTGACCCCCAGGTGGGTGATGCTGCCCCTCCAGGAGCAGGAGTCTCCTCACTCCCCGCTCTGAGAGGAGAGTGAGTCAGTCTTTGTCCAGCCCCAACTGGCATCCCTTTCTTCAGCTTTCCTTCTGTGCCCCTCCCTGGGATCAACTTGTGCTGGAAGGTTCTACGCAGGGAGCGCCAAAGGGTAGCTGGTGTGTTGGGGAAGTGAGAGGCAGACAAAGTCCTGAGATAGATTGATTTAATTAGTCAATTAATTAATTATCCTTGAAATGGTAGCTAACACTCATCATTCAAGCCCTGCAGGCAGCCTCCCTTCAAAGTTCTCATGGAGGGAGTAGGCCTGTGGACTCCCCCAGCACACTACCTTTTCTACTATCACCCAGCCCAATTCTCCCATTCCATGCGGGCTCTGGGAGGACACTGGCCTACCCTCCCTCTGATCTGAGAGCCCCTCCCCACTTTCTAGGTTTCTGACCTACATTGATGAGGCAAGTCCCAGTGGGACATAGGACTGGGGAGGTCCTTTGATCTGCCCAAGCTGCCAATTAGCTTTATTGTTTCTCTCTGCTACAGTCTGGGCATTGGTCGTGCTTGCTTCCTTTGCATGTGGCCACTGTGTGTCCCTGACGGCAGCATCATCAGTGGGAATTCCCAGAGCTGACTGGAGGGGAAGAGGGGCAGCGTCAGCTTTCAGGGGCTGCACCTGCAGCCTCCCTGACTCATGCGCACCCCCTTGCCACCCTCCTCCCCTTCAGGTGTAAGGTGCATCTACAGCTGGGAGCCGGTGGGGCACAGGGAATAGTGGGACTGTTCTCCCAGGCCATGGAGGGGCGCACAAATGCAAGTAGATGGGCACAGAGCCAGAACTGATGCAGACTAGGAGGTAACCATCCAGGCTTTGCCCACTTGCTGATTCTGCGGAGTGTCTGGCCCCTCACACTCCTGGGCTGTCCCTCTAGGGAGGAGGAAGAGAGGCTTGGGTGGGAGGCCTGGGCCCTTCCTTTCACAAGGACCCAGGGACCCAGGTAGAACCTTTGGGTCCTTCTGTCGACATTATTCACCGTTGGAGACTGAGGTCCCTTTGGAGAGTTGCTAACTGGATGACAAGTACATCTTGAGTGTAGTATTGGAGCAGAGGGGACAGTGGAGGGACTGAGGCTCCTGGTGGTAAGGAGCAGTGAGGATGGAGAGAGGCATGGCTCCCGTTGCCAAGGGGTCCTATCCTGCCTCACCTCAGCACCTGGACCCTGAATACTGCCCCATTTGTGCATTAAAGACAACCACCAAAAAGGGCCCAGCCCAGAGGGGGTCCTAGCTCCAGGCTTTCCCTGGAGGCAGCTGTCACCTGAGAAACAGATCCAAATGCTGATGGAGGACTATAGCCAGGAGGACAGGAAGGCGTGCCCTGTTGGCCTCAGAACTTTGGAGGCTGGGTTGTGCTTCGCCTCCCAGGGTTGTGTAGGAAGATGGGAAAAATGCTTCACTCTCTCATCTCCAGCAGTTTTCTGCCTTGCATGGAAAAACCCGAAACCGGACTTAGACCCTAACAAGTCTAATCCCTCAGTTCTGTGGGAGGCAGAGCTGGGGGCCAGCTATCCAGGGTCTGAGAGCTACGTCCTCCCTGTGGCTCAGCTCTGGTTTGGGAACAGAATGAGAGCTGAACCCTGAGGAACCTGGACAAGGAGGGCCCTGACTTCTGACCCTCTCTGTGACTCAGGATTTCTCTGTGCTAGGTTCTGAGGAAACTCATCACCCCCAACCCTCACCCCTGGCACCTTCTGATGTAAGAGGCAAATGAGGCCAGATCAGAGGCACCGGATGTCTACTTCCTGTCACTGCACCTGCTCCAGCTCCATCTCCCCTGGGCCTGGGATGCTGCTGTCGCCATGCCAACAACAATATCCACTCTCAGGGGGACTGTTGCTAGGCTGCAGGTCCCTTTGTGCCTGCCTTAGTGTCACTCTGACAGTGTGACTTGCGGGAAGCAAAAGCTCAGTTCCTGGGGCCCCTTCTTCCCTTCAGGTTGACCCCTCCTGCTCCCCAGCCTCAGTTTATTCATCAGCATAGTACAGTACCAGGGATCTCTGCAGCCCTCACCCGGGCTGCCCAAGATTGATCCTTCACTCTGGACAGAAAACATATGTGGCCAATAGGAGCCACAGGGCTGCTTTGCTCAGAGGTAGCTCTCCTCAGCCCAGAAACCCCAGCTTTTCCTACACTCTGTGACCAACCCTAACCCATGACTAGCGTTGGAACCTGGGACTGCTGCTTCTTTTCCTGACCTTGTGACCTTTTCCATTTAACCACTGCATGACCTTTCCTTGTTCTGTGGCCCTTGATCTGGTTCCTCCCGGCAGCAGCCCCTTCTCTTCTTTTCCTCCTACCAGTCCTCCTGCTGGTCTTACTGATAGCCCCAAACCTGGTGAGAACAGCTGGCCCAACCCCTGCCCCTGCCCAGGTAAGCAACATATGAAGGAGAAAACATCCCAGATGCCTTCACCCCTTGGAAATGGGGCCACAATGTTCAAACCCCTCCACAGATATGTCCCAGCATCTCCTGCTTTGGAGAGATGTGGTACTGGGAGGCAAAGTTCTCCAACCAATGGCAGAACGGGGACCTGGGAGGCACCACTGAGAGGTGCAGGGGTGGGATTGCTGTGACCCAGGCAGGACACTAGCAGGAGGAGCTGTGCAGGGGTGGGAGCGGTGTCCTCGGAGGGGTGCTGACATTCGGGGACATTAAGGTGCTGGGAGGGAGATGTGAGGCAGGATGGAGGGGAGCCAGTGCTTGGGAGGCCTGGAGTTGGGTATGGCTCAGAACTGGGTGGCTCTCCCACCCTCCTGGACTCACGGGCACTCTCTTCATCCAGCTGATTCAACTTAATGATGCCCACTACATGGCCAGGTTCAGCCTCAGTTGTGAGGCAGGAAATGAAACCAGCCCCAGCCCCCGGCTGCTGTCCAGCGGCTCGGCCCCCAGCCCAGGCCCCTGCTCTCTGCAGTGCTGGGCAGCCCCCTCTGCCTGGTGCTCAACAAACCGGCCTCAGGCAGGACAGCCCCACCAGTGTGCCGCCCTGAATTCCCCCTCCACTGGCCCCGCTCTGCCTCCTGCTCCCACTGGCCTCATAAGCTCTGAGCCCCACAGCTCACCTCTCCTGAGCCTGAGCCTTGCGTGCCCACCAACACTCAACTTTGAACCCCAGCTTTTGATAGGCCCTCAAATCTGAGCTCAGTTTTCACCAACACCCCAACCTCTATTATAACACCCTAACGCTCAGCCTCATCAGACTGACCGTTGCCTTTGCAGTCAACCCCCTCATCAACACCCCAGCCTGAGTTTTCTACCTTCAGTGGCCCACCTCTTCCAGACCCCCTTTCCCCAGCCCCCCTTAGCCCATGCTTCCCTCCCCCCAAGCCCCAAGGAAGCTGGACAGGCTCCTGTGGGTGTCCAGGGTGGCAGTGGGACAGCTTCAGGATGTGACTGCCCACACACAAGGCGCCCTCCCTCAGGGCGGGGGCTGGGACTTTACAGGAATTACACGTAGTGGGGGTATCACAGCACTTCCTGGGCAGCCCTGCTCTGCTCCCAGGCCGAGGCCACCTACCTGTCCCAAAGGACAAGCGTCTTCCCCCTGCACTCTTGCTAACCACCACCTCGCCAGCCCCCAAGAGAATGGTGAGCCTCTCCCTCATGCCTGCCCACAGGGTCAGTGGGACAGGCACCATGGGGCTCCAGCCTCACTTCTGTCTGGCGTTCAGTCCCCAGTTTGGTCTGAATAGAGCTCCCTACCCCTCAACCTTTCTTCCATTTTTTTCTCCCAGGGCAAAATGTATGCCACCTTCTCCTGCCAAGGGAGTGACTGCTTCAAAGGACAGATCACCATGGCCATGTGCCCCAGGGGCTTGGACTTCCATGAGGTGAGCCCTGGAGGGCTCCAAGGATTGGGGTGCCATCCTCCCTCAGCACCGTGGGCCTTCCTCTTCCTACTTGGGTGGAGTAGGTTGGCAGCCCAATCCGGCTGGAGCTAGACCTTCTGGGAGCCAGGCAGTCTGGGGTCTAGTAGGCCTGACCTCACATCTCACAGCTCTGCACACTGAATCCAGGGCAGCAGCTGGGATTTTCCAAGTCTCCCAGACCTGCCCCCTTGTCTCTTACAACCCCAAATGTCCTCTGGGACTGGATAGCTGATCTTGGTTCGGGGGACCTAGGAGTCCAGGGAGGTTCAGCTTAGCCCATGGTCCACTTTCTGCCTCCACAAGTTGGGGGGAGGGGCAAAGGGAGGATGAATGGTCCTATCTCTTCTTGCAGCTGAAAAGGTCCAACTCAGGCTACACTGCAGGCTGCAGCCAGGCCTGTGTGACAGAGACCCCCAGGTGTCATGGGGCTGCAGTTCAGCCCTGCCAGTAGGAAAGCTGCCAAGCCTCAGCCTCAGGCGGCTGCCTCTAGCTGGATGGGAACCTCCACTTCAAGCGGGTAGCCCCAAGGATCACCATGGCTTGGGCCATGCTGCTGCTCCTCCACCCTGCCCTGCTCCCGTTCCTGCTCCCCTAGCCAGGCCCAGTAGCATCAGGAAACAGCAGCCAGGAAGACCATGTAGCCCCGACACGTCCCCAGGCCCCCTTCTAGCTCTTGATTCCTGCAGCTCCATTTTTAGTGAAAGGGATTTATTAAGTTCACACCCTGGGCTCAAAACTCTCGCTCCTTTCTCTCAGGGCCTAGGCCTGATCATGGGGCCCTCAAAGGGGGGACACAGGAGCCCAAGGAGAGACTGGAGTGTGGAGAAACAGAGCCACCTCCCTCCTGACCCCCATCAAGTTGGAGGAACCCAGAGTCCTGTAGGGTCAGTTTCTTCACCTGTAAAAAGCTTGGCCCCATCCACTCTTCCCAGACCTTCCTCCCCAGCCCTTAACATCAAGAGTGGGGCTGAAATTGGATTCCACTCTCCTGAAGTGACCCCCAAACCCTTTATCTCTATGGGTCTGAATCAATCCTTTTTCCCTCTTTCCCCAACACAACTTTGAAACCAAATTCAAATAAACTTGAGCCCCATTTGTGCTGTGGCTATTTCCAGAAAAAGGAGAAGCCTGGGGAGAAGGTGGTAGGTGTTTATGGATGAAGTTTACATATCCAGAGTTGGACTGGTGATTAAGGCAGCAGCTCCTAGCTCAGGGAAAGAGGGGGGCCCCTGGGCAGAGGTGCAGTGACCACTGCTTCCCCAGCACTGATCGTTCCATTCGGGTCAAAGCTTGAGAGACAATGTACTCACTGAGATAATTCATGAATTAAGTTAATAATTTAGTAAATACCTTCTGAGGGCCAACTGTGTTCCAGAAACAATGCTGGGGAGATGAGGAAATGCCAGCCCTGTCCTCAGGGAGCTTACAGTTAATGAAATGGCCAGCAGGTTGAGAGAGACCAGTCCTGGATACCTTACTTGAGTTGGCCCTTTTTGTCCATCTGAGGCAACCTCCTTATCTTAGATGGGGAAATCGAGGCCCCAAAAGAGAAAGGCCTTGCTCAAGTATAGGTAACCCGGTGAATCAGGGGTAGGAGCTTGGGAATGATTAAGTCCTGAGAGAGGGTCCCCTCCGCAGTCTCAGCACAGTAATGCCCATGAGCAGTCACACCCTGAACAAAACACGTTCACATCCACTGTCCTCAAACAGCTCCACAAGGCAGGCAGGACTGGGTGCTCCCCATCATATACACATTACACACATGTCATGCGTGCACATGAGGCTAAGGGAGGTAAGATGGCAGTGTGTGGCAGGATCAATGGCAAAGAAGTTGGAGTGAGTCAAACTTTTAGTAGAGGCCCAGTTTTGCAACTTGCTAGCAAATTGTTTAACCTCTCTGAGCCTCAGTTTATCCACCTGTAAAATGGAGATACTAGTTCTTCATAGTGTTGTTGTCCTGTTAGCTAGGACAGGGCAGTTATTTGGGGAGAAATTGAGTTGAGGCTAGGATTGGCTGGCCTGGAGTGACAGGAGTTGAGGATGGGATTGAGGAGAAAATAAAAATGCATTATTTTTTCTCTTAAAGCAGACATGGGCATTTTCCTTCTGGGTTCTCAGCAGGGAGCTCTGGTCCCATGACTTAGAGGGCCAGGAATGGAGATTAGGGCATTCATTAGGAAAATCCGGCATAGGGAACCCAGTGTACCCCAGGCCATAAGGAGTTAATGGGGGCGCAGAGGCCCCACCTCATGATTGGCATGGGCATGCTGGGACTTGCAGTCTGGCTGGGCATCATGTGGCGCAGAGGCCATTGGGAAATGTAGTCGCTGGCTTGTCCGGGTCGCGGTGTCCCACACACCCTGCAGTGACAGCTCCTCAGGAGGTAGGCGGCAATGACAGGGGCCTGGGAGTGGGTGAGGAGCAGGGAAACCAGAGAGGGCTGGGCAGGAGGGAGTGGACAAGCTAAAGGCTGGAACCCCTGACCTGCAGCTGTCAGAACCAGACACCCCCTGGCCTGCGGCTGATGCAATGGGGCCTGCTGGGTGGGGTGGGGATCAAGGAGCAATGGGACACTTTCCCTGTATTTAAGGAAACAGAATCAGGGCTGGGGGCCTTGCCCAGGATGAGACCCTTCCTTCTTCAGAGTAACGGGATGCTTTCCCCAACCCCATGCAGACACCCACTGACACCTCCCAGAGAGATGCCAGCAAGACAAATACTGCTCCCCAGAAAGGGAGACAGAACTGTGTCAGCAGAGAGGGGCTCCTCCCAAGTCTCAGCACAGTACTTCCTGTGAACAATGTCACACCCTTTACAAAACACATTTTGTAAGTGGGGCCATGTTCCCCACTCCAGTAATGGGACAGGGCACCCCACTTCCAACAGGAAGACTGGATGACACTCAGAAACAACTGGATGCCCTTCCAGACAAAGGGCAGTACAACGACTTGTACCTCCCAAGCAGGGATAAAGGAACAGCCCCTTTCCCTAGAAACTAAAGGGCCCGTTCTAGGGAGGAAGAGCAGGAGGAGCAGGCTTCCTCTGCCTTCTTCCTGCCCAAAGACCCCTCCTCCCTGCCCCCCAGCCCTCTAGTGCAGCTCCAGCACTTCGCTGGTAACTTACTGACCAAAGGGGGCTCCCATCTGCCCTCCCCCAGGGTGTGTGTCTGCTGCGTGGGACAGCATGGACCAGTCTGTGGCCATCCAGGAGACCCTGGCTGAGGGGGAATACTGCATCATCATATCCTAATTAGGAGCTCCCAGGCGCAGGCCCTGCCCTGGCCTTGGGAAGTGGAGTGCAAGACGTCAGTGTGTCTCTCTGCTCTCCTCTGTCTCTCTGTGCCATGAGGCACAGAGAGAAACCAGTATTTACTAGGTACTCATTCAGTACTGACTACCAGGTGCTTTAAAATACTCAGTTACCCTATCAGCCCTCTGTGAGGTTAGGGATTATCACCTGCATTTCGCAGATGAGGAAGGGTCCGAGAGGCAAAGCAACTTGCCCAGGGTTACAGAGCGAGTGTGTGGGTGAGGGAAGGTGGAGCAGGCTGGGCTGGGGGAGGCCTGGCCTCCGGTTTTGTTTTGTTTTCTCTTGACCTGAGCAGCAGGCAGTGCAAGGTGTGCTATGTGAGGGGGAGAGCAAGCAGAGCCGCCTTCTGGGACTTGTGCGCTACCGCCTGGAACAGGGTGGCCAGGAATATGCGTAAGTAAGGGGTTCGGTCTGTCCCTGTCAGAGCCTTGGGGTTATTGTTCACTGTACCCTCCGCTGGACTTCAACTGTCCCTCTAGAGCAGAGTTCCCAGAGTCTTCTAGAGTAATTATAATAATAATAATTGAGATTTTTTTGAACACTACATTGTAAACCTTTCATATGCATTAATATAATCCTCAAAATCTGATGAGGAAGCCTCTCAAGAAGAGTCCGTTTCACGTACTGGTCCAGATCTTAAGCCTTGTGACCTGACTACCTGCGTTCAAATCAAGACTTTGTTACTTCTGAGCCATGTGATCTTGAGCGAGTTGCTCTACAACTCTGTACCCCAATTTGTCTGGATTAAAGACTAAAGTGAATTATTACATGTCAAGTGTTTAAAGCACTGTGAAGCACCTAGAAAGTGCTCAGTAATTGTTAATAACAACCCACACACAGGACACAAAAGCAGAGAGAATAAATAATACTTGCCCAAATTCTCAGAGTCCAGAAGTCAACCTTAGGGTCTCAGGGCTGGGAGGGAAGGGCCTTAGACATTTTCAGATTTACCACCTTCACTTTACAGATAGAAAGCAGGTTTAGGAAGGGAGACGGGGTGGCTTAAGGTTGCACTGTTCACGTCACAGTGACAGGATGTGCTAGGATGTGCAATGGATAGATCAAGCACAAGTTTTACTAACAAAGCAGGGGCTCCCCAAGAGGAGACAAATAAGCTTGGCTGATGTATTCATAAAACTGCAGTCTGTTGGGCACTGTGGACAGAGAGGACATGAGGATTGTGCATGGCTGGGCACCACCAGCACAGCCCTAGGGAGTAAGGAGGGAGTGTGAATCCCAAGGCCTCCACGACTGGCCCTGTCCTCACCAGTGCTTCCTGTCCTTAGTCTCTTCCTGTATACACACCGGAGGATGGCCATTACGGGGGATGATGTCTCTTTGGACCAGATAGTGCCAGTCTCGCGGGATTTTACACTGGAAGAAGGTGCTATAGGGGGCTGGGTGGTATGAATTCCTGTTCTCTGGGCCCCCAGGTCCTTTCTGCCCTTGTTGGGGGGTGGGGCAGAGGGAGCAAGGAGCATGCTGGGGCTACGGTGCTCAAATCCTAAGGGCCTTTTCGTTTCCCTCCCCAGTGTCCCCAGATGGTGGACTCTACATTCTTGGTGAGTGTCCGTTCAGTCGGAGTCCCAGTTGGGGCAGGGGGTACAGGATCTGCAGAGAACCGTGTGAAGTAGGAGCACCCACTGATATCCTCACTGTGGCAAGCAAGACCCTGCAGAATCTGGCCCTGCCCACCTTGCTGGCCTCGGTTCTATGCTTGCTGCACTTGAAACCCGATAGATTGCTTCCATCACCTCAAACATAACACACTGTCACCTGGGAGCCCCTGCCCATGCTGTCTGCTCTCCCAAAAGCCCTCGCGCCTCTTTTTGCTTAAGCCAACCCATTCTTCAGGGCTTCATTTCACACTCTACTCTATGCAGGAAGCCTTTATGAACTTATGAAGTTTTCTCTCACTGGTACACATTCCTTTTTCTCATCCTTGTCATCTGTCACTCACAATGATTTAATTATTTGTAGTTTCCTATTTAATGTCTGTCTTCTTTGTTAGACTGTAGTAGTAGTAATAATAATAGAAATGAATATTTAATCAATGATTACCTTGTGCCAGGCACTATGCTAAAGGCTTTACATACCTCATATGGTGTTTCCCTCGCAACAGCTCCAGGAGGTTACCACTGTTTTTATCGCCATTTTACTGGCAAGGTAACTGAGGCCCAGAGAAATTAAGTGATTTAGTTAAGTGGTGGAACCAGGATTCAGACTCAGAATCCAGACTCTAGAGCCCCCACTCTTGTTCAGTATGCTAGATTGCTCCTGCTCATTCCTTAGTTCCTTGCATGTTTGTGGGTGCTCACCAGGTACCTGCTGGGTACTGGCGTTACACTATGAGCAAGATACCATCCACAGTCTAGCGTCCTAAAGACAGGCTGCTTCAATGATGGCATTTCCAGTACCTAGCATGTGTCTGGCTCAGTCAAGTAGGCTGACTGATGGGCAGCCCCTCTTGTTTGCGTCTATGTGCTCTTCTGTCCACTTGGTGAGAGGCATGGACTGTATGTCAGAGCACTTGTTTTCCTCCAGCTCCGTCTAGTACTGTTGTGGCTAACTGGCTTTTAGGAGCCTTGGTCCCCTCCCTCAGCAGAGTGAGGATGATGACAGTCTGGAGGTTATAATAATAATAAGGAGGTTCTCTTACTGTTCCAGCAGCAGCCTTCAGTGAATTGCTTAAAGGCCAAAGGAGCTTTAGACTGCGGATTCTCCATACTGGAGACTCCAGCCTTAGGATGCATCAAAGCACTTAGCTCCTGGAGGCCAAGGGCTCATTTTCTGCCTCCTCTGTGCAGGCTCGGATGTGACCGTCCAGCTGGACACAGCAGAGCTCAGCCTTGTATTCCAGCTACCCTTTGGTTCACACACCAGGATGTTCCTCCAGGAAGTTGCCAGAGCCTGCCCAGGTAGGTAAGACCTCAGGCTCCTTGGGGCGGTGATCGACCCACTACTAGTAGACTTTCTACACTTGGGACTCACACTCCAGTGTCTGTGCCCTCTTAAAAGCTGCTGGCCTGAGGCTGCAGTGCTCCCAGGCCACCAGCCAACCATGGTGTTTGCATTTCTGGACCTGAGTTTTAGCCCCAGCAGACCTCTTTGCTCTCTTGGTGCTGGGCAGGCTGTACAGAGTGGGTAGTGATTCTGATGCATAATCTTTTACAAGTTAGTAGGGTCAGCAGCTACTAGAAGCCCATCTTCCCTCTCTCTGCCAACCACAGCCAGAACCAAGAACTTCTGTCATCTGTCATATGGGCTCTGCTGCCCTTGAATCTTGCTCTGTCCCCCACTGCAGCTGAGGAAATGGTCTAACTGTGGCCTGGCAGTGAGATGTTAGTGGCCTCTAAGTCAGAATTTGTTTAGATCAGGAGAACAGCTAGCAGGTGAAGGAAAGTTTGTACAGAGCTGAGGATCAGCCCAGAACATGCAAATTTGAGTCGCCAGGTGCTGGGGTTAGGTGTTTACCCAACACTATTACTTATTTCCTTTCTAGCTAACATCTTGTCACTGAGGGGCCAGGGGGAGGGCATCACTTTTATTGTGATCTCACCATGAAGCCTAGACTTCCAGGGGCTCCAACTTAATCCAGTTTAATTCTCTGGTGTGCCAGTTAGGGATTGGCTTTGGATGCAAACTGAGGTATAAGGAAAAGGAAGTAGAAACAAGATTATAGAGCCTTGAATGCCTAGTTTAAGGGGTTTAAAGTTTTTTCTACAGGTGGGGGGAATTTATTTCCAGACCTTCACCTAGTAAGGATAACTTATTTTATGATTATTATTGGTAGTTGTAGGAGGGGTAATAATAGCAGTAACAGCAAAGAGCATGGACTTTGAAGCTACACCGTCTCTTGTATTTGAAGCCACTTTTTTCTGGTTCTGACCTGTGTGGCTTTGGGCAAACCACCTCATATCTCTGACATGTAAAGAGTATCCTTCTGCAGGAATTTTGAGAATTAAAAGAGAGAATACATATGAACATGTGCAGCACATAGTAGAAGCTCAGAAAGTGTTTCCGCCCTCTGTACAAGAAGGCCCATAACTTAGCTAACATTCGTGGATGATTTATTGTGTATTAGACACTGTTCTAAGAGCTTTACACACATTATCTCATTTTCCTTACCACAACTTTACAAGGTAGGTATTTTGATGTCTCCATTTTACAAATGAGGAAACTGAGGCTCTAGGCTGTTCTGTGCCTTGCCCAACTACATAGCTGGTAAACTACGGAGCCCAGGATTAGATAGGATTTGAGAGTCTCCTCCAGAACCTGTGCTCTTGAGCTTCCTACGCTTGTGCCACCCGGTTGCATCTAAATGGCTCAGGGAAGACTTCATGGAGGAGATGTTTAAGCTGAGACTTGAAGGATGAATGAGGTTTTTCCCAGGCAGACAAGAAGAGAAAAAGAGCCATCGGAAGGAAGAGCAGTCACTTGGTGGGACTGAACTTGAGATAGAAATTGCTGAGCCAGGAGAAGCCAGCAGAGACAGCTCCTGAAGGGTCTTAACCAACCCAGAGCTCTGACTGCCCCATCGCTCGGGGGGAGCTGTAGGAGTTTTAAACGGAGGAGTGACAAGGCAGGATTTGCTTGTTAGAAAAATTCTTTTGGCAACTGGTACAGAAGGGGAGAACCTCAAAGGAGGGAGATCTACTGGCGTGGGAGCATACTACAGGTGCTCAGGGATAAACTAGGGGCTTGGAGCTGGGCCTGGTAATGCAGATGGAGAGGAGAGGACGCACTGGAGAGATCAAACTGAGGAGGATGGAGGCTCCATGGGGGCAGTGAGTTTGCACTGTGTTCACTTTACCCCAGTGACTAGAACAGTGCCTGGCACATAGTAGATGCTTAATAAATATGTGTTGAATGAGTGAGCAGAGCTGGGCACTTGGCTGTGTAGACAAAAGCAGGAGAGGAGTCGAAGATGACTTCCTTCTTTTAGCTTTAGCTATCTGTCAGTCACTTTACCTGCTCTTCCCTCTGGGGCCCACACCTGGGGTAAGCAGCAGGGAAACTGCCCTGCCTCAACTTCTCTGAGCAGTTGTCATGATGCAGACTCCCTCATGGAGGGGCCTGGGTGAGAGGGGACTCTCAGAGTTGCTAGGTTCTTGGATATCCACCAGCCCAATCCTTGCATTTTACAGGTAAAGGGACTGGAGTCAGAATGAGGTTACAGGTGAAAAGAACTAGTTTTCCCCACCCAATCCTTGGTGGGTAACTGTGCAGCAAAAAAGGGCCAGGGAGTGGGAGTGCTTTGCTCAACAGACCACAGTCAGAGGAAAGCATTTGCTAACACTGAGTACTTGCTGTATGCCAGAAACATTTTTCTGGACACCTAGACAATGCACAGCAGCCATGTTTTCCTATTCAGTCTTTTGAGCCATACTAAAGTGTAGGTATGCTGTTTTACAGATGAGTAAACTGACATAAGAAAGGTAACTTTCCCCAGGTCATTCATCAGTTGAAGTCACAGGACCAAGTTTAGAACCCCATGTTCTAACTCCAGCGCCATGCAGTCCGGAGATTTCATTTCCCATCCTAACTCTGCCACTTCTTAGTTGTGAAAGTGAACAATATATTTTTATTTATTCAGGTCTTGGCTTTTGTTATTTGTACAATGGAAATCTGAACTTGCCTTACCTACTACCCTAAGAGTTTTGTGAGGATCAGATAAGGTCTAGTATGGGGTAATAGTATGTAAATGTTGAAATTAATTTAAAAGCTGTGTCTGGCAGTACCATAATCAGTCTTGGGCCCCAAATCTCCTCTTTTGGGTTGCTTTTGTAAATCCAGTTCAGTTCAGTCAGGTTCATGCAGTTCTACAAGGGGAGCAGAGAGGATAGCATAGGGAACAGCCAGCCAGTGTTTGGGAGTCAGACAGACCTGAGTTTGAGTGAGAGGCAGAGTGGCTCAATTTCTAGGAAGGAGGAGGGGCAATCTGGTTAAGGGGAGCTAGAGGACTTGTCTTGAAGGCATATTCCATAGCAGGCACTCTGCTTTTACTTAGAGTGTGTGTTTTTATTTGGAGTGGCTTGGGAGTTGCTGATGGAGAGGAGTAGTTAAAGCCCCCAGCCCACTCCCTAGTACTGACGTCTCTTTGGGTTCCCATTCTGATCTTAGACTTCACCCCTCTGAGCTCAGTCGCTATGGGATGATAGTTCCCTACCTCCTGAAGTTAGTTGTGAGGATTAAGGAGGTAATACATACATGAAGCACAAACCTTGGCACGTAGTTACCCGAGGTCGGAGAAGTGGCGTGGGTCTACGTTTTGTTTTCATATTCATTACTGCATTTGCATCTCCCTCCACCCTGCTCGCAAGCGTTAACGGGCATGGAGGCTCTCCCGAGAGGCCGAGCTATTTGCTCACGGTCATACAATCATTCAGAGGTGGAACCAGTCCTTCAGGCACATGCCTTAGTATTCTCTCCTTGTTCCTGCCACAGGCTTCGACCCTGAGACCCCAGATCCTGAGTTCCTGTGGCTGTCTAGATATAGGTGCACCCAGCCGGAGCCCGAGCTGCCCACCCGCAGCCTTTGGAACTCGGTCCCAGGCACCTGGCCGGGGTGCGCCAGAATTGGCGGAGGCAGGTATCCGTCTCGGAAGGGGCGGTAGGGATTGGCGAAGGCCAGGCCTCAGGGGCGGACTCCGTTCTGTTTGGGGGCGAGGATATGGAGCAGACCGGCCTTCTATTGGCGGAGGTAGAGAGCGGAGGCGGGTCCTCTGGACACGGGCGGGGCGGGGCGGGCAGCGTGATGAAGAGCTAGGAGAAGCAGGCAGGGAAATGTCCGACGCGGCCGCCTCCCGGGAGCGCGACTCTGCAGGTTGGCGGGCTGTGGGAAGCTGGGCTGGGACTCTGGGCCGGGGGCGGCGGCGAGCCAAACTTTCAGGTGGGCAAGGTCTGAGGTTTGGCCCGTGGACGCATGGCGCAAAGGCCGAGGTCCTGCGGAGGTGCGGACCCTGCGGCTGAAGTTCATTGGGGATGTTAATCTTGGCCGAGCTTGAGGAGAGCAGGCGGATGGCAGTGGGATACTTCGGCATCTGGAGCCTGGGGTTGTAGTAAAGCTACGTTCCTGACTCGCTGTGTGATCCCGGCCAGTCGCTGCCTCTCTCTGAGTCTCAGTTACCACATACTGACCTTCAGTCAGTTTCTTAATACTTGATCTGAATTTGGCTTGTGTGAGGGTGCACTCGCCACGACAGAACCTTTATTTGGGAGAAGAATGGTGTCTGTATTGGGGCTGTCTGGTTCTCTTGTCGGTCCTCAGCCCCTGCGATAGATTGGGCTGTGCGCAGACCTGGAATCTAGGAACGCTGTGTTCAGCACCCGCTCCTAACCCGCTCCTCCGGGGACTGGAGTCCAGGATGAGGTTACAGGTGAAAGGGACTAGATTTTTTCCACTCAGCCCATGGGTAATGTTTTGCCGTACAAAAAGGCAATTGATGAGCAAGAGGATGTCTTTCGGAGAGCAAGAGGCCCAGGGCTGAAATTTGGGTCAGTCTGGTGCTTTGGGAGGACCTTCAGACCTGTATTTTCTGTTCAGCTCCTAGGTTATCTGCAAGGGCTCCCTGCATTTTTTCTCCTGGGTGTGCCCATGCGGCTCTAGTTACGTATGAGCTCTGGCATGACCACTGGTGCCCATTTGTGCCCCTTTTCTCAGCTATTTGCTAGAGGTGAAGAGTCTGTCGAGTAGCTGTGTAGAATGTGAGCCATCTCTCCACTCGCGCTTACAAGGCTTGGAAACTATGAGGGGCTGGGGAGGGGGAATAGCAGGTTGCACAAGTTTGTAAAATGAGAGGAAATGAGGCGAGCAAAGGACTTCCTCAGTGCTTATGCTTTTCCCTCTCTGCAGCTGCCACAAGACGCTGTTGAAGTGCTTGATTGTGCTGATAGTTCACTGCGTCTTTCATGGTCTTAGCTCACTGGAGGTGCTCATCTAAAACAGCGATTGCTTCAGTTTCCATGACATTCTGTGCTTCAGTGCCAGGACAGGTGAGGGCTTTAGATAAGAATACATCCTCTCCTTGCCCCTTCGAAAGAGGCTGTGGATCCAGACCATTCGTGGAGGACAGGCCCAGTGGCCACAGAAAGCGGTGGGTTCTGTCTTCTTAGCCAGCACCTTAGAGCCAAGCTTGGAGTGTTTCATTCCTCATGCTAGAGAGGCGGAGGTAGCCAGGGCAGCTCTGACACCAGTTATCTGCCCCTGGGTGATCAATGCACAGAGATCTCAAAATTGTTCCTTTCCTTTCAAAAAACAAAAACTAGCCACATGCTGGTGAGGAATTATTGTTAATGTTTTGGTTTTATGTTTAGTTTAAAAATGATTTGTTCCCATCACAATAGCTAGATTAAGTGGGGTTACACTATTAATTGCTAAGTTGCTTATGTTAAGATTGGCACCAAGTCCCCAGTTCTGTTTGGGTCAGCTGTTTCCCAAGTTGCTCTGACCTCAGAGGAGGGTCATGACTTCTGCAGCAGGTAGGAGGAACTCTTAGGATCTTCCTAACAGTTCAGGCCCCAAGGGAAACAGGTAGTGGATTTGGTTCTTCCTATATGCATCTGATCAAAATGTCCACTTCCTGGTAGCCTGGGGAACCAACCCAAGGCAAAAGGCTGTTTAAAACATGCTATTTGTAATAGTCATCAGGAGAATTCCCTTAGGAGCTGATAGTCTAACAGAGAGGGAGCTCACAGTCCGTGGATAGAGGTAAGAGGCTGTGGGTTTGGCCCAGCAGAGTGGTGGCCCTTGTACGGTGAGCCACGTGTCAGAGCACCTCAAAGCCCTGGGTGCAAGGTGAGTCTGCTCTTCAGTCCTTGCCTTTGCCTTAGTAGAGAAAGGAAAGATCTCACTTTGATGTTTCTGTTAAAAATGTCCGGTCTTTTATTTTTTCTCTGCTGAATTCAGGGGTATCAGGCCAAGCTTGGTAAGGACTGTAAAAAAGGGAAATACAGCTAGTTTTAGACAGGAGTCCATGTCTTCAGGTTCACACCAGTGTCTTTGAGCTGAGTAGTGACATTGAAGTGAGATATGATGCTTCTGGTTGACGGGCAACCTGCTCATCTGATTCCCTTGGCTTCTTCAGCTAAGACCTTGGAGGAATCTCTGACAAGTAGCTCTTGTAGGTAGGAGCTTTTCTGCCTCTTCACTTAGTTGCTCTTCTTTGTGTAGCTTTTTCTTTCCTTAAGAAGAAATAAGGAGAAATGTCTCTTAATTTCTATCTAGCAACTGAAAGTCTCTTGTCCAGAAAACTCCTTGGGGGACCCTGCACAAGGTAGAATAGTTATCCATGTTATTGACTAAATTGTCACCTGCATTTCATCCTGGTCACGTGAAAGACCTAGAGCAGTGTGTCTGGAGGAATCTGAGTTTTGCACTGCAAAGGAAAACAGCTATTGAGAAGTCCCATTGGAGCTATTCCAGGCTACTTTAACACAGTGGTAATAGCAAACAAATTTTGGTCTTTTGAAGTGGTTTTCTTATTCCATGGTTGATTCAACGTGAGGCAGCTTTGTAGTAACTCAGATTTAGAATGAGATGCGATATGAGAATTTTTTCCCCTGGACCCAGGAAACAAAACATTAAATTCTGTCTGGCCAGAGAAAGGAAATGAATACTATTTATATCTCAGAGTAGCATAAAGGGTAACCTAGATTACCAGGGTAGAAGCCAGAGTGTTGGAAAAATAGCCCCCTGGTCAGAAGAGTTTGTGTGTGTCCCTCTTTGTCTTTTCCCTCCCTCTGTCCCACCTTGGTTACCAGGGAAGTAAGTGTGTGTGTGTGTGTGTCTGTCTTCTTATCTTTTCCTTCCCTCTGTCCCCCTTCCTCTCCCTTCCTCCTTCTCTCCTTCTCTCTCAATAAGTAAAATCTGTGTGACCAACATACCCTTTGAGCATAGAGAACATGACTTTTCCTAAATGTTTATCCTACAGGTAGAAATAGGGCCCTTCATCTCCACCTCTGTGGGAAGCTCCTCAGGCTCCTAAGCAAATTAATTTGGATCACTTTGTTTCTTTAAACAAAAGAGAACTGTGTACCTTTTTGTTCCTTCTTTTGTTGTTCCCTTCTCCATTTTCCCTCTTTGTCACATTGAACCTTGTATTTGTTTCTAGAATAGGAGAACCCCCTGAAGACTTTTTCTTTCCTTCAGGAAACGGTTTGTTTTGGGCTCTACAGTGGGAGTCTTGAGCAAGAGAGGTGACCCACAAACGTTCATTTAGAAGCGGCTTTGCACAGAAAAGTCCTCAGGGAGGGAAGGTTCAGGAAAACAGAAGCATCAATATTTATTAGAGGAAAGACGGAGTTGGAACCTAGAAGCTAGCTGACTTGCATGTTTTCTTTGCTGCTTAAAATATAACAAAAATTTGTAGATTTAACTAGTGATGCATATGTGAAATGAAGCTGCAAATATGAATGATGAGGATTTAAACAGAGTGTATATCTAAGTGGCCTGGGTAATTTTATTTTTATTATTGCATCTCAGTATGATATTAGACATGTCTCTTGGCTCTCCTCTTTTCCATCTATAAAATGGTAGCAAATGTTTGCCTGCTAGAAGGTCACACAGGACTTACGGAATGCTAAATTATTTAGCGGTGCTTTCGTTTGGGAAACACATTAAAGAATTGCAAAAGCCCACCTCCGTGAGCTCAGGAACTGGCTGTCCTCTGCAGAGCCTGTCCCAGGCCGGTTTCTCCCAAGTACCAACACTCTCTTCTTTACTCCCTTCGCTCCGGTTCCTTTTCTGTTAATGAAGTCACTGAAAAACCACAGTCACTATTGACTCTTCCCTCTTGTGTCTAATGACTAAATTCATCTATATTTCTTTCTGCAATTTTAACATTTTTTTGGGAAAAAAAAAAGTAAATCCCCATAGTTAATGTTGGTATCCTCTTACCTGAACTAGGGCAGTGAGCAGATTCCTTACAGGTCTTGCTATTTAAGTCTCCTCTCCCTTAGGGAATCGCCTTGGAATCTAATTGTGTTATGCCCCACTATTTTGTGTATGAACTTGAACACCCCGTTCTACAGAATAAATTTCAGATTCTAATTAGCTGGGTATTCCAGTCCTACTCCACCTGGCCTCAGCCCCCTCTCATCTCATTTAGTTTTTCTGCCCCACTCACCTTTATTTCCTCTTATTTCAAACTTGACTGCTCATTTTTCTGGATAAAATCCTGTGCCTTTTCATCTCTTTGTTGCCTGCTCATTCAGTGACATCTTTACAAGCTCGAACTTGCTGCCTTAGCATTTTGCACCCTTTCTCCTCCCCAAATGCCAGCCTAATACCTTGTATATCAGTATGTGATAAAATAATGTCGTCTTTGTTTGAACCTATAGACCCATACAGTGCAGAGCCTGAAAGTGTTTTGTCACCTGAACATCCCCTGCCCCCTTCCTTTTTGAGCATGCTCTCCCCTCTCTCCCCTCCCTTCCTGGCTTGCTCTTGCCCACTTCTCTTTCAGCTTTATCACCAGACCGCAGACAGTTCACAGAAGGCCCAGTGAGGGGAGAGCTTGGAGGAAAAAGGCAAGTCATTTCTACAGTAGCCTATCATCACTACAACCTATTGCCATAAAGTCATTGCACTATCGTCTTCCTCCTTGAAAGCTAAACTGGTCGTATGTAATCCTTGCTAACCTAAGTTGGATTTGCACAGAGTGCAAATTGGATTTTGAGTTCAGAGCTTACAGGTTTGCAAGGTACGGGATGTGTTTTTAGAGATCAATGTCTGTGCCCATTTTAAGTTCTAAAATCTATGGTACTTCTTTAATAGCCATGAAACAGTGAGAATATTAAAAAGAAAGAGAGAAAGAAAAGAAAAAAAAGAAGAAAACTATGAAGCATGGTTATTTGACTTTTGAGAAAGTAACAGAACTATTTGGGCTGGTGGCTAGGCTGAAACAGGAAAAAGTGATTCTTTCCATTCTCTTTCATGCTGCGTGCCCTTATGGGCTTCTCTCAAGAGTTCCCCGCCTTATGTACTATGTACTTAGCCCCCCTTTGTCGGAACGGTATAATATCCAAACTCTACATGGCATTCAGACTTACAGTTTGGTCTTAATATATATAATAAAAATATATTACTAATAAAACTTAATTAATTTATAAAAACTTCATTGCTATTATGATTTGATTAGCAGTTACCATTTATTGAACACCTAACTATGGATTTGTGGGCTTTATATTGTGTCAGAAAAGTTTTGTAAGAGGTTGTCCATTTTTCAGATGGTGAGTTTGAAGCTCAGAGAGGGTAGGTAATATGCCTCTGATAAGTGACTGGTCAGTGACAGGGTTGATAATAGAACTCAGGTTGTCTGTTTGAATCTCATGCTTGAGCCCTAACCCCTATATTTTTCTTTTCTATTCCCTAATGCTTCTCAAACAAAAGTTTTCATTTCTACTTATTTATACTACTTATTGTTACTTATTTCTGAGCATACCATAATGCCACCTCTTTGTGCTGAAGTTATTTCCTCTGCCAGAAATGCTTTCTCAATTCCACATTTTTCTGATAGTTAATAGACTTTATTGGTTAAGAGCACTGACTCTTGACCCAGATTCCTTGGGTTTGAATCCTAGCTGTGCCATTTATTAGCTGTGTGTTCTTGGGCAAGTTACCTAACCTCTCTGTTTATTTCCTGGTCTATAAAATGCAGATAGTAATAGCACCTACATCATGGAGAAGTTGTGAAGGTTAAATACACATAAAGTGATTAAAACTTTGCTTGGCATGTAGTAAGCTTAAGTATTTGCTATTAATATTATTCATGATAATAGTACCACCATTGTCATTATTAACACAGCCTGACTTGGGTTCTGGGTAGTTGGACCTGGATCGCCCCATGAATTGAACATATCTCTTGGTGGTATGCATTGCTTTGTCTAGACCAAGAGAGCCCGTGGGACAGCCATGTACACAGCATGGTGTCACTGATAAGGATTGAGCTAACCCACTTCCTCCTGCCTGAACTGTCAGTTTGGACTGTCAGGTATTTTGCTCACATGGTTTTGCAGGTTCTTCTAGTGTGCCAGAAATGGAATGCAAAGGCCAGTGACTGAGAAGAAAGCAAGAATGCCTCCTCCTAGGCTTGTCTAGTAGATGCTCAGGAATTGTAGGACATCATCTCCACTCAGTATTGACAGCCACACACCCACACATCCTGTGGAGACTATGATGGTACTTTTGCTTTGTTACCCAGACTTCACCTTTCTTTTCATATAGTACTTACCTCTAAGAGTTTATAGTTTCATTGAAGATGTTATGCTCATGTTTGCAAAAAAGGAGGCCATGGAGACAAGCAGATCTGGGTTTTAAGGTCAGTTGTGCCATTTATTGGCTTGGCTCTGTGTCCCTGGGCATATCTGCTATCTGCTTTGGGCCTCAACATCCTTAACTTGTAAAATGAGGCCAATAATCAGAAATAACACATGAAGCTCTTAACATAGTACCTAACTGTTAGAGGGTTCTTATCAAAGCAGTGGAGGATTGAGTGGTACAGCAGGGGGAAAAGAATGAACAGATACTGAATATCTGCTGTGCACCAGGCGTTGTGCTGGGTTCTTGACCCATTTAGATTTCATTTGTTTATCCTTTTGGCTTCTCTGTAAGTTTGGTGGTGGTATCCTCATTTTACAAATGAGGAAACAGATCAGGTAATTTGTTAAAGGTTTCAAATGAGGTAATGGGTGGAGCCAGTAAAAATAGCCAGGTCTATTTTATTCCAAAGCCCAAGGCTTTTTCAAAACACTCTGATTTCTCTTAAAGTTCTACACAAGCTGTATGGACAGGAAGGCCTTCAGAAGTCAGAGAAATGACCACCAAGGACTCATGTGATTGGGAGGGCTTCATGAAGGAGGATGGAGGAGTGGGGCTGGGTCATGAAGGAGAGGAGGCCAGCAAGTAGGAGGGGCTTCATGATGGAGCAGGAATCCGGTGGCATGCATGGGGAACCTGTCTGTTTACATTGGGCTGTCTTTGGGTGGTGGATTGATGAGAGAGAGTAGGGCCAATTTGCAAAAGGCCTCACCTGCCAGTTCAGCCAGTTTGGACCTTACCCTGCAGGCAGTGGTGTAACACGGGAAGTTTTATAGCAGGGAAAGATGAAATCAGAGTTCAGTCTGCCCAAGTCCAGAGACTACATTGGGTAGGGAGGAGTGGGAAGGTCTTGTAACTGGAAGACTCTTGAGGTAACAAGGAAAGGAGGGCATGAAGGAAGGCAGCTGAAAGAAGGAAGTGACCAGTGACTAACTGGCCCTGGGGGGCCGAGGAGAGGGGTGAGCCAATGGCAGGGTTGCAAACCAGACCGAGTGGGGAGTGATGGTGCCCGTGACTAAAGGGAGAGCTCAGGGAGAGGGCCCAGAAATCAACCAGTTTTGCCTGGGACCCACCTGGGCACAGAACATCTTATAGAAATGCCCCATAGACAGTGGAGGGACTGAGCTCAGGCAGAGCTGGACACATCCATGTACACTCAACTGTGATAGCTGATGGGTCTTGTAGAGGAGAAAGAACACTATTCAGACCTGGTCTGTCCAATATGGCAGCTACCCATGGCCATTTACATTTAATTTAGTAAATGCTTAAGTGTGGCTTGGCTACTGTTCTAGACAGTGTAGTTGGAATATTCCCACCATGACAGAAAATTCTAATGGGCAGCACTGGTCTAGATCTTGGGAATTACCTGCCAATAACTAGGGGGCCTGCAAGGGGACATGAGCAAGGAGATAGAAGGAGCAGTTTAATTAAGAAATAATGTTGCTGTCTGTCAGACAATTCTCAGAAGAAATGGGGTACTTGGATTTTCTTTTGAATTTACTTTTTTTTTCCTTTGTGTGATGTGTTTTAGAAAAAGCCCAGACCCCAAGTCAGTGGTAGGCCTGGCTACAAGACATGAAAATTGAGTTCTTGCCTCCTATTTTTTTTATATGTAGATCTGGGCCTTCAACAGGTCTGATTTAGCTTCTAGAGCACCTTCTGGCCTTGCAGTGAGGGATAGCGTCAAGGTAACATAGGAAAAGAGGACAGCAGCCATTTAAGGCAGATACTGTTA
Organism: Manis javanica; assembly: GCF_040802235.1. NCBI lineage: Eukaryota > Metazoa > Chordata > Mammalia > Pholidota > Manidae > Manis > Manis javanica. The sequence goes on along the minus strand of NC_133159.1, from coordinate 28,971,602 downwards.
TCTTTGTTCAGTTGAGGAAGCAGAAGCATAGAGAAATTAGGTAACGTGCTGAAGGTCATACAGTTTGTAAGAGCCAGAAATGGAACCCAGGTCTTAGACTCCAAAGCTCGTGCCATATATGAGTGTGTGTGTGTGTGTACAAAAAATATATATTGTTGTAGCTAACTTTGAAAGTACCTATAAGCAAAAGCAAAAGAAATTCTAGCACTAAGAAATGACTGTTGTTGATGTTTTGGTGTATACTTTTCCAGACTTTCCAATGTGTATTTGTCTCTCTCTATGTTATATCTATAAACATGTATTATATATATACATAGACATATACTTCATTCCTTTTTGATATATAAATATGTTAGGCCACACTCTTACCTACCATCCTCAATTCCTTATCAGTAGTTCTGAAGTCCTAAAAGCTGTGAAGATGGAAAAAAAGGTTTTTTGGTAAGTTTCGCCCAAGCTCAATTTGACACTAAGGCTTGCTTGAACTTGAGGTTATTTATAGGCTTTATTTTTCCCACCAAGTGTTATTTTTCCCACTCATAAGTTGTGTTGCGGAAATATTAAACTGTTTGATTACTGGTTGTGGCCTTGGACTCTGCTGAGGGTATTGTATGATACATGGCAAGGGTAATGTATTATCTTCCTAAAATTCCCCCAAATTCTGAATTCCAAAATACACTTGGCCCCAAAGGCTTCTGGTAAAGAACCGTGGCTCAGTGTTTAGGTTCTACTGCTGCTTGAGCTCAGACACCTCCAGCATTGATGTTATCTCTGTAGCCAGTTGTAGCGAGAGGGATTTTAGTTCTGTAAGATGTGCAGTTCAGTGCACACACTTTGCAAGAAAAATCAAACAGGTCTGCACTTTTATACATCCAGACCAAGCTGCAGTTGTTACCATAGTTGACCTACCAAGTGGGTTTTTACTAGGAAATGGTGTCAACTGTAGGTGTAAAAGGTGGTCATTAGGAAAGCACCCAGAAATGACAGCCATCTTAATCTCTGTCCTGTGGCTATTTGTTACACGTGTTTATGGCCTGCCTGGTAGGTTCCATATATTGCAGTAAGCTGGGGCCACAGAGAAAAAACATCAGATCCTGCTTCCAAGAAGGTGTGGTCAGCTAGAGGTAAGATAAAAGAGTTAAATGCATCTATAGTTCCAGTATGATAAATGCCTTGATAGAGGTAAACATTGGGCGTGTGGGCATGTGAGGATGTAAGGAGAGGGTTAGGAAGGCTTTCTGGAGATGACTCCTGAGCAGAATCTTGAAGGATGAGCTTGAAGTTCACCACATGCAGGCGGAGTTGAGGGGTGGTTAAGATATACCCAGGATCAAGGGTGGGGCAAGGACACAACATCCTGAAAAGACAGATCCTCTTGGTGTGACAGGACTAGGGGATGGGGGAGGAGAGACTGGAGTGGGGGTAGGAGATGGGGCTGGAAAGGTCGTCTGCGGCTAACTGTAAAGGTGTACAATGATTAGAAGTTTGGGTTTTATTCCAAAGGTGATAGAAGTTACTGAGGGATTTTATGCATGGGAATGACCTGCTCAGATTTGTGTTTTCTTCCAGATGGTGACAGTGGATTGGAGGGAGTGAGAGTGGAGACAGGGAGGTCATTGAATGTGTGTTCTGGAAATAATTAAGGGCCTAACCAGACTCATGACAGTAGCAATCAGGAAGAGGGCCAGACATAAAAATATTTAGGAGACAGGATTTATAGGGATGGGTGAGCACACACAGGAAGAAAGGAAAAATCCAAGGTGTCACCTATTAGATTGGGTGACAAGGATTGGAGGTCTGAGGTTGGAAAGAGGGCGGAGTGGGAGTAGGGAAGCAGGAGAGGAGGGACAGGAAGCTGTGGCCAGAGAGGAAACTGGGAGGCTGTGCAATGGTAAATTTGGTGAAGAGCTGCTGACAGCCAGCTTCCGAGCCGGATCAGGAGAGAAGAGATTATGAGAAGACAGCGCTGTGGCTGGAAGTCCCCCAAATCATGCCTTAAAGTTTCCATGCATGGACTGAGGAATGCAGACGTTCCAGTCCTTGCTGGACGGGGTCCCGAGACAGACTCGGTATGAGGGCACTGACGAGACGTAGGTCTGCAAGGTGATGGACCTGCGCGGAATCCACAGGGCCAACCAACTTGACTCCAGATGTCCTTTTAGGCTTGCTGTTAGTACGAACTACCCCCCGAGACAAAATCCTGAGTGCTTAGAAAGCACTGGCATGCAGAAACAGACCTCTAACTGTTATTCCTTGGTTTGCCTCTGCATATTTTAAAGCCCCATGAGATATTTATATTGAAGTCCCTGCTTTATAGATGAACAAACTAAGACCCAAAGAGAGGAAGTAACTCGTCCCACAGGAAGATAACAGTAGAAGTAAACTTCAACTTAAGTTTCCCAACACTTTCATGCATTTCATACGTTGAGTACCTACTACGCACCAGGTGCTGCTCCAGAACCCTGGGAAATAGCACAGAGAAGAAAAAGTCCTCACCTCGTGAAGCCTGCATGTTAGTGAAAATAGCATCCAATAAATCAGTGAATACATAGAAGATATTAGAAGATATAATGTCAGATGGTATTAGCACTAAGAGGAAAACTTTAAATAGCAAGGTTGTGGTTCCCAACTGGGTGCTGAGGCACTCTGAGGCTTTGCAGTGAATTCACAGGGACACTGTGGGACACTTAAAATTTTGAAGGTAAACATAGAGATACATGACATCTGTTGGAGGAACAAACGTCTAGCTTAAGGTAGTCACAGTTTCAACATTAGATGGTGCTAGTTCCTTTTGATGACATCCTATCTTTGTGAAACTGGATTTTTGGTGATCAAAAACAAGTACCCCACAAAAAATAAATGTGAATGTCATATGTGGTATCCAATCTGGACGTCAAGATTTGAGAAGTGCGGTACCTTGCAGGCACACACATCTCATTAGTGAGTAATTATGGCTATTTAAAATGAAATAGAAATATTTTTTCTTTCTGTTTATGTGTATTATTTTTCAAACTTTCAGCTACTAAGTAATTAGTACTTAAATATTTAGTAATTTATTTGGCCCTCCCTACTTGAGGTATTTCTTTTGGCCTAGAGGCACTTTGAGAAAATTATCAAGACTGTAAGGGTGCTGTGAATGGAGGAAGTTCAGGAACCTCTGGAGTAGGGGATAGAGTGATGAGGGTGGTGGGACCAGTTGAGATGGGGGAGGCAGAGGGTTTCTGACAGTTGAGCAGAGGCCCTGATGAAATGGAGATCTGGAGGAAACACATTCTAGGCAGAGGGATCAGCAAGAGCAAAGTCCCTGAGTTGGGAATGAGCGTGCCATGCTCCAGGAACATCCAGAAAGGAGCACGGCAGATCAGGCTATGTGAAGTAGAGCGCAGCGGGTGAGGTGGCAGAGGCATGCGGCCAGGTTTGGTAGGGCCTTATCAACTCTTTTAGGCATTTGGACTTTATTCTGAGGTGAGATGTGGGGAGCATTTGAAAGTTTCAAGCAGGGAAGTTACTTCCTCTGGCATAGTGGTATACTTTTTTTTCCCCAAGTTCACTGACTGCTGTCTGGAAAACTAACCACAGGAGTGTTAAGCGTGGAAGCTCAAAAACAGGAAGATGCGGTTGTAATCTTGGTGAGAACTTCTAGGTTATTTTTGAAGGTATAGCTTACCTGAATTACTGATGAATTAGATGTGGGTGTAAGCAGTGGGGAAAAGAGACACGAGCGGTCTTAGTTTTTCATTCTGAGCAGCTGCTTGAATTGAAGGTATTGTTTACTGAGATGAAGGAGACTTAAAGTTAGGGAAGCAGAATAGAACGTTCTAGAGCACAGGCAAAAGGTCCAGGTGGGGGATGTAAATTTGGGAGTGATCTGCATGTAGAAGGTTTTTAAAAGTGTGAGACTAAATGCAATCACCTAGATGAGAAAGACTGTAGCTGGAGAAGCTGTCTTCCCAGGACCCTGCCTGGAGTCATTTCTGGGGCTGGGGGACAGGATGGGTGGAGAACAAGAGGAACTGTCAAGGACTGAAGAAAGTGTTTACCCCTTTCTTCAGGGAGGGTGAGCGATCATCTGTCAGGCGCTGCCAAGGAGGTTGCAGTGGGCTTACCTGAGAACTGGCAAGTGCCAGCTGAATTTGGCAAGGTGAAGGTTATGAGTAACCTTAACGTAAGCGGTTGCAGTAATGGGGCAGAGGGTTGAGCAGAGAATGGCAGGTGAGATAGAGACAAAGCCTTTCACAGAGTTTTGATTTTAGTCCCCAATATGCCTTAAAATAAAAAATAAACGTTTCTATTTTAGAACAGTTTGAGATTTTCAGAAGAATTGTGGATAGTATGTACAGAGAGATCCTGTATACCCCACTTTAAAAAAAACTCTTTTTTATCTTTTCCCCTATTTTTATCTTTCATTAGTTAGGGCATATTTTTCACAGTTAATGAACCAATATGGATACATCAGCGCTACAAAGTCAGATTTCCTGCTTTCCCTCGTGTCCTTTTTCTGTTCTGGGGTGCTGCCTGGGAGAGCACGTGACATATGGGCATCTGTGTCCTTAGGCCCCTCTAGGCTCTGCCAATTTCTCAGGCTTCCCTTGTTTTTGATGACCTCGACCGTTTTGAGGAGAACTAGCCACGTAGTTTGTAGACTGTCCCTCAATTTGAATTTGTCTGGTGTTTTCCTCATGAAACTTAGACTGGAGTTAACAGGTTTGGGGAAGATGACAAGAAAAGTATTCTCATCCACCCTACCAGGGTCCATACCGTCAGCATGACTTACACTACTTGATGCGGAGCTCGATCGCCTGGCCAAGGTCATGGTGATGGGTTTCTCCAGTGCACTCAGTTTCCTGTCTCTTCTTTCCATACTGTTCTCTTTGGAAGGATGTCACTTTGTGCAGCCATGCTCTAGAAGGGGGTAATTATGCTCCACCTCCGTGAAGGTAGATTATTTACCCAAGTTAAATGGAATTCTTCATAGTAGATTTGTCTCTTCTCCTCTATTTATTTTTTTATTTGATTGTTTATTTCAGTATGGGCTGATGAATATTTATTTATATTTTGAGTTATAATCTAACACTACTTTATTCATTTTCTTGCTCAGATTTTTCCAACTGTGGCCATTGGAGCTCTTTCAGTTGGCTCCTGTATCCCTTTGACATACCCCCATCTTTGTGGGTGATTTTATTTTGTTTTTTTCTTTTTTTTTAGTACTTTTCTTGTTTCCTGACATTACAAAATGCTCTGGGTTCATCTTATATATTTCCTGCCCCAGGCCAAGAGTAACTGTATCTCAAGGAGCCCTGGTTCCTTTTATTGGAGAATGATATTAGAAACCAAGATCTGGACAGTAAGAGTGTTTCTTACTGCTGGTGCATCCTTATTTTTAGGCCCTTGTAGCTGACAGAGCGAGGAAATGTGTGTGTATATACTTACCTCTGTGTGTGTCCATATTTCTGTATGCAACCATCTGTATCTACACTTAGGTAAACATGAATTCATATTGATATCTCCAACTCTAATCTGTTGCTACATGGATCATACTAGCTTCCTCCCCCCTTTTTTTTTTTTTGAGAGGGCATCTCTCATATTTATTGATCAAATGGTTAACAGCAATAAAATTCTGTATAGGGGGGTCAATGCCCATTGCATAATCATTAATCCATCTCAAGTCTAATTCTCGTCAGTCTCCAATCTTCTGAAGCATAACGAACAAGTTCTTACATGGTGAACGAATTCTTACATAGTGAATAAGTTCTTACATGGTGAACAGTACAAGGGCATTCATCACAGAAACTTTCGGTTTTGATCACGCATTCTGAACTATAAACAATCAGGTCAAATATAAATATTCGTTTGATTTTTATACTTGATTTATATGTGGATCCCACATTTCTCCCTTTATTATTATTATTATTATTATTATTTTTAATAAAATGCTGAAGTGGTAGGTAGATGCAAGATAAAGTTAGAAAACATAGTTTAGTGTTGTAAGAGAGCAATTGTAGATGATCAGGTGTGTGCCTGTAGACTATGTGCTAATCCGAGCTAGACAAGGGCAATAAAACATCCACTGATGCAGAAGCTTTCTCTCAAAACAGGGCGGGTGAGGCTCTAAGCTTCACCACTGTTGTTCCCCGATTTCTCACCTGATGGCCCCCCTGCGACTGTGCCTGTCTTAGGTTGTTCCTCCCTTGAGGAATCTTACCCGTCTCTGGCTAACCAGTCATATTCCGGGGCCATACAGGGAAATGTAAAGTTGGTAAGTGAGAGAGATAGCTTCCTCCCCTTTTATCTGGAACCTTTCACTCCAACAGGGGGAAACTTGGCTCCCACTGTCCACCATCCGTTTCCTTAATGGTTAAATTTCAATGAACATGCATGGTAGCTTCAGAACTGTTAACCTGTGCCCCCACAGGAAACAGAATTGCCGACTAGAGTATGGTGCTTACATAGAGTTCATTTTGCCTTTAGCCTTATGGACTCCACTTGTTTCCAAAGTTACTTAAGTAAGCACTTATCTTCTGCCCCCTTCAGTGAGGTTGTTTCATACATTAGTGCTATAGTCAGATTCTTTTGTCATCTTCTGCATTTCACTTCAGGGTCCCCTGACCTGTGAAATGATTTTTTAAAAATCTGTATACATTAAGGTTCACTTTTTGTTCTATAAAGTTCTATGGGTTTGGAAATCCATAGATAGTGTCATGTATCCACCATCACAGTTTCTTACAGAATGGTTTCTCTGCCCTAGAAACTCCCCTGTGCTTCACTTATTTAATCTTTACCCTGCTCCCATTCCCCCCACAAACCCCTGGCAACCACTGACCTCTTTACCATCTCCATAGCTTTGCCTTATCCATTATGTTATATAATTGGAATCCTATGGTATGTAGCCTTTTCAGACTGGCTTCTTTCACTTGGCAGTATGTATTTAAATTCATTCATGTCTTTTCATGACTTGATAACTCATTTTTTTTTCTTGCTGAATAATATGTCATTAAATGGCTGTACCACAGTTTATCACCTCACCTATTGAAGGGCATCTTAGTTGCTTCCAGTTTATTATTATTATGAATGAAACTGCTATAAACATTTGTGTAAAGCTTTTATATGGACATAAATTTTCAAACAATAAACACCTAGGAGTGGGATTGGTGGGTCATATGGTAAGACTGTGTATAGCTTTGAAAGAAACTGCCAAGCTGCTTCCAAAGTGGCTGTGCCATTTTCCATTCTTACAATCAATGAATGAGAGTTCCTATTGCTCAACATCCTTATCAGGAATCAGTATTGTCAGTTTTTTGGATTTCAGCCACTCTAATAGGTGTTCCACTATTCCGTTCACTAACTCAAATACCTGGGTTCTCTAAGCTTCATAGTTCAGTGAGAGTAATGCAAGAGAGGTGGAATCCAGTTAGGGATTTGGTTTCCAGAACTAATTAAGTAACCCTGGGGTTGTAGAATTCTAGAAACAGCCTATTCCGGTTCTCCCTTTCTTATTTTTGTTGTGTGCTGAAGACGACCTGAGACATTCCAAAAGAACACTACAGACTTGAACCCCTGTATTTACGTTAAGGGATCCACATTCATCCAGTATTTTGTATTGAGTTGTTGAGTGATTGAATTGCTTATTGCCTGCTGGCTAATGGGCTGGATGATGGGGATGCAAAGATGAGTAAGTCAGGGCTTATCCTCAGTAAGCTTCCAGTCTAACTGGAGAGATAGTTACAATACATAGTAACCGAGGCTGTGATGATCAGGCGAGAGGGAGCTGTGGGAACACCAGTGTCAGGGCATCTGACCTGATCTAGGAGGAGTCAGAGAAGGCTCCTTGGAAGTGATGCCTAAGATGTGGCCCTACAGTAGGGGTTGACTAACTACAGTCCATAGGTCAAATCTAGCCCATTCTCTACTTTTGTGCAGCCTGTGAGCTAAGAATAATTTTTACACTTTTAAATGTTTGAAAAGAATTTAAAGAGAACAACATTCGTGACATGAACGTTATATAATATTCAAATTTTAGGGTTTACAAATAAAGCTTTATTGGAATACAGCCATGCTTGTGGCCCTTTTTACACTGCAATGGCAGAGTTGAATAGTTGCAACAGACACTGTGGCCTGCAAAGCCTAGGACACGTACTCTCTGGCCCTTGACAGAAAAAGTTTGCTGACCCCAGCCGCAGGATGGGAGGAGCTAGTGGTGTAAAGCAGAGTGAGGAAGAGGAAGTCGGTTTCTGACGGGATCTTTGTATAACTGCAGTAACTTTAACATACTTCAAAGATGGCATTTGAGGAGATGGGGCCAGATGATGGTGGTGAGTGACACGCCAGAGAGGTGTGCAGTATCCAGACTGAGAAAAAGACTTGGCAGCCATTTTTAAGGGGTTTGGGTTTATCCAGTACAGAGCTTTTAAAAGATTGTAAGCGGTGGTATCAGACACTTCAACAAATCCCCTGGCCACAGTGTAGAGACTGGGTTAGAGAGGATGGTGTAACAAAGGAGGCAGACTAGTTGAGGTTTTTGAAGTCATTCCAGGGAGATGTTGGTAGCATGAACTAGGATAGTGACATTGGGAACAGGAATATATTGATTTGAGAGGCATTTAAGTATCAACATGGAAAGGCCTTGGTGATTGACTGGGGGCATTGAAATATAATTATTTTCATGTTGCAGATGATTGTGTTTTCTTTTTCAACTCCAAAATCTGTTTTTCCTGGTTCATGTGGATGTGTGATTGAAAAGCCCTTGTTCAACAATAGTCTTCAGAGCAAAATTCCTTAGGGATGTTGCACCTGTCAGTGCTCCTTGGAACCTCTGTATTTAAAGCAGCATTTTTTGAGGCCTCTTCATGCTGCCTCCTGTTGACAAGAGATTTGGCTTTTAAGGAGCAGAGAACCTAGTGGCAGATAACTGTCCGTTTCAGGTTTATCTTGGTTTAACAGCTGTCCCAAAATCCTGATTTGTGGCAAGTCCTCAGGCCTTTGGTTTTCAGGACAATCTGTTGACAACAACGAGGACTTCTCATTCTCTAGAGCACTTTGACCTTTCCAGTTTTAGATCTCTTTCCTCCTTGGAGCTAAAGTCTCCCTTGCAGTACATGGTAATACAATCACTATCTTATATTTTATAATATATTCTATGGCTTTCAGAGTGCTCGCTCACTGTCAATCTTTGATCCCTACCATAAACCTGAGTGGAAAGCAGCACAGGTCAAGTTACTGAGATTAAGAGAGAGTGGATGCCTTGCCCAGAGTAAAAAGGTCCAATAAATAGTTGAGCTTGTGATAAAACTCAGGTCTGCAGATTTCATAGTGTCATGCTTTCTATAATGCGATCTGTCTCTACGAGAAGGGAGTCCGACTGGCTGGAGGAGTTATGTGTTCAGCAGTGGAGATACCTGCATGAAGTCCTCCCCCCACCACACCCCCTTTGTATGCATGTGGAAGGAAACTTCACCCAGACACCAGGATAAGCCTTTGCTATGTTTTCAGGCAGTCCGTGGACCACCAGTAATTCCTGGTCTACAATTTGAGCAGCTGTGGTGTGTATGTTAAAGTGTGTGTAAGTGTGTTTTAATTTCTTCCCCCTCCCCTTAGGTGTTTCTCACTTTGACTGTTCAAGGCCAAATGGGAAAGGCCTGCTGCTTGTGGACCATAGCTCCTGGGGTCAGGATAAACCAGAAAACTCGCTCACAAGGTAAGACAGCTCTCCCTTCATGTGTACCTCTTAAGGCCTAGTTTTCCTCATTATAGAACCTGAGACCATTATTGTGCATGATGTAAGTTGTCCCAGGGTTGCTGGCTTAAGTAATGTTGGACACATATTGAGCATTTACTGTGTATGCTAGGCACCATGTGCTTACATGGATTATCTTACTTTAACCTAATAGCTAGACTAGGTACTATTATTTTTTGTTTTACAGCTGAGGAAACAGGGGAAGAGACTTTATATAACATACCCAAGATCCAGAACTAGCAAGTAGCAGATCTAGGACTTGAAACTAGTGGTCTAACCCTGCCTATAAATAGATATGATTAGAACATTTGATTTCTCCCTCCCATTCTTTTTAGGAGTTTCCTGACTTTGTAGATAGTCCCTTTTTGTTTTTATTTGTCCTTTCTTTTTCCTGATGTGCCTTATTTGTTCTGTACTCCAGAGCCCCCTAGTGATCATAGCTAGAATCATTTGGTCAAGATAAAAGCTGTCTTACTGTGTATTTTAATTATGCACCTAACCAGCAATGAACAATACCGGAATATGTTAAATGTAGCTAGCTCTATCATTTTTAGTTCACTTTTGAGCCTTTCTGCTATACATTGATACATATTTACATAGCTTTAATTCATATGTACATAACAATATAATATCAAATACGTGGCATTTATTTAGTGTCAGCATTGTTCCAAGTGTTTTATCTATCTTGTTCATTAACTAATCTTCAACAAAAGTTTCTTGAGCTCTTAAGATTCCTTTAGGTAAATATATCAAATTTTGCTTAACTTTAAATGTTGGCATTTGAATAATTTTTAGTATGAGTATTAAAACTATGCAAATAATAGTGGCAGTAAAACAGAAAGAACCAAAAAAAGTAACAAAACAACAAAAAAAGAAGAAATAATGAAAACAAATAAATGAAACTACATAAATAATAATGAAATACAAATTTTCATTGCCCCGTGTTTTATTTCAGATTATTCCTGTGGAATAGAGACACAGTAGAGTTACCGAGTCAAAGGATCTGGATGTTTTTATAGTCTTTTTACAAGAGGCACTAGGGCCTGAAGGAACACTCTTAGATCTGGGTTCTGATCCTCACTCTGCCACCGTCCGGCTGGATGGGTCATTGGTGATGCTGGGTTTCATTTTTCTTATTTGAAAAAGGAAGGGTTTCTATTAGATTACTTCAAGGTCCCCTCTGGTCTGAGATTATATGAACCTGTCCTCTGAAAGTCTCTGGGCAATGTACTATACATTCAACAACATATAAGCTTACTTAATTCCAAATAAAAGCAGTGTTGTTTTACTAAGTATGTTTTACTTTGGCTTCCTTTAGACTTCTGTGATTCAGACACTTGTGTGTGGAAGCGTCTAGCCTTACGTTCATGTATTTTGCCACGGAGGACTCAACAAAATATGATAAATTTCTATTTGTTTTTCTAGACAGAATAAATCCAAGTCTGAAATTACTGACATGGTTCGCTCCTCCACCATCACAGTATCAGACAAGGCTCATATTTTGTCGATGCAGAAGTTTGGACTACGAGATACAATAGTGAAATCACATCTACTGCAGAAAGAAGAGGATTATACATATATCCAGAACTTCAGGTAGCCAATTAGGTCTTAGACTCATCTCAGAGCAGCATGATCCTTCTTCAGCCCTCTGAAACTTGAGCACTGCCCCCAAACCCCATGCCCTGGATTTGGGAGCATATCCTTCGACAGAATCCTTCCCATCACTTCCTACATGAGAGATTCCTTTGGCTCTTCATTAAAAGGCATTTATTTAGTTACTTTCCTATCTAGTCACTGTGGTAGGTGTGGTATAATGGGAGTGACACAACTTGAAAATAGTTACACAAGTATTTGAAGAGATACATGGTACAGAAGAGGCCACGATCTCCTGACTTTTGTATATCCCTTGGTCATTCTGGGCTTTTGAAGAAAGTCATTTAAATTGAAGTTAGTAAAATCAAACTAGCGTTTGGTAATCCTTTTAGACAGGATTATTGACAGTTAAATGAATGAATAAAGGTTGCAGGATGCTGTTAGATCTTTTAAAATCTTCGCACTGGGGCTGCAAGGCAAAGTACCACTGCTTCCAGGGTCATCAACAGTCAGTGACGCAGACACCGGTGTGGCTTTCCTTCCCAAAGTAATGACCAAGGTACTTTACATTTTTTTCTCTATGTTAGCATACAGAGGGTAAAGAATCATTTTCTGGGTTACGACTCTCTAGTGGCTGTTAACACTAAGTAGGGATGTTCAGAGTAGGCCTGTACTGTTTGAAATTACACAAAAGCCGCAAAACCATGGCAGACTGCAAGTTGCCCCTTGGTGCCACAGCCTAGGTTAGATGCGACATTTCCTATGTCTTGAAATTCCACCCAAGAGAGACTGAAACCAGGCAAATATAATATAAAATGCTTTCCTCTGTTATGTCTGTAGTCTTCCCAAGTGACTGGTTGATTCTTTTTGATGACAGGTGTTTTGTGGGAACATACAATGTGAATGGACAGTCCCCCAAAGAATGCCTCAGGCCCTGGCTAAGCCACTGTATCCAGGCGCCAGATGTGTACTGTGTAGGGTGAGTGCTTTTCTTCCCGTTGCCTCCACGACCTCAGGAACATGTAGCTGTGGTTGAAGGGATGAGGATGTGACTGTATGAGCCTTCACAGCAGCTGGAGGAATTGAGAAATGAGCATGTGCTCAATAGCAGCTGCTTCTCAGTTTGATGTTCTTCCTCATAGGAAACAAATTCCTGGCACTATTAAAGTGATGTGCTTGGCATTTAAATGCTGTTATTTAATTTTTAGTGCAGCCCTCTGTTAAAACCAAAGCAAAAATATCTTTTTCCAGGGAAGGAAGGTTAGCTTTTTTTTGTCACACTCCCTATCTTCTTCCTGCTGTACTGGGCACTGTCAATGGGGAGGGGATAGGGGGAAGCATGTGTGGTAAAATGGAAAGGACCTAGAATTGGGAATTTACAGATACCCAGGTCTGAACCCTACTTTGCCATTTGGTGCTTGTGTGAACTAGTGACCTCAGATGTAAAATGGAGATGCTTCCAACTGTTTCACAGGCTGATTATGAAGCAGGACCAGCCTGCTCCCTGTGAAAGCACTGCTGAGTTCTTAGCATTTGGCACCTCAGCTCTAAGTGTTGACTTTTCTTCCCTCTGGAGGGTCCTGCAGCTTAGCTAGAAAGCTGGGGTTTACGTACCTAAACTGATCTGAGAATGTTACTAGGCACCTTATCTTTCTCTACTATCTGATTGGTTGCTTCTCCTAATAGGTTTCAGGAGCTTGATCTGAGTAAGGAAGCCTTTTTCTTCCATGATACCTCCAGAGAGGAAGAGTGGTTTAAAGCTGTATCAGAGAGTCTTCATCCAGATGCCAAGTATGCAAAGGTAGGAGAGAATCAGGGACCTTTTAATTTAGCATTGCCATGCAGGGAAATTCTAAGACAATTTTTCACTTTTTCCGTGGCCTTTACCATCAGCCAGTCCTAATGATCCTGCTGTTGTCAGTTTTAAGTCCTCCAGAAGAGGCACTGATGGGTGGGGAAGGTGCAGGTCTTGGTGCTTGTAGGCTGTTGAGGGTATCGTGTGGCATTCTTGGACAGGTGATTGCCCTGTATCCTAGTGTGGAGAGGGAGAGGCATTCGTATTCTCTGCCAGTTTCAAGACTACTTTTCCTTTGAGATGTTTATTCCTGTTTTCGATTTCTGTTTAATGCTATCAATTGAATGTTTGACTCTGTTTTCCAGGTGAAGCTCATTCGGCTAGTTGGGATCATGCTGCTGTTGTATGTCAGGCAGGAACATGCGGCATACATCTCAGAAGTGGAAGCTGAGACTGTGGGGACGGGAATCATGGGGAGGATGGTGAGTTTCGGGTTGGTATGTTTGGCCCAGGTCCCTAAGGTTTTGACCCCGCCTTTCATGACACCATGACTGCCTGTATCACAGCTTGAGGGTGCTGGTGTTACAACATGAAGTGTACCCTCAAGCAGGGCTAGATCAAGCACACCATGTGGAAGTCATGTTTTAGTGAGCCACTGGCTGATGTGCACGTATGCCTGTGTTCTCTCCGCACCAGAGCCTCTACACCATCCTCCCACTTAATCCATGAACTATGTTGCAGGAACTATATTGGGTCACCAAGGAAGAAAAAGAATGCTGACAATAGGTTTGCAATTTTGTCTACTTCTTGAGGCTCTTAAAATTCTGTGTTTAAGTTCTACTGCAAGACCTTAGCTTCCTGTAGAGAAGGCAGGGCATGTGGTTTGCCTGTGGCTTCGTGGCCTCAGCTTTACCACTGGCTGACTAGTCATTCTTCCTTCTTGGATTTATTTTCTTCCTTGTAAAATACAGACAGTAATGGTGCTTCACTTACCTCACAGGATTATTATGAAGGTTAATGAAGGGAGAACATTTTGAGAGTTGGCAGGTTGAAATGACTGCCACAGTTAAGTTGAGAACGGGGGTTTTGGGGGTTCCTTCCCTTAGGGTAACAAAGGAGGAGTGGCGATCAGGTTCCAGTTCCACAACACCAGCATCTGCGTTGTGAATTCTCACTTGGCAGCCCACACTGAGGAGTGCGAGAGAAGGAACCAGGACTACAAGGACATTTGTTCTCGAATGCACTTCCGTCAGGTTGACCCAAGCCTCCCCCCTCTCACCATCAGCAAGCACGAGTGAGTCTGGGCTTTTTTCCTGAACAGTCCACCATGCCTGAAGCCCAGAGCTGGGGGTTCTCTCTCCTGGCAGAGGGGTAACTGGTGCAGGCTTCCTGCTGCTGGAGCGGCAGTTCTGGCCAGCTCTCCGTCCCACATAAATTGTGTCCCTTGGAAATGTTTAGTTTCCTAACTTATCATCTGGCAGACCTCTAGAATCTTTCTTAAGCATCATTTGTCCCTAGCAAATGTATAAAATTTAGCTTAATAGGGTCTGCCTTGATACAATGTCATGAGGAAAGCACCCAGAGCGAGCTTCTAAAATCCAAGTTTTAGAAGTATGTGTTAGAATTTCCAGAAGCACATGTGACAAGATTGGACTGCATTTGTCTGCCCTCACTTAGTCTTTTCTACTGCTTGATTCTGCTTTACAGAGGTGTGGTTGCAGCTGCTTGGAGCACCTTGTGCTAATGCCTGTTCTCTTTATATTGTTTATCTCTAAAACTTCCTATATGTTTAAATTCAAGGCATATTAGAATCCCAGGCTCTACAGTAACACTTGAAGCTTGTGCCACTTCTTTTATAAAAAGGAAGAAGCCACTGGGGCCATGGTGTCTGCCAGGGAGTCAAGCCTCTCAGCCTGCTTGCTTCGGTGGTGGAACTGTCTTGAGCTCACTGGTGTTCTGGAAGCTGACAGGATGGCTTTCCTTCTCCAGGGACCCTAGCAGGGAATGTGTCTTCTGTTCTGCTGGACCAGCATTATCCTAGTTTCTGAGGTTGCAGCCTGCATGTCATTTTATTGCATTAGCTTGTGGATGCATTTACTTGGTGTGTGTGTACTGCTGGTAGATTCTCTAACGACCTGGCTGTTGGCTTCCGGTAGAGCAGTATTGAACTTTATGGGATGTCTGATGTCATCTGGGGGCATGCAGTTACCTTTTTCCCAAAGCAGCAGGTGTATTAATAAAACACATGTCACACTTGCAAAAAGAGCCAACTGATGATAACAGTGGTGGGTAAACCCAGACTCCACTGTCAAGGTTGAGCTTGTTTCAGAGGAACTTAGCTTTAGAAACAAAGGCCGAGAGTGTGTCTTGTGGACTAGAAGGTGCATGGAGGGAGAGGCAACATCATGGCATCATCTGGTTTGGGGTCCCCGAGTGATTGACACAGCTCCCAATACTGGCTCTTTTCTGCCTGAATTATTGTCTTGATGAATGAATTACTGTCATTCATTCATTTTAGATCTTACCAGGTTATGTTTCCAACAAGAGTAGAATAGTCAAGAAGAACTCAAGGCTGTTTATAATGAGCCTGGACCAAGATAACTGAGTAAGCAGCATGTTAGAAATGGTATTAAATGGGATGGCAAGGGAAGGATTTCCTGCACAGCTGAGCCACTGCCCCACACACTTCCCAGGGAGCTGAGCCTTGGGGGCCTTCTGTCAGAAGCACATTGGGCAGGATGGGTAAAGTCCCTCCTAAACCCTGTAACCTTTGTGCTCTGTCCTCACAGTGTGATCTTGTGGCTGGGGGACCTCAACTACAGGATAGAAGAGCTGGATGTGGAAAAAGTGAAAAAGCTCATCGAAGAGAAGGCCTTTCAAAACCTGTATGCATATGATCAGGTACAGATGGCCACCTGGGCCCTCTTTAGTCAGCTGTGCGTGGCCTCTTCCTCAGCTGGGGAGGCACTTCTGACAAGCTGATATCCAGTCCTTTCTTCCTTTCTGTCTCTGTTTCTCTCTTTCCCATGTGCTCATTTATTCATTCAAGTTGGGGCTAAAAGGGTACCAAGCTTCTCATAAAGAAGAAAACTTGGTATATTTGGTATATTTAAGATGATTACTAATTTTTTGAGTGAACCTCAGCTCCCCTGTCCTGCTCCTCACCAGACTTGTCCAGTGTAAATGATAGCTCTTTCGTGAGTGGCTTTCTTCACTTCTGACAGAAATGAGTTCTGTAACCTGCTGTTCTGCCCTGTTGTTTGGGTCGGCGTTTCTTTCTGAAAGCATTAGCCATTTGACAGGACAGGAGGCATCTGTTTCTCTCTGACTTCCTTCAGTCTATACCTCTCAGGAGATTCCATAACTGTTCAAGTAGTCAGAGTTGTTCAGAATGTTGAAGTCCTTCTTTTTAGTCTGTATTTAGTCTCTTTTAATAACCTTTGTACTGTCATTAGTCTAAATCTTTCTGTTACTTTTCTCCCCCTGGTGAAGAGCAATTGAAAAATTGCCACATTTTTCTCTCCAGTTCTTTTCCTTGTTAAATTACTTTAATTCTCTTTAATTCCCATTTCAGCATAAACCCATTTTGTTCTGTAACTGTTTACTGCCTCTATATTCTGTACTGAGTCATTCTAATTTCCCTGGTCATTTAATACCCATCTCCTCTTGCCTTCTTTTCTGGTCTTTCCTCAAGTAACAGTACCCATTTGGTGTGTTCTCTGCTTGCCATGTGGTTTTAAAGTATATATATATATACCCATTTAAGAATCATCTTACATTAACGCCTAAATTTTTATTATTTCTTGTTGCTTTTTCCTTAATAGATTTTTTAGGGATTCATGTCCTAGGGAATTTGGCAACTGTTGTGCCCTGGGTAGCTGACCGTGTCTCCAAAATTAGAGCTGCCAGTTCTTCACCGGTCCACACAGTGCCAAATTTGGTGCTCCAGGGAAGAGGCAGGAACCCCTGTGGTTTTTATCTCTTGTTTGGAGTATGATCTGGAAGGAGCTCCTAGAATTAGTGCAGTAAGAAGTATGTTGGCTATTATCATAACATGTCAGGCACTGTTCTAAGTCGACAGTTTATCTTTCCAACAATCCTGTGAGGTGGATTCTGTTACAAATCCAAAATATCCAAAATTTACAGATGGGGAAACCAAGGTACAGAGCTCCTCCCCAAGGTCGTGTAATGAATTTGACAAACTCCTTTAAAAAATTGTTTTGATTTAAAATTGAATTCATAGTTGTTTCGGGATACTTCTACTGTATATTCCTACTTACATGGAAGTTCCCCTTTGCTCTTTGGATGGTGTCTTTTGGACCTTTTTTTTTGTGCAGTTCAATTTTTCTGTTTAACTGGAACAACTGTGCTACACAGCTGAAGTGTTTGCTACTTGAAAGGGAAAAACTCTGTGGTACTTAATCCTCTTAGGGGCATCTCAGCAGGATGGTACTCAGGCCCCCTGGATGCAAGTACACTCCTAGAAAAGAGCCTAAAAACTACAGCAGGTGAAGGGGTGCTCAGCTTGCTCCTCTTCCTAGAAGTTAGTTAACTCAAGATCTTGCAGAATAGCTGTCTCATGGGCCTTTTTCTGTGGGTTAGGATTTAGGTGCCAGATTGATTTCCTTTCTTCTGATAATTCAGGGTTTGACCATTTTATTCTGAGATTTTTTTTTTTCCTTTTGTATAGCTGAAAACCCAGGTGGCCGCAAAAGTTGTATTTGAAGGCTTTACAGAAGGCGAGCTCACATTCCAGCCTACCTATAAGTATGATCCTGGCTCTGATGACTGGGATACCAGGTAGGTCAGAAGTTGCTCCAGGGGATTGAACTAATGGCAACCCAGAAATTTAGTAAAGCATTTGCCCTCATGGACCTACAGAGGAAGATAAGTTTCCTGTGACTTCTGCCCCCTCTTTTGCACTCTGGTCAGACATTTTCTCTCAGTGTCTGCTCACTAAGCAGCCTGCCTTCCTACATGTTTTCTTTTGGCTGCCTTAACCTTTGTTGCATAGTCATTCTTAAGGCTAATTTATTCTTCAGGAATGCCTAGGGTGGGTAATACAGTGATTCCAACTAACTTAACTTGTGCTTGGTCATTTCATATTTTTTTATTAGTGCTTACGGATTGGCACACACTATTCAATATGCTTTACTTGTATTATCTCATTTAATCTTCTGAACAACCCACTGAAATAAGTATGTCTTACTATTCTCATTTTATAGATTGGGGAATTGAGGCGTAGTAAAATTAAAGAGCCTCCAGAGCAGCCAAGTGTAGAGCCAGGATTTGAACCTGGGCAGTAGGATTCTGAGCCTGTTTTAACCACCGTCTTTTAAGGACTGTGGAGTACTTACTCTCAGGTTGCCTTTTTGACTCTCACCTGATCCCCTTAGGAGGAGGGTCAAGAGCAGAGAATCCTTCTGAGCGGTGTTTTGGCTGATAACCATCGGCTGTATGTTATCCCTCACTGGGCCCAGATGTCTCCTTCCCTCAGATCATTGCACCACATGGACTTGCAAGCTCTGCCCCATCATTCCCCATCTGAGCCAGGGCGCTAGTTGAGCAGTGGGTACTGTGGTGCCTGTGAGGGCCGCAGGGTGGACTTTGTATTTCAGTGAGAAGTGTCGTGCTCCCGCCTGGTGTGACCGGGTCCTCTGGAAGGGGAAGAACATCATTCAGCTGAGTTACCAGAGCCACATGGCCCTGAAGACCAGTGACCACAAGCCTGTCAGCTCAGTGTTTGACATTGGGGTAGGTGGGAAGCTGACACCTGTTGTGACCATTTTGTAGGAACTGGTTCTTAGAACCAAAGCCACTCTTGCCTTTCTGGTCTCTTCTTCTCCGCTCAAGAGTGAGGAAGCACCTTTAAAAAGTTATTTTAAGTTAAATTTAATTCATGATTGTTTTTGAGAACTTATGTATATTTCTACATATGTGGAAGTTCCTCTATGCTTTTTGGACTTTTTTTTGACTCCTTGGACTTTTGCTTTTCCAGACCATTTACTATGCATTCATAAATGAGTGTGTCAGTATTCTGTACACAACACAGAGGATGTTTTCCTTTTTTTGTAAAAGAGATCATATTATGCGTACTGTTCTGAGAACATCTTTTTTTCCCCCCCTGACTATGTCTTAGGAGATCTTCCCATGTCAGTAAAGGTATAGCTCCTTCCTTTAATATTTTTAAAGGTTATGAAATATTCCATAGAATGGGTGAACCATTATCTGTAATATCAATGTTTCCAAAGTTTTGCTATTGTAGCAGTGCTATAGTGACCACCTTTCACATATTTCTGTGTATCAGTGTTATTTCTGTAGAGTGAAATTCTGGAGGAGAAATTAGTCATTAAAAGAAAAATGTATTTTAAGTTTACTAGATCCTGCTAAATTATCCTTCCAGTAGCCCTTACCATTTTACACTTCTGCCAACCAGGTATGAGGGTACTTTCCCACACTCTGGCTAATACTGAATTTTATCAGTTTTTTAAATTGCTACCAAATCAATGAACCAAAAGAAAAAGGTATTTCATTCTTGTAGATTACATTTCCCTGATGACTAGTGAGGCCAAACATCTCTTCATTTATTAATTGTTTGTATCTTTTTTCAGTGACTTCTGCAATTCTTTATACTACCAATTCTCAAGAGTGCTTATCAGAATCTATAAGGGTGTGGGCGGTTTGAAAAAAGCCTAATGAATGTTATGATTAAAGTTTCATTATTGGAAAATGACAAAAATTGTGTTTACAATCCAAAATACAGAAGGCAAAGCCTGACAAAATCTTCTTGGCTGGTAGAGCACCAGGTTCATAAAGCTTGAAAAGTTTTTCAGTGCAGGCCTGTGGCTGCAGCAAGCAGAGTAGAGCTGGGCACTGAGTGTCTTGCTGCCCTGGGCATAAGGCCTGGCAGAGATGCCAACTAGGCTTTCACCCCCACGTCTTCTTTCTGGTAATCAGGAAGCAGTTGGCTTTACCACAGGCTTTGCCACTGGGGGACCTTCCTATGTCTGTTGTTAATTTAGGTTCTCTGGTAATTGTTTCAATTGATATAGTCCTCACTTTCTGTGTGGCTAATTAACTGCTATTTCCCAATGCTGTGAATGTCCTCTTTACTGATAAAGAGGAGAGGGGCAGAGGCCACAGCACTCAGGGTCTGATGTTTCCCTTACAGGTGAAGGTCATAAATGAAGAGCTTTACCGAAAAACTCTGGAGGAGATTGTCCGCTCCCTGGATAAGATGGAAAATGCCAACATCCCTTCTGTGTCCCTCTCCAAGAGAGAGGTAGGGAGGACATGCCTAAAATATTGGCATTAGGCTTTTCTACACATAGAACTTACATCTCACCTATGAGAGCTCAGAATTTCAGGGGGCACCTATCAGACTGCTGCTATCGTCTTTCTTGATTGGCTGCTTCTAGATAAAACAAGGCTGATAGTGCTAGCTGAGAACACAGGTTTTGTTGGTTTAGACTGTGTTCATCTCCATTCTCAAAAGTCTTTAACCTTTGTGGCTCAGATATTTCAACCGCAAATTGGCTGTTCGTGAGTTAAGCAATGGCTTAGCCTATTCAAAATGTGTTTTGTTTGATTTTATTATAACTGGTGTGTATTCTTCCAATGCCTTTTTCTTCCTACTGCTGCTTTGCTTTGACAAGATTAAAATGAGTCTGAATTTCTTAGATATGCATAAATTGAAGGGAGGTGTGGCCATATAGAAAAGCAATGGGTAGTGGGAGAGAAGTCAAGTTAGGGCTCAAGAGTTTTCATGGAAGAGCCACAGAATAGGTCATTCAGAACTGGCAGTTCAAAGAAGACAATCAAATTGGGATTTATGGTGAGGGCTTTTAATGCCCTAGATGTCTATCTAGAGGGAAGGATGAGCTTGGTCTTTGTGTTTGAGGGTTGAGTTTGTGAAGGGTGTTTTGGAAATGGTCTTTGGATATAGAAGATTTAAATGTTGGTTCCTTTAGGAAATTTGTTTCTAATACAACATGAGTTTTTTTAGTTTTGGGGTTTCTGAGTAAAACATAGACAACTGGTCTTTAGTGGTAGCTGTGGCCTCCCAGCTAAATCCTTAAAGCAGAAAGATGATTTGAAAGAGATGGTTCTTTGTTTTCTTTCCAGAAAGGGTAAGGATTGCTCAGTAAGGGTGGCTAGGCAGGTGGCTGAAAAGAGGGTCCTGGTCTGACTGTCCTGGGCTTGTTCCCAGTTCTGTTTTCAGAATGTGAAGTATATGCAATTGCAAGTAGAGTCCTTTACAATTCATAATGGACAAGTGCCCTGTCAGTTTGAATTCATCAACAAGCCTGATGAAACGTCTTACTGTAAGCAGTGGCTGAATGTCAACCCCAGCAGGGGGTTCCTCCTGCCAGGTAAGGCCTCTGCTCCCAGCTTCCTGGTTGCTGGTTTGGGGGACCCTACTCTGTCTGCTCATTTTCCTAATATAAGCTTTTTGTTTCTGAGTGTTTTGTTGTCAGAAAGAAACTTTTAGAAAGCCCTGTGGATGAACTACCCATAAATAAAATGTAATGAGGGGCATGAGTTTAGTTTAAAAATCCTTCACAGTAATGTCCATGCTCCATCATTTCAAGGAAAAAGAAATGTAAGATTGCTGTGAAGCAGGTCTGCTAGTAAAGGAACCATTTGTACTGTCTGCCTCACTATAATCAACTCCCAACCATCTGATCTTGTGGGGAAAGATACTTGGCTGGTAATCCAGAAATTCTATCTGGCCCTGGAATGTACCATCCATGTCTTTCCCCTGACTTCTCTGCACTCTGGGTTGTGCTGTGTGGCAGAGGGATTAAGCCTGTTTTGTGGACAATTCACAGGCTGATCCTTGCATTTTATTTCATCCTGGATCAGGTATCTTCACCTGACCTGGCTAAGGGCAAGCTCTTTGATCCATGCCTTCTTATTTTATTAATACTTCTAGTTTGAGCTATGCTGTCTGGTACTTGAATCTTCTAGCAATTGCCTGTTCACATGTTTGGTGTGTTGTTTTCATATTCCCACTTGGACTATAAACTCCTTGTTCATGTGTCTCCTGAGTGTTGAGCACATATATACTTGTCGGCCGACTGATGCCTCTTACTTCCTTTTCCCTAACCCTTTGTGCCTGACCTTCTTCCTTCTTGTCCTCTTTTACCCTTTTCTCTTGGCCTCCCACCAGCCAACATTACTTTTTAAATTTTTCTTCAGATTCAGCCATTGAGATCGAATTGGAGCTATTTGTAAATAAGACCACGGCTACAAAGCTCAACTCGGGTGAAGACAAAATTGAGGACATTCTGGTTTTGCACTTGGAGAGGGGGAAGGATTACTTTTTGTCTGTGTCTGGGAACTACCTGCCCAGCTGTTTTGGATCTCCCATTCATACACTGTGCTACATGAGGGAGCCAGTCTTAAACCTGCCACTAGAAACCATTAGAGAGCTGGTGAGTTACATGCCACAAGGCAACACCTAGAACTGTGTGGCAGCCAGGCCAGTCTAACAAGATATTCCTATGCCTACCTCCCCAGGGACCTGGGAATTCTTCAGCCTCCCTAGAGCTTGCTTTCTCTAGCAGTTATCTATTGTTGTGTAACAAACCACCCTGAAATTTTAGTGCTTTACAACAGCAAGTTACTGCCTCTCATGTCTCTGAGTCTCCAGTGTGGCTCTTCTGCTGGTCTTGCCTAGGACCATTTGTGCAGTTGCAATCAAGTTGTGAAGTCAGCCCAGATTCTAGGAGTGGAGAAAGATTGCACTTCTTAATGGGAAGAGATGCAAAATGGTGTGGCCATGTTTTTCAGTCTTTCATACATGGTACATAGAGAAACTCAGCCGTGGCTGTGAGGATATGGAGGTTCCCTGGCCCATGAAATTACTCCTTTTTTAAATGTTTTAATCATCATTTTTCATCCCAAACTAAATTTCCTGGGATCTAGAAGACTCCTATGGTGACAATTCTAAAACACAGAGCTAGTTTGGAGCTGATTTGCAGTAATGTGTGCTTTTTTCCCACTCCGATGTGTTTTTTTTTCATTTAGGGACTCTTGATCTCTCTCCTCTCCATTATAGAGGCCCAATAAGGAAAGTGATTTGTTATGGGTCACTTGGTGAGTTAACAGTGGGCTTGGATTTTGCACTCAGGTTTTTGGGCTCTCAAGTCCATTTTTTCCTCACCAGACCACACTGTCTCTGGTTCTGACAGGGAAATGCTATAGGCAGGGTGTTTTTTCCAAAGATGATTTCTATTTCACCTGCTTCATTGAAGCTGCTGTCATAACCCACTCCCAATTCTCAAAAGTCTCCTTTTGTACCTTTTTATTTGCCTGTGGAATGTTTGCCTAGGGGCATTGAAATGTTTCCTCCTTCCACGGTTTGCTGTCCCCATATCATGCATTCTGAAGCCAGCCTGGTAGAAGTTCTATTGTTGGGCTTTCTTATGATTTTTATTTATTTTCAGACTCTGATGCCCCTGCAGACTGAAGATGGTGGGAGCCAGTTGGAGAACCCCATGGACATCCCCAAAGAACTTTGGATGATGGTTGATTACCTGTACCAAAATGCTGCCCAGCAGGTAGGTGGTGGCTAAGAAGTCAGAGCTGATTGAGGCCAGGCAGCCTTGAGAAAGATCATCAACCGTAAGAACTTTTGGTATAAGAAGCTTTTACCCCAGGGAACCTATGGAAAGCCTTCTTCCCCCAGGGAGCACCTGAGGGATAGATTAATTTCGTACCCCTGTAAGACCCTGCTATTTTGCACAGGCCTTGATTATTCCCAAGGGAAACAGCCTTGTGCAGGGTGGCCTTCCCAGAACAGCATGCTCCCTCCCCTGGCCTCTGGGGCCGCTCAGGTAGAAAGCTCTGGAGACTCCTCTGGATGTCATCCTGCTCTTCTTTTGAAGAACTCTTGCCAACTTCTGGGAATAGGACAAGCCAGAGAGAGGCAGGGGGCCAGATGGAGTCTCCAGGCCATGACCCAGGAGTCATGAGTCAGGAGCCTGATGAGATGCTGACTTGGGAAAGCTTCATGAGATCAGATGGGCCAGTTTCTCAGACTCACCAATGTAGGCCCCAAGCAGACCAATACAAACTGAAATCTGCCACAGCTCTGCCACTTTGGAGCACCACACATAGTTATGATACTGTCTTTTCATTTTCTCCCTCACATTTATTTAGTGTTACAATGTACCAAACACTATTCTAAGTGTTTAACAGCATTGCCTCATTTCATTCTCACAGTAGCTCTCAGATGAAGAGACACATGCTCACAAAGGTTAAGTAACTTGGTCAAGGTTCCACAGCTGATAAATGGGCAGGATTAGGATTTGAACCCAAGGATTCTGGCTGTAGAAGTCATATCCTTAAGTACTGTGTTATTTTACCTTCTCTACAAAGCTCCTTTCAGGTATAACTTTTGAGCAAAATATATGATATTGTTATTCATAGTTATATAGCATTAAGACATTTGATAAAACAAATGTAAAGTATCCTGGACTAATGGAAATCCCTTTATTGCTATAGTCTTGTACCTTTTTACTTTCTCCATCTTATAAATGGTATATTTCCTTCAGGTTAACACAGATACTTTTAAGTTTTCTCTTATGATGGTTCTTACTGTTGTGTGTAGTATGCCCCACCCATCGTTTTATAATAGATGTCTTATCACTCTATGAAGATCTATTGTGGAAGCATGCCTGAAAAGGCCTCTAAGATGAATTAGCTACATTGGCCTGAATATATATCAGATTGTCTACCAGGTGATTCAAAGACCTTTCTATACTGCTCCTTTTTGTACTCAGCTCCAATTATATTTTTAGGTAAGGAAATCATTGCTGATTTTCTGAGAATATAATGATTTTGTGACTTTCTTCCCTTTTGCAGGAAGATCTGTTTCAGCAGCCAGGCCTGAGGTCGGAATTTGAGCATATCAGAGACTGTTTGGATACTGGAATGATTGAATCCCTCTGTATCCTTCAGACACTTCATGTGTGTACATGACAAAGAGAGAGAGAGAATATGAGTAGAAGAAGTGAGAAAAAGGAAAGAGTAATACTTTAAGGCTCAAAATCAGATATTATGTCCTCAGATATCATGTTTTTCTTACCTAAAGTTTGCATAGAGAAAACTTTACAACTTTAAGCAAACAATATAGCAGGAACTCAGAAAAGCCCAGGGAAACTGGCAAATAGCTTGGCTCCTCCAGGATGTCAGGCTGGCATTCTAGCTCTGAGCAGGGAGCCTGGCTGGGCAGACAGCACTTTTTGGCACATGCTCACTCCCGAGCCTTTTCCTAACCATGGGCAGCAGCATCGCCTGTTCCTTAACGATGAGCCAAAAGCTGCTAGCAGTCATTCCGTAGCTGAAGCCTTGCTGCTCTTCCTGGAGAGCCTGCCAGAGCCCATCATCTGCTATAGCGCCTACCATAACTGCTTGGAGTGTTCAGGCAACTTAACAGCAAGTAGTCAGGTGAGGGGAAGCATTGGGCATCAGCATACACGTTGCCTCCCTGGGGCTGCATGGGGCCTGAGGGAACATGGGTGCTGTCGCTCAAATGTAGTGTCTAAGAAACTCAACTCCACATCTTTCCTTCCCAAACCTGTTCTTCCTCTTGTGTCCCTTTTTAATGGCATCACTGTAAATTCCAGTGACTCAACCCAGAAAGTGGAGTTATTCCCGACTCCTCATCTCACCTCCCACATGCCCAGTCCCCTTGACCTATCCCACATCTTCTGTTCTCTTGACTCCTCTTACCTGAAGGCTCTGCATTCAGGCTCTCCTTCTGCTGATTTGTTTTGCATACTGCCGTCAGATTATGTGTTCAAAGTTCTTATCATGTTACTGTTGGTCAAAAACCACCCTTGGCTCTCCATTGCCAATGAGTGATTTTCTTAAATATTCAAGACTTTTAATGGTCTAGTCTAGTGGTTCACACATGTAACAGGCCTTAGCAAAATGGTCTAGAATTGCTAATAATTCAGGTACTAGAGCCTCATCACATATCCACCCAATCAGAATCTTTTTTGGAGTCTATTTTGTACAAACTTCCCCACTGATTCTGACTTGTGGGTAGCCGGAGTACTCACTGAGTTCCAGCTTGACCAACTCTTCAGGCTTAGCCCCTGTTCCAGCAGTAGTGCTCCTGCCAAAGCTGAGTTTGCACTCCTCACCTCACTTTATCCTTCTCTCACCTTTTCCACACCTGCTTTTGCCCTAACTACCCTAGTCCTTTACCTCTGCAAGTCCAATCTTGTCTTATATTTAAGACCCAACTAAAATGTCTGCTATTCCCTGAAGTCTTTGAGAGCATGAAGTTGAATTTTGACCTCTAAATTCGCATAGCACTTGATCTGGGCTGCTTTTTTGGCACTTGTGCCAGGTGGCAAGTGATCAGGGTCTTTGTACAGTCTCACTTATGAACTTGGATCATGTACTCAGTTCCTGGACTATAGCAGAAATATGAGCAATGATTGAGTAAATGAAAAGACAAATCCCAATTCTCCTTGCAGGTCATTTCTACTCTTCCTGCGTCCCACAAAAATGTCTTCAACTACTTGATGGCGTTTTTGCGAGAACTGCTGAAAAACTCCGCAAAAAATCATTTGGATGAGAATATTCTAGGTAAGCAGCCAAGTGTCAGCAGGAAGCATTACAAGCTGAGACTCATTATGGGAAATGGGGTTGAGGAAGGTCCCAAGTCCACTGCAGTGGGACTAACGCCTTAAGCTCTGGGCAAAGTTTACCTAAAAGAGTTTTATAAAAGCAGAAAATACTGCTTTTGGGCAGCCCTCCCCCCTCTAGACAACACAAGAGCAAGTAGTACTTCGTCTGTTGAATCATTTGTTTTCTGTGTTTTTCATGCAGCTAGCATATTTGGCAGCTTACTACTTCGAAATCCAGCTGGTCACCAAAAGCTTGACATGGCGGAGAAGAAGAAGGCTCAAGAATTTATTCACCAGTTCCTCTGCAATGCACACTGAGCCTATCTCCTCTCCTACTTTACCCGAGGCAGCCAGATACCAGCTCCACCTGTTTCAGCTCAAGAGCCACCTTACAAGGATGTAAGGCCACTTGGAAGCAAGAGTGGTAGCTGCCTCTTTTCTGAGCCCAGATACCCCACCCCCACCATGACTATCACAGTGCTACTGTGAGTTGTGAGGACATGAGGGGGCAGGTGCAGGAAAAACACCACAAAAAAACTGACATTCAGTGTTCAACTTTAGTATTTGACACAGATCTCTATTTTGTTGTTTAGTTTTACAAATATTTAACTAGACTTCTAGTGCTCACTCCGCCTGCCTCCAGGGCATAGTTCCTTCACTGTAGTCTGGGCTGAGCTCCCCAGGATCAAACTTTGGAGTCCTGAAGAGAGATTGAGTTGAACAGCAAGAATGCAAGTGGAAGCTGCTGGATAAACAGGCCACAGCCACCCCAGATGCTTCTACTGCTCTAAGGACATGTGTATATGTATATGCAAACCCTACCCTTCTTCTACTCAGATATGGCTGACGGACTCTGCGACTGGCCATTCAGCCTCTGAGGGCAATACAGTGGCTTGAAAATGAAAATACCCAAGAAATTGGTTTTCTGGAGAAACAAGTGGGATTTTCTGGGCCAGCAAATCCTTCAAACTGTATATGATGCATCCTTTTTCTCATATGTGTAATATATTTTAATGATAAATGTATTTTTAACAATAGTTGTTTGTATGTGTTCTTTTAAGTGATGGCAGCTCTTGGCAGCTGGCTCTTCATAGCTTAAGCATTGGGGCAGCTGGTCGGGGGCCAGAGAGATAATTGCCTGGCAGTCTGGTGGGTAACAGTCACTATTCACATTTTCAAGCAAGAGATGGTACAGGCATGGCCTGAACCTCTTGACACCTGATCTAGCCTGGGAGTTGTCCCACTCTGTATGTTCTAGAGAAGTATCTTATGGGAAAAACAAGCAGTGGCTGTTGGGAGGTTCTAACAGCTAGATCGTCCAGGTATTTAAAGATATGGCATAATGAATGGAAAATCGGCTACTGCGCACTGGTACACCACTATCCCTTGGCAGCGCAAAGTGTGAATTAGATACAGGACAGTGTGACAATGTGAACGGTTAAAGAAAGGGAATGGGCAGTAGGTGGCATTGACTGGCTCCGGGCACTAATTCCGTGGAAGCAGACAATCCTCTGCAGGGGAAAACGGGCCGACAGCCTGGGCAGGCGTGTGAGGACGAAGGGAGCTAAGCATCTTACAAGAGCGTGTGACACGGAGAAGAGGCGGCGGCGTCCTCTGCCTGGGCTTGGGATACTCCCTGGGTCTGCCATTTGGCTCCAATCTTACTTTCTCAGACCCTCCTGCCTATATTAACTTTAGTGGGTGATGAGGGGCAGCTAAGGCACGGAGTGAATCCGATAATGTCACCGCTTTATAGGCTCCCTTTAAGGGTCCGAGTCGGAATGCGGAAGGCTAAGTAACTTTCCCCGTTGCCGTCGTGGCTGCCAGGGAGAAGGCGGCCAGCGCACGCCAGGCTGAAGTTACTGGGGGGGTTCGATCATCTTTCCCTGTGTCTGGTGTAGTCGGAGCGACGCCCTCACTGCCTGCAAGCACTTCCCGCCCAGGACAAACTCACGGCGGAGCTACGCCTTCGTGGTGTCCCGCCCCGCCCCTCCTCTCTCGCCGGCCAATTGGAGGCTCGAGCTCAGCCTCACGTCGCCTAAACCAATCAGAAGCTCCAGAGGGAGGGGAGCCGGTATCTCCTCCTTCCTCCGGAAAGCGGAAGCGGAAGTGACGTTTAGGGAAGGTGGGGGTAATCATGGTGCCGTTGGGGAGGGGAGAAGCTGGCGCTGCCGCCGTTGCCGGGAGCCGCGGAGGTAAAAAGGCGAAACTAGACGCGGCCTGGGCTGGGGACCTCCCGGGGGGCGCGGGACTTTGGCTCACTCTTGAAACATTTCCCAACAGAGACCCCAGGACCCCAGTGCGGTCACCATAGGGACCCCACCCCTCCTCCGTTTCCATGGGGATGGGTATCCAGCCCCCCCTCCCCTGTTTCCATGGAGACCCGGACCCTGCCCCTCTTTGCCAGGCTTGAAGCCCCCCAGCCTGTCTTGGGATTTTTCCGTGTAGCCCCGGGCTGGGGGCTATCCTCCCAAACAGGTTCCTTTCCCAGCCTCCTCTCAAGGGTTCTCTTTTGCCATCCTCAAACCTCCTGGTCTTATTTGTTCCGGACAGTTGGTCCCCGCGTTGCTGCCGATGGTGCCGGGGCAGCCTAGTGGGGCCCCTCGTGCTCTTATCTCTCCTCTCAGATGCAGCGAAATGTGCATCTACCCGATTGCGTAAGGCAGAGCAAGGGGTCGGGCCGGTTCCTCCCGGATCTGATCCCTTGGCCTGTCTCTGGTAACTACCTCTATGTCTAGCCGCCCCACTACGTAAAGGTTCACCTTCTAACCCAGAGCAGAAGAGGATGATAAAGTACAAAGCCAGACTGAAAACTAAAAGTGATGTGCTGATTATTTTTAAATTCCCTGTTTTGCCTACCAAACCCACATTTGTAGAACTTGTGTGAGAAAGAATCACAGATTCAGATCAGGGAAGCTTTTGGTATTTTTCCCCACATTTGTAGAACTTGTGTGAGAAAGAATCACAGATTCAGATCAGGGAAGCTTTTGGTATTTTTCCCCAGAGAGTATATCTTCCCAAGAGAGGATGTCTTCTCAGGAGAGTATGTATATCTTAGGTCTTTCATTCATTTAGCTGACATGTTCTGAACTCCTAATAAGTGTCAGTATACTGTGCTAGGGGCAGTGGAAACAAAAATAAGACTGTTCCCTCATTGCAGAGAACACAGTATTCAGGCATAGCTTCTAGTGGACACCAGATTGTTCTAGGAGATAAATACATAAAGTGATCTTCATTAATATGCCTTATTAGGGATCAGCCCCTCTACCCAGAAGCTGGAACTTACGTTCTAGGAAGGAGGGAATGAATTCACACTTGTTTTCCCTACTGTTGTCAGGCATTGTGCCTTAACATACATTATTTCTTTTACTGTGCCTAACAACTCTGAGAGAACAGGAATTACCAGTTCCACCTTATGTATAAGAAAAATGAGGCACAGAAAAATTACCCAAGTAGTAAGTGGCAAAGCCAGGATATGTGGGTAGATGACTCTGCCTCCAGAGCCTGCTCTTTCACCATAGACTGCCCTACCTTGTCTGATTTGGGGGATATTTGAGTGGGGTTTCCTTACTTTAAGATTTATAACAATTCACCCTTGAAGGAGTTTGCTCCTTCATTCTCTTCAGGTATTTTGACCAAACTTCAAATTGTTTGGCTATATGAACTGCTACTACTTCAATTTTTTTTTAAAGGCATTGCTTTTCCTTCAAAATGACGTGACTCAAAGTTAAAAATCATTCCCAAGGAAGTGATTTTTCATTTACTTTTGGCCTGCTCTTAAAATGAGGAAAAATGGGTCCTGTGGTTGCTGAAGAGATCCTTGGGTCCTGTAGTATGGCTCTAACTCTGGCTTTGTCCTATTACAGACAGGTCATTACATTTCCATTTCTCACAATTGGGCTGAGCTTGATTGAACCATGGGGGAACACAGTCCAGACAACAACATCATCTACTTTGAGGCAGAGGAAGATGAACTGACCCCCGATGATAAGATGCTCAGGTTTGTGGATAAAAATGGACTGGTGCCTTCCTCACCTGGAACTGTTTATGATAGGACAACTGTTCTTATTGAGCAGGACCCTGGCACTTTGGAGGATGAAGATGATGATGGACAGTGTGGAGAACACTTGCCTTTTCTAGTAGGGGGTGAAGAGGGCTTTCACCTAATAGATCATGAAGCAATGTCCCAGGGTTATGTGCAACACATTATCTCACCAGATCAAATTCATTTAACAATAAACCCTGGTTCCACACCCATGCCAAGAAATATCGAAGGTGCAACCCTCACTCTGCAGTCGGAATGTCCAGAAACGAAACGTAAAGAAGTAAGTAAAGCAATGGGTGAGGGCCCATTTGGCTTTGGGTAAAATCCTTACACAGCTCCTATTGGCAGTTGCAGCTGGGGAATAAAACAGTCTATGGAATCAGGACCCACAATGGCTTTGCTTGTCAGTAATACGTAGGCTTTACATTTTATTGTGACTGCCTTCTGGGACTTGTGGTTTGTATGGCTACATTGAAATTTGGGAAAACCAAATAATGATTTTTCAAATTTTCCTCCCAAAATCATAAATAAAAGAGAAATTCCACTGAGGCAAGTCCGTGTTTCTGATGCTGAAATAACTAGATTTGGCTTATCTCTGGGTTGTGTATAAATGGTTTGTTTTGGAGATGAGTATCTGTTGGAATACGCTTTATTATTTTAAGTGAATGTTTAATAAATACTAAGGGCTTTCTTTCATAAGAAATTCAGGCAAGAGACAGTGAATGAGAGCAGGTTATTTAAAATTTTCATGCTCATACTTACTGTGAGTAATGTATATCACAGTGCTTTGAAAACTAAAGTATTGTATAAATTGTGCTAGTGATTATTAGCAGAATAAAAGTTATGGTTTAAAAGTAGTGACATACATTGTCCAGGAATTGATCATAGGTCAATTAGAGAAAATAGATTGCTGGCTTGTAATGCCAGGCACTAAATGTAAAATGGTACCAAACAGACATAGGGTAAATTGTTTAGCAAAATATTTTTCTCTTTTGCTGTAATAAAGGTCTTGAAATTAGAGAATTTTATTATTCATGCCATATGGCTTTCCTTTGCTAGCCTTAGAATCTCAGAGCTAGAAGGAACCCTAGAGAGATCATCTTGTCCTACCTCCCCGTGCAGGAATCTCTCTGCAGCATCTCAGACATCGGTTCATCTGGTCTTTGCTTGAACACTTCCAGAATAAGGAGAGCAGTGTTTCACCGCTCAGCCTAATGCAGTTTTTGGCCAGCTGTGATTGTTAGAAAGCTTTTACTTTTGTAGAGCCAAAATCTGCCTTCTTGTAGTAGCTGCTGCCCACTGGTTCTAGTTCTGCCTTCCTGAACAACAGAAAGTTAAACCTTCCACCCACAAGGCAGCACATCAGATAGTTAAAGATCATGGCTTTGTCACCTTCCTTTGCACAAGCTAAACACCTCACTTACTTAAATATCCCTCTTATGACCTTTCCCCCTAGTTTCTCACATTTGGTCACCTTTGAATGTATGAATTCCAGTTTTCCAAAGTCCTCTTAAAATTCATAATTGAGCACAATTTCATAAGTGTGAGTCAACTAGCACTGAATACTGTGTGATGTGACTTATCACTTAATCTGGACACTGCTACAATTATTGTAGAGTCTGTATCTTATTAGCAACAACATATTATTAGCTGGTAGTTGGAAACCTCTAGAATAGTGGTTCTTAACTGGGGTTCTTAATTTTTTCCCCTGGAAGACATTTGGCAATGTCTGGAGACATTTTTGGATGTCGCACAGGGGACATGCTACTGGAATCTAAAGGGTAGAGGCCAAAGATCCTGTTAAACATTCTGCGGTGTGCAGGACAGTCCCATACAACAAAGAATTATCTGGCCCCAAATGTCAATTGACTTTGTTCTAATAAAACTTTATTTCAAAATAGGCAGTGGGCTAGATTTGGCCCACTGGCTATAGTGTGCCTACCCCTGGACTAGAACATAGGGAATAGTGGAAAATAAGGATGTAGTAGTGGAAAATAAGATAGCAGAGGTCCAGACACAGAAGGCAGTCATAGCATACTAGGGGGTTTGGACTGTATGTGGAAATAGTGGGAAACCATTGAAGGTATCTGAATCAAGGAGTGACATAGTTAGAGAAGCATTTTAGAAAGATTGCTCTGGAAGCAGTAGTAACTTGATTGTCCAGTTAGGAGATAGTTGTAGTTTAGGCTTGGGGTTTTGTTTGAGTCTGATGAAGGATAGTGGCCTTGCACATGAAAGAATTCAGAACTTTTGTTGACATATAAGAGAATTTGGTATATTATTGGGGTTTGAAAGATGATCCACAAATTGAGGTATGAGTCAAAGGATTCATCCATTTTTCCATTTATCGTAGCACAGCAGTCACGGGTGATTGAAGAAGCTTCAGGTCTAGGTGGCAAGTAGTCAGAGTCCACTGTGATAGGTACCTTACAAGTGGCATATTCAGAATGCTGTGTTCATGCTGAGGAGAAAGCGGCTGACTGCTGCTTCCTTCTCTCTCCAGGAATGTTGAGTCCCTAACAGAAATCAAGAAGACTGGAAGAGGAGAGGGTTTGGTGGGGAAATGGATGAGTTTGATTGGAATACAGTGCATGTATAGTCCTTGGGGAAAAGTGAAGTGAACAAGTCAAGAAGCCATTGGAAATGTGAATCTGAAGTCAAGAAAGTGGTTTGGGATTGGAATTATAGATCCATGAAGGGGCAGTTTCAAATTTTGGGCACTTTATTAGAGGAGAATTAAGAATTGATCTGAGAATTTAAGAGTTAATAAGAGAAAGAAGAACTAAAGATCACATAGTCAGAGGTTAGTGGAATGCAGTGCTGTAGAAACTGAGGGAGGAGGGTTTCAGGAAGTATTATTATTGCTGTGTGACCCTGGAGGGGGACTGGGGGGTCGAAGAGAAGCCATATTCTGCTGTCTGTGCAGTTGATCACATCACAGGAAGACACTGGGGGCTGAAACCAGATTTCAGGTGATGGAGAAGTGAGTAGGTGGTGAAGAAACAGGAGGCAGGAAGTGTCAAATTTTTTTTTTTACAGTAGTTGGAAGAAGAGTGGTGAGGCAGTAGTAACTCAAGGAATTGAATCATTTGTTTAGTACAGAAAATTTGAACATGGCATAGGGCTAAACTTTAGGCTATCTTCAGTTAATGATTACTATGTGAAAGTGTTTCAAGAGCAAATGTTTGGGAAACATTAAATCAAGACAGAGGTTTGCTTATTAAAAGAATTTCTCAGGATTTCTTGTTACAGCTAATTACTAAGAAGGAAGGAAATACAGCATTCTCCAAATGCTTTGAATTGGGAAACCATTTTTTCAGGTCTCATTTCCATGGTCAGTTTTTGCGAACACATTTTGGGAAATGCTGATCTAGGCAGAAAAGGAGGATAGATGGTAGAGAGGGAGCAATTATGAAATCAGTGTTATTAGCTGTCACTTTCACACTTCTTACTACAGATCTTCCTCAACTTACAATTGGGTTACATCCCAACACGCCCATCATAGATTCAAAGTATAATGTTAAAAATGCATTTACTATACCTAGCCTACCAAACATCATAGCTTACCTTAGCCTACCTTAAACATGCTCAGAACCCTTATATTAGCCAGCAGTTGGGCAGAATCATCTAACACGAAGCCTATTTTATAATAAAGTGTTGACTGTCTCATGTGTTTGAATGCTGTACTGAAAGTGAAGAGCAGAATGGTTGTATTGGGTAGAGAATGTTTCTAAGTGTATTCGTTGTTTACCCTGTGATCAAGAGGCTTACTGGGTACTGCAGCTCGCTGCCACTGCCAAAACACCACCAGAGAGTATCCTAGCCCAGGAAAAGACCCAAATTCAAAATCAGAGTTCGTTTTCTACTAACTATATATTGCTTTTGCACCATTGTAAAGTTGAAAGATCTTAAGTTGGAAATCATGTGTACCTGCAAGCCTATTTTAGTATTCATCTCTTTGGCTTGTTGATAGTCATATTGAATAGGACAAAGTCACAGGCTCTGTGAGCACCTTGTTCAGTTCACTGTATTTCCTTCTACAGCATTTTTCCATTCTCTCCATGAACCATACATAGAAGATTCTATAAACTATTTTTAAAATCAGTAGGTGTGGGGTTGGTTGGGGATTGAGGGATAAGTATGAGGGGCTTTTAGTCTTTAAAAATCTTGCTTAATGACCAGATATTCAGGAGACTTGCCTTCCTGAAGCACTGTCTTACCTTACCTTTTGATTTAACAGTGATTTTTGTGTTTTTTTGCATTTAACTCCATTTAATTGGCCTGAAGAGGCCAGTGTTTATGACTGATAGTGCTCTTCATGATTTCTTTACCTCCTCATTCCCCCCTTTTAAAGAACTTGGTCTTTTTCCCCCATCTCCATGTCCAGGTGTTATGTTACTCTTGAGCAATCAGATTATCTGATGACTAGTTAGTCTTCTTGGCTTCCTAAGCAGCTTATTTTCTGAGTCAGATTTTAGCCTGATTTTCCTGTTTATTCCTGATTATTCCGTTGTTTCCTGTACTGTGTGGTTGGCTTACCTATTCATTTATTTCCTCATGCTTGTCTTGCACAAAAAATAAACCAACCCGAACCTTGCTACAGATACTATCCTCTCCTAATACAGAAGATACATGACTCTAATTTCATATATCTTATTCTCATACTTGATGTTTTACTATCATCTACCTGTTGATCTGGTAGCTTTGACAAATTTCCAAACAAATTATTGTCAGTCTGCTCAAGATTAGCATTCTTAAGCGTTGCTCCTTTAATGCTTTTCTATTCCAGGTCTCTTAAGCAGCTGTTACCTTAGTTGGTTCATGCAGTCCATGGTTTCCCAAACTTTCTTGCCCCTGTGTCCTTCCTGAGAACCTGCCAGCTGTCTAGTTACCTGTTGATCCACCTAGTCGGAACCACACTGGGGAAAGTAATAGAGCCCCTGTAGCTGACCGACCTTGCCACTTCGCTGTTGAATAATTGGCTGAGAAGCGGGAAGAATCCAGGAATCATATACCGAATATGTTCCTCATGCTGCGTCAGAGTATTCCCACGCATTGATTAGGAAAGACTATCTTTTTCTACGAAGAAGCATAGTTACAGTTATGGTTTATGAATTAGACTCCTTGCTGTATTATTAGTCAGTGACACTCCACAAGGAGATTTTTTTAGTGTGACAATTTTGAGTGTAAGAAGGGGAAAAATTTGACTCTAAGGTTTCAGAGCCTTTTTGTAATGTGCCCTTTACTTTGGGAGACCTAGTTCCAATCTCATTCCAGATTTCCTCATTGTCAGTCCCTCAGGCAGCGGAATGATCCACTCAGACAGACACACCAGGATGTTGTTGACTTGCCCAGAGGGGGGCCATTCACTGTTAGTGTTTGCATACTGTGATTACATTTCCTTATAGGTTCCCTTCTGAACTCCCGTGGAATTTCTGTTCAGAACGAGGACAGGGACTGTTTGTGCTGGACATTCTAGTATTAAGAATCATTCGTTCTTTCCACATGTTTTTACTCATTGTGTATCTACTTTTGTCGAATATCATCAGGGACAGGAAAAGAGTCCCTGCCCTGAAGGACTTGAAGGCTAGTAGGGAGACTGCTAGAGACTGTCCAAGGTTTTGTAGGAATCCAGGGCTGGAAGTATTTTCCATTTACCACCAAATGAATTCATTTTAGTGCTGTCCCCTACATGCCTACATATGTGTTCAGTACCTCTCTGCAGCCTTCAGCATTGCTATCACTGGTCTGGAAAGGGACAGGGGTAGTTTTGCATACAGACTGGCTTTACAACATGGTATGGCAGGAATAACAGGTCTCAGATTTACATTTTGTATTAGCTGTACTTGTTGGGTATTGCTGAAATTTTGCTATTGTATGACATTTGAGAAAGAACCCAAATTTTAATGTTTTTCTCTTATTTAAATTAAGCTTATTCTTAAAATAGTTTCTTCTGTGATGTGCAAATTGATAATTTAGATCTACTTTCCATCTTGGTTTTGATATATACTCTGTGGCCTTGGGCAAGCTGCTCTGTTTCCTCTTTTGTAAAATTGAAATAAAAATGTCCCATTGCATTTTTTGAAGATGAAATGAGATTTATTCACGTATAAATATAAGTAGTATATGCATAAAACATTTAGCAGAGTCGTTGGTGCAGGGTGGTTGTTCAGTAAATGTTCACTTCCTCTTCCTGGTAGAAGAGAAAGTTCTACGTGATTCTTGAAGGGTGTACAGAGGTGATCTCTAGTTTAGAAAGGCGTTAAAATGGTCTTTGCTGGGAACACTTTGGAAGCATTTTCCCTTCAGACAAGATTGTAAGTTGTGGTTGGGTTCTAGGATAGCCTGCAGAAGTCCCAGTAGCCTCTAATTAGCTGCACTGTCATATTAATACTGCCAAGGAATATGAACCACCATTTATAAGCATGTTTTAAAATGAGAACTAGTTTGTAGTCCTTTTGTAGGGTTTCTGTCAATGCCAGCCTTTGCCACAGGTCATCTGCTTTCATACTCAGCTACCTTTGACTTCCTTAGCACCAGATCACTGAAAGTTACTTCCATGGTGGGAGCTGGGGCACCAGGCAAAGCTGAAGCCTCTTTAAAAAAAAAAAAAAATTATTGAGATACAATTCATATGTAGCATCATATTTGTTTGATGTGTAAAACATAATGATTCTGTATTTTTATATATTGTGAAGTGATCACAATAAGTTTAATTAACATCCACTACCACACATAGAAATTTTTTCTTGTGCTGAGAATTTTTAAGATCTACTCTCCTAGCAACTTTCAAATACACAATATGGTATTGTTAACTGTAATCACCATGCTGTACATTACATCCCCAGGACTTGTTATTTTAGCTGAAGGCTCTTATAGCTGAACAGTGAGCACTTACTATGCTGCAGTGGCAGTGGTAAGAGGGTAAGATATAAGATGGCTAAGCGTCTGTTGAGGGCCTGCTATGTGCCAGCCAATGTGTTAGGGGCTTTAATGTAGTTTTTTATTCAGTTTTCCTAACAGTCTTATAAAATGATTAGCCCTCATTTTACAGATGAAAAATCTGAGGCTCATAAATGTACAACTAACAAGTGGTAGAACTGAAATTTGAAGTAAGGACATTGTGGATGCTGAAGCCTATGCTTTCTGTCAGAACATACCACCTGTGCAAAGACAGGGGAGAAACAGACACTGAGATCTGTTAGCTGCGAAAAGGGCTGAGAAAGGAGGGGCAGCAGGGTGGCATTAGTTCTGGAAGGGCAAAAGTTGAAGAGTGGGTACACCTGTATGAATTCAGCTCTGTTGTGGGCAGTGGGAGGCCTGGGGAAGAAACAAAGTGAGTTCAGAGGTCTTGCATTCTATATCATGCTCTTTGGTTGACATTGTGGAGTAGAAGAAATAAGATGGGTGCCAGCCTAGGAACAGAGTTGGTATCAGCAAGAGGGGAAAGGAAGTCCCAGGAGGAAAGGGCTGCTCCTACAGCCCTAACAGCCAGCCAGTCATTGATTTGCTGCACAGAACCAGAGATTCCCTTTCCCTATTGAAGATGGAGCTGCCAGTGTACATAGAATCTAGTTTCAGTCTCATTTCTTTTTCCTTCAGGAAAAACTAGCCTTTTTTTCTTCTCTGAATTTTTTTAAGCCTTTGTCTCCCAGAATTCCAGTGTTTAATTTCTCATTTTTGCTTATCTCATTCACCTTTCCTTCTTTGATTCTTTTGATGTAACAGGGTGTCTTGCCAATGGGTTTCAGCCCCGGGCAAGTTCACTATGGATTCAGTGAGACCAAAGAAATGACAGTAGAACATTCTTGGAGTGAAAGGGTTATACCAACTTTATTCCCACGGTGGCAGCTCAATCACTAGAATCCCTTCCACTCAGAGCAGTTCTGCATGCAGCAAGCTGGTCTCTGCTTCTGGGCCTCTCTACCCGCGCTGCCACCATTCCAGCCTCTGCTGTGCTCTCCTGCAGCCTTGCAGCCATGCCACCATGTTGCCCAGAGCACTGGGCTGAGCTCTTTATATAGAGTCAATAACAACGTATTGCCCACACATGTGTAGTGAGCTAGCCAACCAGAGCCAGGTGAGAATCCTGGCCGTAGGAACCTTCACTTTATCCACACAAGGCAATCATCTTTGTTAAATATTTCTCTATTCTAGAACTACTCAGAACACTTTGTAAATCAACATGCTTCCTGCCCCATGTAGCAATAAACCCCATACTTAGTGAGCCTGACCTGTGCTCCCTCTGTGCTCCTTAACTTAGTAATCAATAGCTGTTTTGAGGCTACATGGGCACATTACAGTAATGCAATTCTTAAGCTCTTTTGAAGAAACACATTTTCTTTATTATCTAATGGAATCGAGTGACATTATGTTCATATTACAGATAGCTAATTAATTTTGATAGGCAAATTATGTGTCAGATCTCCCTCAAGTTCTTTAAATTCAGCTTGGCTATCACCTCCTTTGAGAAGCCTTTCTTAGTCATCCCTAAGTCTACATTAGGTGCTTTTTCTCTGTATTTCTCTCTGTTCTAACATACATTATCAGCACAACTTCTCATCCCAAACTTTTCTTGTCTGTTTGATCCTTGTTTTGACTTTGGGCTCTTTGAGAGCAAGGGCTGTTTTTTTTTTTTTTAATTCCTAGCATCTGAAACAGTATAATCCCTGGGATGTGATTTTTTAAATGCATACAAGCATGATAAACCTTAATTGTATTTTAAAGTACCAAATGTTGCAATAGCTCCTTTACATAACCACGAAAATTTATGTGTTTTTTGCAACTTCCTGTTCTGATCTGGTCTGAGGAGGTTTAGTTTTTCCTTTTTTGTGAAATTTGGTAGTATTTAAAAACAATTCTGAAAGACACAGAATACTGACTTTGATTTATTGCCTCCCTCCAGATGGGTAGAGCGATTACTCATGTTACTCGTGTAAGCAACATATCACGGGAAGCAGGCATTTGCTTTGACGTCAGCTGTCTCTCCTACCTTTAAATGGCAAACACCTTCCCTGGTCAGTGTCCTTTGCTAACTTTCTCTCCTCTTTCTCTTCTCAGACAAGTTTCCTGAAAGAGGAGTTCTATTTATTGTCTCCAGTTCCTTGCTTTTCCCTGACTTCTCAGCCCATTACATTTTGGCTTCTGTTCCTACCTCTCCAATGAAGCTGGTCTTGCCAGGGCAATTTATGACCTTATGAGTCCGCAGAATCCAAGAAATGCTGTATCAGTCATCTCTGCTACATTTGACCTAGTTGATCATCCTCCTTGAAAGTCTGTTCCTTGTCACTTGTCACTAGTAGTACTGTCACTACTTTCATCAGCATTTTAAGTCTGGCTGGTTTTGTTTGTTTGTTTAGTCATTTATTCCTTCTTTCAACAAGTGTGAATCGAGTGCCACTTCTCATAGTCCTTGAGGCTATGGCAGTGAACAAGACAAATACGGTCTCTGCTCTCGTGGAGCCTACAGTCCAGCTAGAGAGAAGCCATTCATTCACTTAACTCATCAAATGTTTATTAGTGCCTCCTGTTGCTATTGCTGTGCTTATCAGCTAAATACATAATGATGTAAAGTGTTTAGTTATGTAATTATTTAATCTCAATGGTATCACATGCTTTAAAGAAATACAGGAAGCTATGAGAACCTATAATAAGCATACCTATTCTAGTTTGGGGTGAGGGAAGGGATCAGCCAGCGAAGAGTTCCTTAAGGTAGGAACATTTAATGGAAGCTTGAATTGGCCAAGGAAAACACCTGGTTGGGAGTAGGGGTTGGCAGGGAAACAGGGAGAGCTAGTTAATTATTGATTGCCCTGTTACTTATAAAGTTATCAACTGCTGTAGCATCTTAAGAATGAAATTCTGCTCTTATCATTTGCCATGTACTCTCTGGCTGAGACGTGTAGACTCTCTTATTGTGGCATTCACAGTCGTGCTTCTCCTTCCTGGCCAGTGGTTATTTTGAAATCTCTATCTGCAGAACCAGAGAGGTTTTTAGTCTTGATAGGAAATTAGGATATATGCATGAGAGGATAAATAACAATGTAAGTTAGATGTCAAATGAGTGGTATAGTTAAATATTATTGGAATTCAGAGAAAGGCACTCTCTCTGAGACATGGAGTGATTGTAGAGTGAGGCTTGAATTGCAGGAAGAGGGAGGCTCAGAAAATCAGAGAAGAAAAGAACCAGGCATGTCCAGGAGAGAGCAAAGGCAGGCAAGGGGGATTCAGTGTTGCAGCTAGGTGTGTACTGTCGCTCGTAGGCCTAGACAGAGCCTGCTTTTGGACTGGCTCCAGAGTAATGCGATAGAAGATGAAGGCGACCTGGGAAGGATGTGAATATCAGGCTAAGGAACTGGGACTTTATTGTTTGGGCAGAGAGATGGCATGCATAGAGCACTGTTCTAGAATAAACCTGGACAAGGGGTTCTGTAATTCATTTTGACAGCTGTTTACAGAGCACCTCCTGTGTGGCAGTGGGAGAGTAAAGAATGAGTGAGTGAGAGAGCACTTACCTAAAGAACCTAAGGACTTGTGCAAGATCATACTGGGGGTTGGGCGGGGAAGGGGAGGGAGGGGGAGGAGTCAGGGCTCTCGCCGCCCCAACCCCTCAGGTCTTAGGGGTTGGCAAACTATGGCCCACAGGTCAAATCCATCCAGATACATGTTTTTGTAGAATGGTTTTTACACTTTTAAGTGATTTTTAAAAATAGAACAGTATTTCATGATACATGAAAATGGTATGAAATTCAGATTTCACTGTGAATAAAGTTTTTTTGGAGCACAGCCTTGCTTCTCCATTTATGTATTATCTATGGCCACTTGCACATAGAGTAGCAGAGCTGAGTGGTTAGAACAGACTGTGTGGATCACAAAGCCTAAAATATTTAGTGTTTGGCCCTTTACAGAAACCTTGTCCACCCTTGAGTCATACCCATCCTTTTCTCAGTTCCTCTGTTCTCTGAAACTGCATGTCCCTCTTCCTACCTGAGGCTTTTCCCACCACCCAGGCTTTTAAATAGCCTTCTCTTCTTTATGTTCCTCCCCAGATCCTCAGTGTCTGTTTCTTCAAGGACTTTCTCCTTCCAAATATGCTCAAGATCTATCCTACTTAAAAAAATCAACAACCTCATCAAGTCAAAAGTCCTCTCTTGCTGCTGCTCTCTTGTCTCTATCTCCACTTCTCCTTTCAGATATTCACCTTAATATAGATGTCAGACCCCAGCAGACTTAAAGTCATTAGTGAATTCCTAGATGCTGGATCCATAAGTTTCCCCAGTCCTTGTCTTCCTTGTTTTCTCTGACATTGAACATTCTGATCATTCTCTTTTCCTTGAGACCCTTTTCCTATTGGCTTCATTCTCTTTTGCTTCTCTTCCTTTTTTCCCAGCCCTTTCTTCCATTCACCCATCAGTGGCTTCTCTTATTTTACCAGTATCTTGAACTTTTGACTTTTAGGGGTCTATCTTTTGTCCTTTTATAGGAGCTATTATTTTATTGAGTATCTATTATATGTCAGTCACTGTATTTAAATGCTTTATACAAATTATTCCTAATCCTTACAACACCTTAAAAAGATAGATTTTGTTTCCTCTGTTATAAGTGAGGAAAATGAGGCTTAGTGAGCTTAATTAATTAATTTCCCCAAGGTTATACAATAAGTGGCAGAGCTGGAGCTTGCACCTGAGCCTACTTTAGTATACAGATAAAGTCAGCTGTTTTGTGTACCTAAGACTCTGGCCATAAACATCCTTTTTAGCTTTCAGCCTATATGTCTGGCTGTCTATTAGACATTTCTACCTGGAAGTCTTGGCAGCACCTCAAACCCAATTCATCATTTCTCCTTTACCCCCCACCCAGCCCCAGCTTGGTAGTATGAGCATTTATTTAGTCTTCTGAGCCATAATCCTGGCAGGTGATCTCAACTTCACTTCTCCCTGACTGACCCCTTCCACTCCTTAGCACCGAGTTGTCACTTCAGCCAGTCATTTCTTCCCCTTTAATTTCTCTGTAATTTATCTCTCATAGTATCCAGTCACTTCCCTGGTTCAGATTCTTCTCATCTCTGTCCTGGACTGTTGTCCCTTTTCTCTTAATTTCTGCCCCTTCATCTAGTCTCTTACCCTTCCACTCCATCCTCCACAAGGCTTTCAGAATGATCTCTCCTAAACCCCAGATCTGATTGTGTTGCTATCTTGGTTAAATCCTGTTGGTGGCTCTTTGTCCTGTTCCTCTATTCCATAGCCTCACTAAGAAGGCCTTGCCCTATTTTTCTAGATTCTTCTCCTCCCAGTCTCTCACATACTGCAAGTGTGGTTGGTTCACTGTACCAGCACACTCAGTTGACCTTTCCATGCAGTTCCCAAGACAATTCCTCTTTCTAAAATGCCCTTCTCTTGCTGGTTTGTCTGAGGAGTACCTTCTCAGTCAACCCCTAAAAAAGTAGACAAACACTCAAGCAAAAAAACCCTCAGTTAAGAGAGAATACCTTGGCTTTTGATCCTTCTCTGGTTTCATCTTCTGAGAGGGATTAGGTTTCACTCTTTGATGCTTCCTAAGCACCTTGGGCATGTAATGTTGTCTGGCTCAGTGCAGTGTTTAGTAATCTGTGTCCATCTGCCTCCTTAAAGCAGATATCATTGTTCCCTTTTGTATCTGTGATTTCTAGCTTGTGCTCTGGGACACAGTTCAGTACTTGAATGAATACTAAATAATGTAGTTGGAGATATGGACTGAGGCTTTGGAGAAAGGTGAGGTTTAAAGGATGAAGATGTTTGCTAAAGCTGAAGAGTAGATAATATTAGCACCCTGATATGTACAGCATCAGATGATTTACAAAGCATTTTCACGAATATT
Organism: Manis javanica; assembly: GCF_040802235.1. NCBI lineage: Eukaryota > Metazoa > Chordata > Mammalia > Pholidota > Manidae > Manis > Manis javanica. The sequence continues at coordinate 28,927,935 of NC_133159.1, read as the reverse complement.
TTATCTCATTTTGTGTCACTTAAATGCTCTGTGAGACAGGCAGGGCAGGCATTAATATTCACATTTTTAGAAATAACTTGAAGCTCTGAGAAATGAAGCAATTTCCTCAAGGTCTTGAACATAAGTGACAGATTTCAGTCTTCTCCAGGCAAGTCTAATGCTGTTTCCCCTGCACCTGTGTAGATATGGGAACATTTGGGATATGAGAAGTAAGTTTCGGAATAAACTTACATTTAGAAGGCAAGGGAAAGGAGTGCTCAGAGAGGAAGGTAAAGAGAGCCCCAAGGGATTACTGTGCTTTAAAGGACATGTTTTCAGAAGGAGAGGGCATCATCAATGAGATATTTTTGCAAATAAGTGAAGGAAAATGGGGAAGGTGAAAGACTTTGATCACTAGGAAGTGTAAGAGAATGATTTTGTACAGCGAAGCCCGCTTGCCAAATGGTTAAGAAATACATGGGCATTGAGGGAAGTGGAGGCACACTTGTATACCACCCTTCTAAGAAGTTTGGTGGTAAGAGGGAAAGCAAGAAGCTGACAGTTTGAGAAATGCCATACTGCCAGATATGCTGAGAAATTCATGATACATTTTGTGACTTGGAACTATGCAGTGGAAACTATGCTAGGGAAATACTGCTTGATGACTAAATACATAAATTTCAGGATGTTTTAGACTCAATTTAACAGTGGTCAGTTCCAATCAAGGTATAGTACCATAGGGTAAGGAGTTTAGTCAGGCCTTGAAATGAAGCCAAAATTTTACTTGTCATCTGTAACAGAATATGCTCACCTTTAGAGGATAGATACATATTAGAGCCTGAAAACCTCCTTCTTATATTCATTTAGAATAGTCACCTACTACAAGCTTATTTCTTCCCCGTTACTCATCATTTGTTGTCCAGGTGTGATGTGATCAATGGGAAGATTTCCCCACTTTGTTGTTAAAGGGTGTTTCCTGTGTATTTGTATTATCCACATCTGCTAGACCCTAAGCTCCAGCGGGGAGTTAGGCCCTGGGCAGCTCTTTTGTCCTTCTGATGAGGTGTTCTCTGTCTGCCAGGTAAAGCGGTACCAGTGCACCTTCGAGGGCTGTCCTCGCACCTACAGCACAGCAGGCAACCTGCGCACCCACCAGAAGACTCACCGAGGAGAGTACACCTTTGTCTGTAATCAGGAGGGCTGTGGCAAGGCCTTCCTCACTTCCTACAGCCTCAGGATCCATGTGCGAGTGCACACGAAGGAGAAGCCATTTGAGTGCGACGTGCAGGGCTGTGAGAAGGCGTTCAATACGCTATACAGGTCGGCTTCTTTCCCTAGCCTCTGACCCTGACTGTGGCATGACTGCAGAGTTCTCTCCTTGCACAGTACATGTGTGTACTTTCAGGGCTTAAAAGAGCACAGCAATGCTCAACTGGTTAAAATTCACTAAAAGAGTTTGTTTAAAGATCGACATGGTTTGGGTTGGTTAAAGATGATAGTCATTTGTGTTTAGATTTGCATTTCCTGGAGTGAAATTCTGGCCTGGGGATTTTGGTATTTGGCTTAGAGTAATACCTCTCCTTGGCTCAGATCTTAGTACTAAGGCTTCTGTCATTTTCTTTCCTACCTCATCTTTTCTACTCTGAGAAATGGGAAGTGGCCCACTCATTAGCCACTTCTCTCCCACCATTTATATCAGGAGACATATTGGTCTTCAGCATTGGGCCTAGAATAACAAACATAACAATAGTTAACACTTATGAAGTGCTCACTGTGTGCTAGGTACTGTTTTGAGTGCTGATCCTCACAGTAGCTGACAAATAAATGGAAGCACAGAGAGATTTCGTAACTGGCCCCAGGTCCCCTATCCGGTAGGAGGTGGGACCAGGATTTGAGTCCCAGGCAGTCTGGCTCCAAAGTCACAGTCATCCCACCATGCTATAATACTTTTCTGCATTTTTCTTCAAAATTTTCTGGATACTAATGTTCTATGGATTTAGAGTTCTTATGCACGTGATCCTGAAGCTTCATGAAGCTGATGTGTAGAGGTTCTGTACTATAGTACTTTATGACAAAGGGAATTTCTCGGTAATATCTTGCAGGCTGAAAGCACATCAGAGGCTTCACACAGGGAAAACGTTTAACTGTGAATCTGAAGGCTGCAGCAAATACTTCACCACACTCAGTGATCTGAGGAAGCACATTCGAACCCATACAGGAGAAAAGCCATTTCGGTAAGCCTCCTGTTTTCTCTTTGTTACTGATTGGGTTTTAGCTAGGTGTTTTGATGTACTCTCAAATTCTTCAAAGTGGAAAGAAAATGTCTTCCTGTAGTTCTCTGGCAGTGTTAGCTCTGCCCAGGACAGCTGTACCCAACTACGGCAGGCAGGAGGAGTGGTGATAGATTCTAAGAGCATCCTTCTCAGGATGGTGGCCTCTGCCTCCTCTTGCCCTTTATTTGCAAGAAGCATTTGCTGAAACTCAATTATGTTGTAGGTACTTTTATCATTGCTAGAGAAATACTAAGACCCAGGCTTTCCTCTTGAGAACTTTAGTCTGATGGACAAGAACCATAGGCAGCCAGACAGGATCTGAGACTGAGGTGCGCAGGTGCTTTGAGCACAGGGGAGGGATACCTGCCTAAGATGGGAGGGGAGGACTGCAGGAGAGGGGATATGAGGGGAAGAATGGTTGGGCTGGTGGTGCAGGCGTTTTATTTTGTCACTTGTTCTCTTGTTGCTTTGTAATATCTCGTGTGTGTGTGCACAAACATACAGAAGCATCTGTTTTTATCTATGTATTTTAATTTCTAAATACACATGCATATATAATAGATACATATGTAAATGGATAAACTTGAAGGAAGGACTTGTATCATCTACTTTTTTCTGTGCTCATAACATTTAGCATTGTTCTGGGCATTTAATAGGGATTCAGAAATACTGTGAGATGATTATATAACATTTCTTATGAGATAATCAGTTTGTAAGGATTCTCCTTAAATATAATATAGATATGTGACTGAAAATTGCCCATAAACAATGTCTTTGAATTTTGGCAGGAGAGATTACTGTTATGTTCATGTCATTAATTATGCCACCTTCCCTTCTCAAATCATTCATCTCCTTATTAAAGAAATTTGAGTCTTTAGGGCTAGTCAGTTCTTAACACTGATTAAATGGAATTGTGTTCTAAAATTACAGGTGCATTCCTGAGTCATGGCGCATCTAAAAGCAGGACTGTTTAGATTCTAGTTGGTTACTCTCCAGGTGCTGTGGAGAGTGTTAGTTTTCCCTTCATAGGGCTGTTGAGATACTATGATTTCTATTCCAACACATGCACTTTTGTGATGATTAAAACTTAACTTTTATTGGCTCTCAGGTGGGACTTTAGACACAATGGTTATTTGTAATTAGAAAATAAAATTCTTTAGAGAGGCTGTCTATTTAAAGAAATAAAATATTTCAGCTTAAAAAAATTGAATTCATTCATTCAAATCATGTTGAAAAGCCTGCTATTGCAAGGACCACAACAGAGGTAAGGAACTACATGACTCCTCCCCTCAAAGAATTTACAATTTAGGAGAACAGATAACAATTGTATACACCTGGAGATAAAATAAGATTGGGAATGACAAGTGCCTTAAAAGAAGCATGTAGATAAATGCTGGAGGAGTTCTGAGGAGGGAAGAATGACTCTAGCTTTGGTTATCAAGAAAGCAAAAGAAAGACGGAGGTTATAAATACATGATTGCAGCCAATATGCTCCAACTGCTTTTGTTTTAGGGTTCTATTTCAGGCTCCATGCCTATGTGAGAGCCATGATACCTACTGTTACGTTTCCAGATGTCCTACTGACAGATTTTCTGAATGGGCTCTAATATAGAGAGTCAGTAGAATTCTATCAAGTAATCTATTAAAAGGCTTTTATTGTCAGGGCTCTCAACATGTGCTTTACCAGCAGGACAAGAAATACTTCTCCTGGGCAGTCAGCTCCCTCTGATCTCAGATTTGTCACCTTACTTTTCCAGGAACCTATCATCATTCCCATCTCTAAAACTAGTTCCACCAACCTGATCTTAGTGTTCTGAACATTTGTTTTTTGAGTTTGTGTTTATAAGAGGTGTTGAAGATAAAGGTCTGTTAGCTAATGAATGCTGTTTCTCTTTCCCTAAACACCTTATTTAGGTGTGATCATGATGGCTGTGGAAAAGCATTTGCAGCAAGCCACCACCTTAAAACTCATGTCCGTACACATACTGGTGAGTTGAGGCTAATTTTTATTTTTCATTTTAACCTTCACCAAGTCAGTAAATATCTGTGTTTCTCTTGAGACCTGCAAAGCTTTCTGGAGGGAATGAGCCTAATCAGCTTAGCCTTCACCTATAACATTTGACTTTTCTTTCAGAAGGCGGAAGAATCTAAAAGTTGGGCTTAGGAATCCAACCTGAAGAAATGAAACCAACATAGAGATACTCAGGGGAAGAATGTAATCTTTTTTAGGTCCTTTAGAGAAAAAAACCTAATCTTTAATCTTCCGAGAAGCAGGCAATTCTCAGTGCTTTGCTCTGTGTTAAGTTGTAGGACTGAGATGAATAACATGTAATTTATTCAATTTATAATGACTGTTACCCGAAACCTCAAAAGAATATTTACTTCCCTCTGTAAGGGAAAAGTAGATGTCTCAAACCAATGAAATGACTTTATGGTAAAATTAATACCACTTGTCATTCTTGCAGGTGAAAGACCCTTTTTCTGCCCCAGTAATGGCTGTGAGAAAACATTCAGCACTCAATACAGTCTCAAAAGTCACATGAAAGGTCACGATAACAAAGGACACTCATACAATGCACTTCCAAATCACAATGGATCAGAGGTGTGTAGTGTTTTGTCTCTTGTTTTTATCTGGACACCAGAGAAGGGCAATGATTGCTTGTGTATCAAAATAAAAGGTTAAAACATCTTTTCTGTGTATCTGTTAGTGAGGGGGAAGAAATCAGGGTCAAGATCTATGTCTTTGTGATGGAGTGGTGGAAGCCAGAAATTTTAGCAGGCTCCCTGTGCTTCAGCTTCTGAATCTCGCTTCCTTTCCATCAGGTATGATGGAAGAAGTGTCTTGAAACCACAGGTCTCAGAATGGCTTCCAAAGGACCAGCCAGATGTTCTAAAGGTTATTATTTTCCCATTCATGTCCATGAAATGGTGTATCTGTAGTTGAGTTTGGGACATGAATTGATGCTTGGCTTCACATATCCATTAATCCATTATTAGTGATGGATGGTCTTGATGGTCCCTTGCCCTTTTGAATTGTCCACAGACCAAAAGGTTAGAGAGCCACTGACTTAAGGCACTGAACCACAGAGCAAGCCTCTGTGGAATTTTAGGCTGTTCTGCCTCTTCCTTGCCAGGCCTTTCCTCCGTATTTCCCTCTCCTCTGTAGCTCCATTTTGGAGAGCTCCTGGGATGAATTTATCATTACCACTTCTAGTGTGGTGTTGGGTGCTTACCTTATATCTTTTCAACCTAGGAACTGAGTGCTATTATTTTACTATTTCTTAAAGAAACTGAAGCACACTGACCCCTTTATAAAAATGATGCTCTTAATGTATATAATATGGTTTTGATTGGGTAGAGACAGCATACTTTAATTCTGTGGTCTCCAATTGTAAACAGCAAGGGATCCCTTTAAAAGGATTCTTCCCCTGTATTTTAAAGTAATAATAACTAACATTTCCTGAATGTTTACTGTTGCCAAGTACTATGCTGACCACTTGTATATAGATTATTTCACTCTCAAGATCTCTGTGAAGTCAGTACTATTATTATCCTCATAATACTGATAAAGGAGGCAAGGAGAAATTAAACGATTCCCTTGAGTATCCAAAGCTTGGAATCAGTCTAATTTAGCCACACAGTCCGATTCCAGACCGTGGTTCTTGACGCCTATGTTGTAAGAGGCAAAATAGCATTAATTGTGAAGACTACAGCCTCTGGAGCTCAGCTGCATGAATTCAGACCCAAGCTCTGCCCCTAATCAGATGACCTTATGCAGTGGCTTCTGTGTGCCTCAGTTTCTTCATTTGTAAAACCAGATAAAATTATTAATATTTGAGAGTCTTTTTGTCTATTAAGCTGTATTTATTAAATCATAATCAGTTTTCTCATTTTTATTACAATCCAAGGACAATTTAATTGCCAGCAGCTTCTGCACATCAGAGTGCCCCAGTGCACAGTGCTAGAACTCATCTTCTCTGGATTACTATGGAATCCATTCACATATCCATTAATCCATTATTAGTGATGGATGGTCTTGATGGTCCCTTGCTAGACCATCTTCTCTGCACAGTGCTAGAACTCATCTTCTCTGGATTACTATGGAATCTCTTTTAGCCTCAGGCTTTAAATGCCAACCAGATTGCCTTTAAGTCCTAAATTTATATCTCCAGCCTGGATCGCTTCAGGCATTATAGACTTTATAGACAGTCCCAGCGGAGGAAGATTTAATTTACAATTTTTTGACTTTACAATGGTCTGAAAGTGTTATGCATTCAGTAGAAACCATATGTTGTATTTTACTCTTTTCCTGTCTGGGCTAGTGATATGCCTTAGAATACCTCTCTTGATGCTGGGCAGTGGCAGTGAGCCGCAGCTCCCAGTCAGCCTCGCGATCACAAGGGCAAACAACCAAATCACTTCACAGTCATTTGTACCCATACAGTCATTGGGCTTTTCACCTTCAATACAGTATTCAATCGGTGACATGAGATATTCAACACTTTATTATAAAATAGGCTTTGTGTTAGGCTAATACAAATGTGCTGAGCTGAGTTAATGATAGGCTGTACTAAGCTATGATGCTCTGCAGGCTAAGTGTATTAAATGCATTTTTAACTTAGAATATTTTCAACTTACAATGAGTTTATCAGGATGTAACCCCATCATAAGTAAAGGAAGATTTATATAGTTGACTCTTGAACAACACAGGTTTGAACAGTCAGGTCCACTTACATGCAGGTTTTTTTCTAGTAAATTTACTGGAAAATATTTTTGAAGCTTTGCAACAATTTAAAAAACATTTTCTTTTCTCTAGTTTACCTTATTGTAAGAATACAGTGTATAATACATATAACATGAAATGTGTGTTAATTGTTCATATTATCAGTAAGGCTTCTGGTCAACAGTAGGCTATTAGTAGTTAGGTTTTTGGGGAGTCAGAAGTTATATGTGGATTTTCAACTACATGGGGTTCAGCATCCCTAACCCCTGTGTGGTTCAATGGTCAACTACTATATTCAACCTTCCACTTCACATCTCTACCCAGATAGCATCCACTTGTCTGTAATTTGAGATGTCCAAACCTGTTCTTCCTACAGTCTTTCCTATCTTAGTAAATGGCACATCTGTTTTTCTAAGGTCACAGGACAAAAATCTAGAGTTGTTCTTGACACGTTTTTTTCTTGAACCCTACATCTACTAGAAAAGTCTATTAGCTCTACTTGAGAATATATCTAAAATCTGGTCACATCTTTTGATTACTTCATTCAAGCTGCTGTCATCTTTTGCCAGGATTTTGCAGTAACCTACTCTGAATTGTCTTCTTAGCACCTTTACTGCCCTTCTCCCCACTCCCACTCCACCTTGACCCAGACTGGTCTACGTATACCACCCAGAGTGATCTTTCTAAACCATAAGGCAAATAATGTGGTCCTCTACTAATAACCCTCAGTAGCTTCTTGTGTCACTTAAGATGTGGCAAAAGGCCACATCTTTACAGTGGTCCACAAGGCCATATATATTCTGGCTGGTCACTTCTCTGACCTGATTCATCTCTCTTCCTCTCACTTTAGCCTTACTGTCTTCCTTGTGGTTTCTTGAACAAAGGAAGCCCACTCCTGCCTTTGTACTTGCTGTGTCCACTGCTTAGAACACTTTCCCTGGATACCTGTGGTCCATACTGCTCTTTCCTTCAGTATTTGCTTAAATGCCACCTTGCCTAAGAGGCCTCCCCAAGTCTAATAAAAGGACAGCTTCTACCCCAGCAGTCCTTAGTCCCCTTACCCTCCAGAGCATTATCATCATCTTGTATGCAACATGTTTATTTGTATGTTTTGGTCCATTCCCCCTCCACTTACTAGAATGTAAGCTCTATGGTGTCAGTGATTTTGTGTCATTCATTATTGTGTCAGTGCCTAGTACATAGCAGGCGCTCAGTGAATATTTGTTGAATTTGAATGCATGCATGAATGGGAACATGATCCGTGAGGGAAGCAGGATTACTGCATACAGTGTATGAATTGCAGCATTCTAGGAATCCAGAGATCAGAGTTAGCCTAGGGCAGCTGTATTTGAGTAGTAAATCCTCAGTGTAGCTCTGAGTAAGGATCCCTTAGATGTCCATTTTAGAAATACAGTGCTATAACGGAATCAGAGGCACTGTGTATTCTGCTAGTTAGCTTTGTGACTTTGGACAGTTCAGTGCCAGTCTTAGCAGTAGTTTTCTCGTATTTAAAATGGGAATGTAAAATACTACTACAAAGATTTATATGAATAGCAAATGCTGTCATATGAAATCACTTTGTACATAATAAGACAAATTATATAAATATTATTGATTTCATGTAATTACAGCTTTTGTTACTCTGGAGATTGAGTCATGGATAGGTCTTAAACTATTAAGCATCTTTAGGAAATGCAAGAGATTCTCCTAAGAATATCAGGATGTTTTAAATTGAAATAGTTCCTGTAGCCCTTGCTTTGGATGGTTTATACCTCTCAGGTAATACATCTAGACATTTGGAACTTCAGAGACATTGTAATCAAGTGTTTAATTATATGATATTCTGTGTATCTGATAAGGATCTGGCATCTAGAATATATAAAGAACTCTTACAACTCAACAAAATAAACCCGAACAACTCAATTTAAAAGCATACAGAGGACCTGAATAGACATTTCTCCAAAGAATATATGGCCAATGAGCACATGCAAAGATGCTTAACATCATTAGTCACTAGGGAACTGCAAATCAAAACCACGGTGAGATACCACTTCACACCCACAAGAATGACTACGTTTTCTAAAAGTGGAAAATAACAAATGTTGGCCAGGATGTGGATATATTGGAACCCTTATATGTAGCTGATGGGAATGTAAAATGGGGTAGCTGCTGGGGAAAACAGTTTGGTGGTTCCTCGGAAAGCTAAATGTAGAATTACCATATGACCCAGCAATTCCACTCCCAGGTATATACCCAAAAGAACCGAAAACAGGTGCTCAAACAAAGACTTGTATATGAATGTCCACAGCAGCACTCTTCACAATAGCCAGTAGGTGGATAGGACCCAAATGTCCATCAGTGGATGAATAGTTAAGCCAACGATGGTACATCCTACAATGGAGGAGTATTCATCCATTACAAAGGATCGGAGTACTGATACATGCGGATGAACCTCAAAAACATTTTTTTAAGTGAAAGGCAGACTCAAAAGGCCACAGAGCATTTGATTTTATTTATATGAAGTATCCAGAATAGGCAAATCCAATGGTAGAAAGCAGATCAGTAGTTGCCAAGGGCTGAGAAGGTAGGAATAGTGAGTGATTCCTTATTGGATATGGGGATTCTGTCTGTGGGAACCAAAACTGTTTCTGGAACTAGGTAGTGGATGGTTGCACAACACTGTGAATGTACTTAAGCTGCCGAATTGCACACTTTCACTAAATGTTATGTGTATCTTACAACAGTAAAAAGCATTAATTCAAAAAAAATAATACGATATTCTACTATAAATCCTGATTTTTTTGTTATTCAATTAGAATTTTTTCTCTTCCACAGGATGCAAACCACTTTCTTTGTCTGAGTGACTTGAGCCTTCTGTCCACAGATTCTGAATTGCGAGAAAATCCCAATACAGTAAGTGTACCTGTGATATGGGTGCTTAGAGAAATAAGTGCAAGAACTGAGCACTCCCTTTGGTGGGAAAATTGAAATAGGCCATCTTTGAAGACTTCCAGATTTAGTTGTGTTCAATTACTGACTGTTCAGGGTTTTTTGTTTTTACTTTTGCTTTTGTTTTTCTGCTTGATAAGACCTCTCATAGGAGACACTGGTCTCTCTGATGCCTAATGCCTTTTGATTCAGGTCACTCACTTGATAATCTGGCCCCAGAAGATTTCTTTATTTATTCATTTAGCAAATATTTATTGCGTCCTTACTCCATTAGGCCATGTGCTGGTACCGAGCTACTTGTAGTGATGAAAATGTAGGTATGTTGTGTCCTGGAGGAGCTTAAAATTAGTGCACTGTAAGGGGGAGCCAAAATTCCAGTTTTCAGACTTTCTCAAGCTTTGCTGGTCTGACCCGAGTCAGTCTTTTCCTTTCTTTGAGTTTACTACACTGGGAACCTCCTCTAAACACCCTCTGCTAAGGGACAACCCCACTGTTTCATGATCTGATTGCTTCAGTTCACTTTGCTTGGAATTTCCCTGCCATTCCCATGTCTTCATGATGTGCCTTGCAGACCACTGCATTAAGCCTGAGCTTAGACTCCTTCTTGAGGATCTGTGTGCTTTGCTGTATCACAACACTACTTGTTAAGTGTGCACTTTTTACAATTTTTCTCTGGTAAATAAATACAGCTTAGGTTGGATTTTCTATGAGTATATGCATAATAAATAAGAAGGAATATCTGTGATAGGAGGTATTTGAAAAGAGACTGAATGCTCAGGCATGCTGCAAAAAGTGTCTCTTGAAGTGCGAGCAGTGGAGGCACCTGCAGCACTCTAACACCATAGGTTTGGGCCTCACCCCAAGCCCACTGAGTCAGTGTCCTTTGGGAATGGCAGCTGACACTGCATTTGTATATAAGCACCCCAAGGCCTGGGCTTTTCTGGTCATGGCAGAGTTGCTCTTACCAGACCAACCCTCCCATAGAAAACAGCTATCTATGCAGGGCAAAATACAAAAAACAACTACTTGAAGGCACCATAGGGCAACCCAAACTGGCAGAGGAAACACTTGAAAGCAGAGGCCACTTGGAAGATAGCAAAGGCACTGGATGGGTTTTCAGGTTTTATGGCTTATCCACCTCAGGGCTAGGCTCAATTGACACCAAACAGGATGCCCAAAACTCAGTAAACACTCAGTCTACTGGCCCAGATAACCAGAGGGCAGAGTTCAGGGCTACCTCAGCCCCTGGAAAGTTAGGAGGCATGGCCTGGAAAAGAAGGAGCCACAAAAGGGAGCCCCAGTTCTGTGTGTAAACTCTGTCCAGATCTCTAATCGATCCCTTAAGTGTGGATGTGTGGGACAGAACCTTGAGCAGCCAGCTAAGGCTAAAGCACTGGACAAAGATTACAGCTGTTGTCCTCTTCAGAGAAGGTAGAATTTGGAGCTGTAGAACAGCCAAGCCAATGGAATGTTAAAGCAAGCAAACAGATGCTCTTCCAAGAAATGTGACGGAATCCAGAGTCTCTAGAACATACCATTTGCAATATCCAGGGTAATCCAAAATTAGTAAACATAAGAAGAAACAGGAAAATAGTATCCCTGCTCAAGAGAAAAGGTAATCTATGGAGACTGATGCCAAGATGACCCAGATGTTAGAATTAGCGGACAAGAATTTTTAAATAGTTCTGTGTTCTCAAGGACATAAAGGAATGTGCTTGCAATGATTGAATAAATAGGAAATCTCAGCAGAGAAATAGAAACTATAAAAAATGGAAATTCTGGGACTGAAAATATATCTGAAATAAAAAATTCACTGGATGGGATTAACAGCAGATTGGAAAAGACAGAAGAAAGAACAGGTTAAACTGAAGATAGAGCAATAGAAATTAACCAATCTGAAGAACACAGAAAAACATTAAGTAAGTATAAGTACTTCATATGATATTTATGCATACTCACATCTCAGCATTGATTCTCTAAATGAAATTTCTATACTGGGTGGCCTAGATGCCCTCTGGGCTATGCAGCCTAAGATTTCTGGGTATCTCTCTAATCTTGGAGATTGTCTTAAATGGTGTAGGAGTCCACTCCCTGGCCAGGGCTGTGACATATGACTGAGGAGCTTTCTGGAGCCTTGAGCTCACCAGGTGAGGATTCCTGGTATGAGGGGGAGGGGACATTAAGTACTTGTAAAAAAGGAAAACCTTTTCTGCCACAATTTACATTAGCAAGAGAGAGGCTACTGTATTGCTTGGATCATACTACATATTGTGCCCTCACCCAGCATTTATCCCAGAATGGAAAATAGTCTCATTTTTAGTCTTTCACCTAAGGCAACAATTCTTGGAAATAAAAGGATTAATTTTGCTTTGCTCTAAAAAAATTAAAAATTGAAAAAATCAGATGATACATTTTTATGAGATCATCATTTTATAGGTTTCTGGGTAGCCACATGTGTGTATGTGTCCTAGGAGTGAACCTTGGTTTGCTCAGCTCTTTGTTGTGGGGGTTAAAACAGCTAGGGAATGGCTTGCTGGGCCTGTTGACTGTGCAGCTTCAGGGTCTGTCCTGGTCCCAGACAGCTCCTAGTGTTCTTGTCTTCTCTTTGCTCTGAGGCTCAGCCTGTTCTTGTCACCTCTGCTTTTGGGAACTGCTCTCACTCACTCTGCCCAGAGGTTTTTGCCCAGCAGCCTGTCAGTGGCTGAGGTGCAGTACCCTCAGCACTTTCCTGTTTTTTTATTATTATTATTATTTAAAAAAATATTTCACTGAAGTGTAATATACATGCAGAAAAGTACATCTATCATAAATGTACAGCTTGATGAATCATTGTTCAGCACATCCATGTAACCAGCACCCAAATCAAGAAAGAGAGCATTCCAGTGCCCCAGAAGCACCACTCACAGCTGTTACCTCTCCTTCAGGATAACCGTGATCCTGACTTCTGACAACCTTACAGGAATTTTGCCTGTTTTTGTGCTTTGCATCATGGGATATATAGTCCTTTGTGCTGACCTTTCTTGCAACCTTGAGCTCACCAGGTGAGGATTCCTGGTATCAGCCTTGGCAGCACCACCCCAGCCACAAAGTACTACTGAGCCCCTGCCAGCCATGGTCCAGACTCTGCCCCTGCATGCCAACTCCATGTTGTTGCATATAGTCTAGATCACTCTCATTGTTGAATAGTATTACATCAAACAAATATACCACAATTTGTTCTTTCTGCTTCCTTTGGATATTTGGATGGTTTCTAATTTGAAACCATTACAAATAGTGCTGCTGTGGACATTCTCGTAGGTAATCTTTTGGAGTAACACTAGCAATATTACTGCAGATATAGTGTGTAAACAGGTAGAACAAAAATAACCATGAGGAAGTTGCAAAGCTTACAGCTTAGTGGTAGTTGTTAGCCCACTACTTTTCAAACTACGTGACACCTCTTTACTGGGTTTTGAAATAATTGTATAGGTTTATAGGTTTATAATCAGCATTTTAAGGACATCAACAAAATAGAAACTATCAGAAGGCATTGCACACAGTAAAAATAAGCTCTGTTTCATAGACTTTAGTTTCATTTATACATATGGATAGATGTGTAATATGATGTATGTATGTGTATACATAATGTAAAATGTATTCTTACTTTGTGTCACAGTGAAAAGTTTGAAGGCTGCTGTCTTGGCCTATGCTTCTTAACTCCCTCCAAATGGGGAGCTGGAAGCCTTGCATAGATTTCTGCCCTCAGTTTCTATCATACTGGCAATCAGATTCATTCACCTTCCTGCTCATTCTTCTATCTGTTAGAATCGTGCCAGAATAATTGGTCCCTCTTGGCTCAAATGGGCAGTTTATAGTCTCTGAGGACCTCGAGGTTGGTGGACAGTTGCACTTAGCACAGTTTCACGCAGCCTCAAGTGATCTCTCGTCCTCCCAGAAGCAGAGTTGTTGCAAAATGGCCTTTAAACACTCTGCACTGGGGCAAAATCTGGCCTGAAGATAGGTTTTGTTTGGTCTACACAATACTTTTAAATTGTTTTAAATTACTTTCTTTTAATTACAAATCAAAAAAATTAGATTTCATGAAAAATCCAGATTTCTGGCCATTCTTGGGCTCCAGTGATCCCCAGTCTGCATAGCACATGGCAGCATTCCACTGACAACCTTTAGCTGAGTGGGGTGCATGCTTTCCAGGTTAGCACAGCCCGCACTCCCTCGTCCCCCACCCCTGGCACCTCCCTTTCTTCATTTATTTCTGCAACTTCTCTGGACTCTTGGAGGCTATTGTGTTTGTCACTCTTGCTTTACAAAATGCGAGGGTGGAGGTGGACTGGAGATGGACTGGAGGTGGAGTGCAGATAAAAGAATTGCTGTTTTTCTCTTCCTCTTAACTAAAGGGAAGCCTGGAGATGGTCATTTTATTGGGTACCTATCAGGAGTCAGACCCTGAAGGCCTTTCATTTTTGTTTCACATTTTATCTTTTTTTAAATGCCTCTGACCTTTTTTTAATTGTAAGTTACGAAGAAATTTGCAGTGATAATAGTGAACATACAAGTGTGTGTGTTCACTTAGTGAGTATAAGGCAATCACTATTATCTGTTATTTTAAGTTTATGTTGTTTGATTCATTGCCATGTGTACATATTAGAATAACATAGATGTTACATAATGATCTTGAAAGATATTCACAGTATATTATTTCATGAGAAAAGCAAGTTGCAAATAATAAATGTTATATAATCCCATTGTTTATGTAGGACTTGGTCTCTAAGAGCAGGGGTCGGCAAACTTTTTTTTGGAAAAGGCCAGATAGTAAATATTTTTGTCTTTGTGTACCAGGTAGTCTCTGTCGCAACTCCTCGGTTCTCCTGTAGTGCAGAGGCAGCATAGATAGTAGGTGAACCAGCATGCCTCTGTTCTAGTAAAACTTTCTTTACAAAAGTAGGTAGGCAGCCTGCAAGTCATAGTTTGCCAGCTCCTGTTTTAGAGTATTTGAGGACCCAATTCTGCAGCATCTGAGATTTAGGGAAATATATGTCACATTAGAAAAGGCAAAGTTAGAAGCAAGGCTGTCAAAAGCTCATTCTAGTTCTGCTGCCTGATGGTCTCTTATGGTGAAGAATTGTCTCAGGATGGAAAATCTCATGTCTTTTCTCTCTGTTCATCAGACACAGGGCCAGGATCTCAGCACACTTTCACCAGCAATCCTCTTTGAATCAATGTTCCAGAATTCAGATGATACGGCAATTCAGGAAGATCCTCAACAGACAGGTTTGTTATACAAACTTTTTTCCTGGGAAAGGGAATTCACAATTGTTGACACAATAAATAATAGGCACAGTGAAATATTATTTCAGTTCCTTTGAATGAACTGTCCTTTCAGTGAGGGGTCAGAAAAGTGTGGGCCCTTCATTTCAATTCCATCTTTTCCCCTCCTTCCCTCAGTAAGGGTCTGCTTGAGGGTCTCCTTTTCCAAAAACTCTTGTTGGCTTTGAAAAGTGAGTGGAGCTGTGAGCGTTTGCTGCTTCCCCTGTTCATGAGTGGGTAGGATCCACAAACTGAGCATCAGATCATGCTGTGTTTGAATGAAAATTAGTCTCTGACACTTCACAGTAGTCAGGAAGTATGTTCACTGGTCATGCCAGAAAAGGATGTCAAGTTTCCTTCCCAGAAAAGCCTTACGACAGCATGTTTTTAATGGTAAGACCTATGCTAGCTCTTTACATTTAGAAATTGAGGTTGATCATGAAGCCTGGTACTTTGACCAAAGGTGTCATTAAATGAAAAGCGGAAAGCCAGCCTTCTAGCAGTGAAGGAATTGGCCCTAACAGATTCAGCCGTCTTTGGTTTAGCCCTTAATGACTATGCTTTTGTGGCTCGTATGAGGCTTGGGATATGTATATACATTTCTATTTCTTTTTCTTGCCAGCTGCCTTGATTGAAAGTTTTAATGGTGATGCAGAGTCAGTCAGTGATGTTCCGCCATCCACAGGAAATTCAGCATCTTTATCTCTTCCACTTGTACTGCAGCCTGGCATCTCCGAGCCATCCCAGCATCTACTACCAGCCTCAGCACCATCTGCTCCTCCGCCTGCTCCCTCCCTAAGAACTGGTTCCCAGCAAGCTGCATTTGGCAAACCCCCTGCTCTCTTACAACCTCCAGAAGTGCCTGTTCCCCACAGCACACAGTTTGCTGCTAATCATCAAGAGTTTCTTCCGCACCCCCAGGCACCACAGCCCATCGGACCAGGACTTTCTGTTGTTGCTGGGGCTTCGGCATCAGCAGCAGCCGTGGCATCAGCCTTGGCAGCACCACCCCAACCACAAAGTACTACTGAGCCCCTGCCAGCCATGGTCCAGACTCTGCCCCTGGGTGCCAACTCCGTCCTAACTAACAATCCCACTATCACCATCACCCCAACTCCCAGCACAGCTATCCTGCAGTCCAGCCTAGTCATGGGAGAACAGAACTTACAGTGGATATTAAATGGTGCCACCAGTTCACCACAAAACCAAGAACAAATTGTAAGTATTATGTGTAAATGGATCCAATGGGGTGATTGGCATTTACACGGGTGACATATTCCAAGGCTTTTCCTTCAAAAAGGAAAGTGGTTCTTCTATCTGCCCTGAACAGTAATTCTACCTCTTAGTCATTTTCCTCATAGCGGAGTAGTATAAATTCAGGGAATGCTGTGGTCAGTGCCTACAGTAGAGAAGGCAGAGAAGCAACCTTCAGGTTTACCTAGCAGTAGGCACTTGAACAACTATTCCATCTGCAGTCTCATCCTGTCATCCAGGACAGCGAAGCAGTCAACAAACTCCAGAGGCCCAAGAATGTTACAGGAAAGTGGGTTTTTCTCCAAGGCAGAGTTAGACTGATGTGACCATATCATATGGAACCAGACAGCAGTGACCAACTCAGAGAAAGAATCTGCACGTCCAGAGCCCGCCATAGAGCCATTTTCTACAAAAGTGTTTGGTCTTGATAACTAAGGAAATGACTTGGTTATTCAGTTAAATACATTTTAAGGACCTGCTATTTCACCAGATACCCTTGGGCTACTCTTGTTGATGCAGAAAAATGAAAAGTGAAAACCAGGATCTCTTTTTCATAAAAATTTATATTGTAGTTAAAAGGGCAAAAATGCCTGAAAGAGAGTTAACATTATCAGTAGGTAAAGTGCCAAATAATAATAAAAATAGTAATGAAAAAAATAACAACAGCTGTGATTTTCTGAGCACGTGTGATGTGTGAGGGCTCACTGGACTAACTATGCACTTTCTAAAATTGAGGAGCTAACATATGCCAGTCATTACCTTATGTATATTATTTTTAGGTTGCATTTTTTGTAGATTTTATTGAACAGATAGTATAGAGAATTTCCATACATTCCCTGCCCCTGCCCCCCAGTTTCCCCCTTATTAATATCTTGCATTAATTAATGTGTATATTTGTAACAGTTGATTAGTCAATAATGATACGTTGTTATTATTAACTAAAGTCTGTAGTTTACATTAGGTTTCACTCTGCATGGGGTGCGATTCTGTGGGTTTTGGCAAATGCATAATGTCATTTATCAACCATTACAGTATTCAGATTCATGTCACCACCCTAAACATCCCTTATGCTTCACTTATTTATCCATCTTTCACCTTGTGCCCTTGGCAACCACTGATCTTTTTACTATCCATGTGTCTGTATCTCTAGTTGTCACCCCCTGTGCTCACTAAGCACTTTTTTAATGCATTACTCATGTAATCACAGCAATCCTAGGAGGTAGATATGATTTTACCAACAGAGAACTGAGGCCCAGAGAAGTTAAGTAACTAACCCGTGATCACATAGCTCTTAAGTGGCAAGGCTAAGATTTGAGCATAGACAGACCAACCTCACAACCTGTGCTCTTGACTACCACATTGGGCTGCTAGATGAGGGGTTCAGAAACTAAGGGCTTGTTGAGTGTCCATACAGGTCAGGTGAACTTTGAAGTATGAATATTAATTAGATGGAGAAAAGGTTGTACAAAGTAGGAGAGTGCTTGACACTATCAGACAAACTGGAAAGGTAGGTTAGGGCTAAATAGAGCATTTTAAATTCTATAAATGGGATGCCGACCACCTCTGGAGGCAACCTAGTTCCATTTTCAGATGATCAGAGTCACTGGAAAGGTCCTGTCAGTGTTATGGCCCAGTCTGCCTCTGTGTAGTTGTTATCTGGATCTGCCTGGAGAGCTGCATGGAACAAGTGTCATTACTTTTCCACATAATTCATTTTCACGTATGTAAATGTAGCTTTATTTTTCCATCATTTTATAGTGTCATCTCCTATAACCTAACCAGAAGCTTTCATGTTTCTCCTAGACTCAGAGGCACATTTTTTTTCCCCATAAAAGGATAAGAGACAAAGCCCATCTAAGATAAGACTTGAAGAAAGCAGAAACTGTAGCTAATTTAATAGGAAGTATGCCAAAGTAATAGGGCTGAGTTTTGGCCATGGCTTTATAGTCCTGCTTAGTAATGATGTAAAAAGCTAGTGTTTGCTGAATGCTCAACATGTGCCAAGGGCTCTCCATGTATTGTCTCATTCCATCCTCACTGGGGTCTTTTGGGAGGTCCTTAGTTATCCCCATGTCTACAGATGAGGAAACTAAGACTCGGATAGGTTAAATCACTTGCTCAGCAACTAAGTAGCAGAGCTTGGATTTGAATCCAGGTGTGACTGAGTCCAGGGCCCATGCTTGGGCAACTACCCTATGCAGCTGTAACAGCACACTGCCCAGGGCCTTTGCAGGGGCTTTTCTGCCTGCAAGAGGAAGTCCTAGCCTGTGCTTAGCATGTGGTTTAATCCTTGAGGGGAAAAAAGAACTTTCCAGCTGCATAGAAGTATCTAGAGGGAAGTAGGGAGTGGAGAGCTTAGAGAGGAAGTTAGCCTTGGGGCTCCTTCTGAGAAGACCATGACCTTGAGAAAAGCAACCTTACAGAACCAGTGGGCACACAGAACATACTGGATTAGGCAGTGGGCAACAGCAATTAGTAGGGGACAAAGCTGGCTACATTGTCAGTCCTGAATGTCAAACAGTGTGGTGACCTCATGTCAGAGCACAAAACATCACTCAGTGCAAAAATCCCTGCACACTGAGGGTCTTCTGTCCTCTTGGATGCCTATGACAGCTGGGGAGGCCTCATGTTCTTAGAAATCCACCGTACCTGAGTGGCCATAAATGTGTTTTGTTTTGTTTTTTTCCAGCAGCAAGCATCTAAAGTTGAGAAGGTGTTTTTTACCACTGCAGTACCAGTAGCAAGTAGCACAGGTATGTAATTCTGTCTGAACTTTAAAAGAAAGTCAACTCTCTGGGCCCTGTGAAGCACAGTTAATTGTTGCTTTGCCCCAGTCTTTAAAACTTTAAAATTAATTTTGTCACATTGTATTGTTTATTTATTAGAGTATTTCCTCTTCTCACCTGTTGGAAGTTAGTGTACTTACGGCATAAATACCATGTTTAACATTCTTTCTTCAGTAATGGTTCTTTCCCTTTCAGATGTAGCTTTTAAATGTAGCCGGAAAAAAGCCTGAATCCCAGTTAATGCCAAAGAGGGCAGTCATTAATTCACCAGACTCTTTTCTAATATACAGTAATAAAGAAATAGCATCTGGGTCAGACTTAATAAAGAATAAAACCTCCTTTATTTTTCAAACTATTTATTTTATAGATTAAGAAACTAGGGCCCTAAAAGATGAATTGACTCCCTTGAAGCCCTGAGTGAGTCTGTGGCCGAGCCACAGCACTAGTTCTCAGGCCTCCTGACTCCTCTGTTCTCCTACCGCTTGGTCTCTCACTCTCGAGACACGCACAGTCTGTCTGAATTCAGATTGTGCATTTGCACAACTAGCCCACATACACAAAAGAGAGAGAGAGATATGCATGCACACAGGCTGGCTGTGTAAAAAGACATTTTCCAACACCTCCTGTGTTGGAAGTGGACTGTGGCTACAAAGAGGAGTGAGATGCCTTAATGGGGCACAGAGTCTGTTGGGCAGGCAGAACTAAACAAGTGCTGTGCAGTGTGGAGAGAGGCGTGAAAGGA
The DNA here is from genome assembly GCF_040802235.1 of Manis javanica. Taxonomy (NCBI): domain Eukaryota; kingdom Metazoa; phylum Chordata; class Mammalia; order Pholidota; family Manidae; genus Manis; species Manis javanica. The sequence continues at coordinate 28,907,925 of NC_133159.1, read as the reverse complement.
AGACAGTGGCTCTGTACACATGTGCCAGGAAACTCATATGCCAGCTGCCCTTGGGCCAGCCCTAGTGTAAGCCTGCTGGAAGCACTGCCTGGAGGCATCAGGACAGGAGTAGAGTGAGCTGGCTCTTCAGAGTTAAGAAGAGTAAGTTCTCCATAAGAAGAGCGATGTCTGGGGAGTTCAGGCAGAAGGAAGATCCCAGAGGCCCATAGCTGTGAAGAGCTTGTCAGGAAAAGGGAGGCATCTTCTGTGGCTGGCATGGAGGGTGCAGGGGGAGAGTGGCTGGAAATGAAGCTGAAAAGACAGGGTCCATCTGGATGATGTGTGTGGCTTCCTAAGGAAGAGGGACTTTGTCTTGGAGAGGATGAGGAGTGTCAGAGGCTTTTTATCTGAGGAGGACCGAGGGCCCATTTAAAGCAGAATAAAGTCTGGAGCATGGCATCCACCCTTCCCAGTGTTCCTGCCTCCGTGGCACTCAGCTCTTACCTAGTCTGTATGCCCCTATCCTTCCTGCCCCCGCCCTGCAGCTACTTGAGGAGCAGTCTCTCTTGCCTCTCTCACAGGGAGCTCTGTACAGCAGATTGGCCTCAGTGTTCCTGTGATCATCATCAAACAAGAGGAGGCATGTCAGTGTCAGTGTGCGTGCCGGGACTCTGCCAAGGAGCGGGCAGCGAGCAGGAGAAAGGGCTGTTCTTCCCCACCCCCTCCAGAGCCGAACCCCCAGCCTCCTGACAGGCCCAGCCTGAAGCTTTTACCACAGACTTTTCCCTCCCCCACTGTCCCCCTGTCGTCATCCTCCGCCATACCCTCTTCCTGTGAGCAAAGCAGACAAGCAGAGACTCCTTCAGACCCTCAGACAGAAACGTTAAGTGCCATGGATGTGTCAGAGTTTCTGTCCCTCCAGAGCCTGGACACCCCATCCAATCTGATTCCCATTGAAGCACTACTGCAGGGGGAGGAAGAGATGGGCCTGACCAGCAGTTTCTCCAAGTGAAAGGCCTATATATGCTCCCCTTCAAGGAAAGAGGGCAAGCAGGAAGCATAAGGTGCGATGCCTACCATCATGGGGTCAGCAATTTGAAGGATGAAGAAATCTACTGTTTGAAATCCTCAACTGTCAGATGTATTTTCTTTATTCATATCCCAGGAGCATCCATTTTAAGGAACTGATCTTTGGGGAAAAAAAACAACAAAAAAACAAAACAAAAAAAGCTAAGTTATAAACGAACTGTTTGGCTGCACTGTATGTCACTTTTGCTTATTGTCATGTGAACTTGGAAATTAAGGTTACTCGTATGCATAAAAATTCTAAATGAAAGGGTGTGGTTTTCATCAATCTGATGCTGCCCATCATTGCACTGGGGTCTTTGTGGTTTTGGCAGTAGAGTTCAGGGTGTCGGGTATTGCTCCTCCCAGGTGTCTTTTGAGTCTGAGGCTGACATGTATCCAGAGGCCAGACCCTCACTCCATCAGAGAGGGGAGTGGCACAGGCAGGTCAGACAGCTATGAGCTGAACAGGGACTGGGTGAGATGGTTTTGTTCGCCCGCGGTGTGGGTGGAGCTCAGGGTGACTGCGGCAGGTGTCATCCTGCAGCCAGCTGCAGCGCAAAGGGCAGCTAAGATCCTGGCCTGAGACTGGGGAGATGATCTGGTTCTGCAGGGCCCTAAGCAGGTTGCTGGCTGCCGTCTGTCGCTGCTTGTGCAGGGCCAGCTGTAGCAGCATGAGCTCAGTCTTTGCCTTCCTGGCTCTTTCTCAGTTGGTTGCCAGGGCTTGCAGATCACATGAATTTTTCTTGGGGAACATCCCTGGTTTGACCTACAGTGGACAAGTGGCTTATGGCCAGTTGCTCGTCGGTGGTCTGCCTTCCTTTAATGGTATTTTCTTCTTCAGAGCAGCAGAGCTGCATTTTGCTTATCAGGAGAAGGTGTGGCTTTAAGGGAGTTTAAGGCGGCAAGTAATTGGCAGGCCAGGTGTCCTGGTTCCAGGTTCTAGTTGCCCTCTCCCATCTCCGCCTCTCACACCCCTGGATTTTGCATACAGCCTAGTACACTGCAAAGGGTGTGACTTGCTCAGTTTTGTCATATGATTTCTGAACAAAAACAAAAACCATGAAAAGATGTTCTTCTACTCAGGGTAAAACAAAACAAAACAAAAAACTCCCCTTCCACCAAAAAGCCTGAAATGTTGCAATAAGTTATCTCATTTGGAATATTTCATTAAGTTGTATTATAGGGAAACATTTTTTTTGATTTATATATAGAATTATATCCATCTGTCTACCTTTGGCTCCAAGTCATTGCCTCTTAAAATTAAACATAAAATACAGTCCACTAAAACGGAATGTTGCTCTCATCTGGCTGTGTTAGTGTAGTCATGAGTGCTCCCCCAGTTTGCTGAGCTTAGACACTAGACCTAGCCCAGGATCTACACAAGGCCTCTGCCCATCAAGAGTCCCTTCCCTTCCTTGAGCAAGGAGCAGGGTTCCTCAAACTGGGCTATTCTCTGAGTCAGCAGTGTCAAGCAGAAAACAGCCATAATGTTGCCTTCCTTTTCCACTCTGCGTTTGTCACTCTCCTGTTCTCTGAGCCATTACTCAGGGCCAGCCAAGATAATGTCCAGAACAGATCATTTACCTGGGAGCCAGAGGCCCTGCCTTTAACAGGATGTTCAGGGACAGACTTGTACAGGAGGACAGTGGTGGTAAATGTTATTGTCATGAGGAGAACGGGCTTAACCAACAAGCAGCTGGTGGTTTCTCATTCCAGGAGTCTGTAGTCAGGAGAATTGGTTTCTTTTTGGCCTTCTTAATCCCGTCTGCAGAAGGCTGGTGGGTCTGGTGGCCATTGACCTCAGCAGAAGCTGATAAGGCAGGAGGCATCTCCTACTGCCACAGAGGGTTAGTCATTCTGGGAGGACTATGCTGAGCATAGTTTGTTCTTGGCTGTTTCTGGGCCTTGCACCCATAGGAAACTTTGAAGTAGGACTCTTGCTGTTTTCTCTACAACTGAGAGAACAGCATAATGGGATCTCAAAGGTAGCTCATATTGGAGGACAGGAATGACCTCCCCCCATACCCATCCTAGGGTCACCTGGAATATGGTTCCCTGGTTGCTGAGGGAGCACACAGGAGCCCAGGGAAGGCCATTGGAGGCATCCATGGTTTAAATATTGCTTATTTCTGGTTAGCCAGGGCTGGCCTTGTATTGGACCTCCCCAGGTCACTGGCTTTTCTGTTCTCCAAAGATTGGGGGTGTTGGAAGAAGCATCTTAAAACAGTGTTTAGGCTGACAGATCTTTCTAAGTGAAGTATCTGCCTTTTGAGGGTGACTCAAAATGTTAGAAGGGGGACTGTCAGATCCAATCAGCTTTTCAAAAACCAGGAATGTGCTAGTGAGTGGTTGTGAAGAGCAGGTTGTTGCATAGGGTAGGTAGGTCTTGCCTTCTTCCTTCCTTCCTCTTACAGCACTCTTCCCCACCTCGCCTTTCTGTAAACACTAAGGGCCTTGGAGAAGAGAGGGCTGCCAGCCAAAGTGGAGCCAGCAAGAGCCCTCAAGGAGAGTGTGGTTTCCCAAACCCAGGAATGAACCTAGGGTGAGGTTAGGGAAGGTCTGCAGACTTCTAGCAGGTGAAATCGAGCCTTTTATCGTCCCATGGTAACTTCACCCATTTTCACCTTATAGATTTATACTTCCAGCTCCCACTACCATCTCTGGTCATACTGCGCTTTACTGGGTACTAATCGGCACCAGGAATTGGCGTTCGTGGGCTTAGGAGGTGGTAGGAAACTGGCTGGCACCGCCAAACTGCCTTAGTGATTTTGGCCCTTCCCAGGCAGGTGGGTGGGGCATTGAGGCAAAGTGGCCCTGCTTTTCCTGGCAGGGTCTGAGCAACCTCACAGGGGCATCACCAGTTTGGTGGCAGGAGCTGGTGTCATTATTGAATTACACCATGCCCCCCATTAGAAGGAGATCATGGTACAAAGCCCAGGAGGGGCCTTAAGGTGTGACGACCTCTCTGGGTAGAAGTAGACTTCTCTTCACCACCTCTGGGAGAGTCAATAGATTGGGAAGTTTTACCTTCAGGGTCAAAGCAGTGGACCAGTGGAGATAATGGAGGGTGGGTGGGTTTTCCTGAGAGACTTTGTATAATGCTGAGTGTGTCCAGAAGGATGAGTTTGCAGAACCTCGTATTGGTATATTAAAGAAATAATAAAATAAAAAAGCACTTTAGGTTATTTTATCTTTAACCCAATTGCTGCAATTTCTTTTGTGTGTATATATATACATATATATACTTTCCACAAAGTTTTATTTTTGCTCAGAATAAAAAGTTAAATTGAGGTGTGAAAAGAAAAGCACTTACCTTGGTGCAATATGTGTAGCTTGACGGTCGTTGTCCCATGTGGCCTTGGCCTGGCCGTGTTTTTCCGCTCTGTCAGCCCTGTACTGTGAGGCTGTCTATAAGAAACACTATTATGCATTCTCAGTAACTGCTCAATCTATGCAAGCCTTCCCTGTGTGCCCGAGGGCGCCCCCTCAGGCTCTCTGAAGAACTGCTGCGGGTCCTGTTTCCTGCGGATTGTTGAGGCCCTTTTTCATCCCTTCTTGGTCCCTTGCCATCTTTCTCCCCTTCACCATTGCAAAGTGATGCCTGAAAGGAAGGAACAGGTTGTTCCTAAGTAGAAACCTGGTACCTTCTGGACTTTTATATTTGTAATCATGTCCATTGTCCTTAATCTTAAAGACTTCTCCAGAGTCACTGAAACCACTGATTTGTAGAACTGCAACAATATTGCTGAAGAGTTTACAATGTTCCTGTACCACCAATCAGAAATATGTCTGAGGAAGTGGTGGTGGTAGTCGGGGAGGGGGGCGGGGGATGTGGGGGGAGGTGCCAGCACCATGAGCCATTTCCCTGCTGCTCCCTATACTGTCCATGTTGGCTCTTTAAGAAAAAGGCCTGTGGCCTTCATTAAATCCAGTAAACAAAGCTGTTAATAATCTGCTTTATCCACTTTCTTCCTTACACCTACTCCCCTCTTGTTCCTCCCCACCCCACCTCCGTGTTATCCTCAATTCTCAGGCCAACTATAGAAAAGTTTTAAAATATGCTTCAGCCAAAGCAGATTTCCATAGATCCAATATGCAAATGGTTGTTGTGACATAGATCTGAAATTGCCTGTTCCTTACTATTGGGGAGGGAAGAGGCAACAAAACTCAATTATGCATATTTCTGATTGATAGTTTAGCCTGTTTCCTCTTGCATAGTTTTGGGGGAGAAGAAAAGGGTCCCTCGTTTCTTCTCATGCCCTTTGGGGAAGCTGATGTGGAGAAGAAATCACTGTTGGGCATTTCTCACTGTTACTCCTTTTCAAGAGAGGGCTTCTCAGTCTGCACTGAAAATGCAAATTTAACTGGATCTTTATGTCAATGTGTACATAATAGAAGCTTTTTTACTGGAAGCAAAGTTTAAAACCACACACTGCCCTTTTGGTGGTGTGCCTGCTGGGCCAAAAATTGGGTGATAATGTAGTGTCACTTTCTCAGCTCAATGCAGTTTCTACTTTTTCTTATGGAAAAATTTTTCATGATACCTTTTTACCAAAACCCAGGGGTGTTTTCTGCAATATCCTTGTTATCCTTGTAGTGGTGCCAAGTCAGAGGCCTCTCTCATCCTTCTCCCGTGTCCTCAGGCCTTCCCAGGGGGCTATTTGACTCAACTGTCTACATCCTTTGTTGTGTTTTGGAGAATGTTGGGGGGGTGGTCAGAGTTCAAGGCACCTGTTTCCTTTCCCTGTGAACTCCTTGTCCCTGTTTGAGGAAGGTGGCTAGAAACAGGTTTTTGCTCAATCTCTGGCTCAGATCTTCTGACTAGGAAAGGCAAGACCCCTGAGAGCCTTCTTTTTTGACACATACTAGTCATTGGCCGGAGGTCTTGGTGACAACTTTTTAAATCCAAAATGGTTTTATTTGGATTATGTAAGTCTATCAAATTTACGTAAGTGTGAAACATGGGAACAACGGACTTCCACTGAGCGATATGAAAGCGTTACAGGTTCAGTACTTCCAAAGGAAGAAACCTCCAAACCCAAAAAAAGAGTAAATATGAATTTGTATTTTTGAAGAATGTGAAATAATGGTGTTTGCTTAATTGCTCATTTTGTATAAACTTAATATTGTACTTTAAAATATCTGCTAAGAAGTGAGAATTTAACTTTTTGGAATTGAAAAAGCAATATTAAATACTAATGAAATCCTAATTAAAAGCTTATTTAAATCTGGTAGTATCTGTGGCATTTCTTCCCACCCCTGCCCATGGCTGACAGTTTTCAACCACTTTCCTCCCTCCCTAGCTATCAGTCTCAGGGGACAGAAAGGAAAGGTCAGTCACCAGGAGAGTCTGCAGGCTTCCTTTTAATCAAGGCTCTGCTGAAAGTGTTTTGTGGGGCTAGGAGCCCCCAAAGCATGAAATGGACATGTAATACCACCTGGGTCTCCGAAAGCAGGCCAGACTACTCTGGCAAGTGCTGCTGGTCAGCCCAAATCCGGGTATTTAGACTGGGTATTCATTGGCTACATTTCAAAGCTCAGCACTGCCTTCAGCCAGGGTGAAGTAGGAGTGAACCCAGCTGCTAGCAGAGCTGCCACCCCAGGCTGAGAGCCAAGTACCAGCCACTGCCAGTGAAAACTGGCCCCTCTGTTGAAGAGAGTTGTTCAGAGTCCAGCCACCAGCCCCGGGGAGGGAGAGAAGTCTGGACACCCCGCTCAGAAATGGTCAGGGCTCCGCAGCTCCATCACCAGCATCCTTTGGAAAGCCACCTCTGGCGGAGACAGCTGGCTGGGGGGGCGCTCCGGATTTGGCTGAGACGTTCTGGTTGGAACAAAAAGGAAAAAAGTGAGGCTGGGAGGAAAGACCTTGGATTAGGCCCCGAAAGGACATCGTCACTTGGCATTTGGATAGCACTTAACTTTTTCGAAGCCTCTCGCCCAGATGAAAGGAGGTTAGGGGTCGGGACACAGCGGTGGGGACACTCTTCCACCCGCCGGGGTAAGCTAGGGCTTCAGCCCAGCCAGTCGGCAGTCCCCACCTCCCCGGCCCTGCCCGGGTGGGCACTGACCCCGCCACCAGCCGGCTCCGGGCGCCGGCGGCCCAGCTGCCGCAGCATCTCTTCACAGGCGGCGATGGTGTCCAGGAGCTGCCGCTGCCGCTGCTCCACAGCGTCCAGCAGCTGCTGGGCGCGCTCATCCCGGGGCGGCTGCGGGGGTGGCCTCCCGCCGAGCCCCAGCCCCGCCTTCCCACGGTCCACGCCGGCAGCCTCCCTGCCCGGGAGAGACAGGCGGTCAGGGCCGGCGCTTGCGTGGGGTCCGAGCCCCTTCCCCCCCGCCCCGACAGGCCCCCTCTCACCCCCGTGACCAGTCTGCGCCCGGGCCCCATTCCATCTCCGCCTGCGCGGCCCGACCACCACCCCCCTTTCGGCCGTCCCCCTCCCCAGGGCGGTGCTGAGGCTCCGCAAAGAAGCGCCCCGCCCCGTCCCCACCGGTCTCCTTCAATCCTCCTGGGGGTCGCGGTCCCTTTAAGTGGCCCGGCGCGTAGGTGGGGCTGAGCCTCCCGGACCGGAATCTGGCTGGGCGCGTCACTTCCTCCCGGAAGCGGGCTGGAGCGGATGTCTCCTGCGCATCGGTGTAGGGGGCTGAGGGCCGCGGTGGCTGCCAGCGTGGGGTTGAGCGAAGGGCCCGCGGGCTCCGCCCGGAGAGGCCGCCTCCTCCACCCGTCGAGGGCCGCTCCAGCAGCGCCGGGGGCCCGCCTGTTGCGGCTGCCGGGGAGCGGGGCTGTGCGGGCCGCAAGCCCGGAGCGAGCCGTGTGGACCGAAGCGTTGCGGGCCGCCGTGGCCGAGCTGCGCACCGGCGCCGTGGTGGCTGTCCCCACCGATACGCTATACGGCCTGGCCTGCTCGGCCAGCTGCTCGGCGGCACTGGGCACTGTGTACCGCCTCAAGGGCCGCAGCGAGGCCAAGCCGCTGGCAGTATGCCTGGGCCGCGTGGCCGACGTCTACAGGTGAGGCCGCCCCGACCCGGCCCCGCTGGGGGCGGCACCGCGGGAGGGGCTTCCGGTGACAGGCACGGGAGACTGAGGCGCAGTCAGCGGGAGGGGCTTCTCCAGGCTCACCCAGGAATCCGGAACTGGAAATGTGTATCGGGCCCTGAGCGAGATGCGATGCGATGAACGAGGCAGGCAGGATCCTTATTTTCCTGGCGCTTTTATGGTAATGAAATTCCACGGTTTAAAAAAAAAAGGTAAAGGAAACAAACACGGAAGTTTAACTTAATAGGGGGTGATTTGAAGAAAATAAAACATGGAGGCTGACGGTTGTGTAACTTTCAGCTTCGGAGACTAGAAGAAGCATGTGGGCTCCAAGCCTGAGGTGCGCTTCTGGAGCCCGTCTGCTCTTAAGGGAGGTGAAGAGGGAAGACAGAGGGATCCCTCTGTAGTCTCTGGGATCCCCTTTTCCAAATCTGCCTAGAGTCTGGAATAGGACCAGCAGTGGCTTTTCATTCTTGGATGGATTTGTGCCTTCTTTGTTTCCCAGGTACTGCCATGTGAGAGTACCTGAGGGGCTCCTGAAAGATCTGTTACCAGGACCAGTGACCCTAGTAATGGAACGCTCGGAAGAGCTCAACAAGGACCTGAACCCCTTCACTCCAGTGAGTCAGGTTTCTTCTTGTGTTCCCGGACTCCTGTCGTCTGGCTTTCACTAAGGTCCAGGCCAGCTGCATCCCCCACCCTTTCCAACGTTACTGATGATCCCTTTTTCCCTTCCCCAATAGCTTGTAGGCATCCGGATTCCTGACCATGCCTTCATGCAGGACTTGGCCCAAGTGTTTGGGGGACCACTTGCTCTCACCAGTGCCAACCTCAGCTCCCAGGCCAGTTCTCTGAACATCCAGGTGAGAGTACCCAGTCCTCCCCCTGGAAATGGCAGGCCAAACACAGTTTCCTCTGAACCACTGGGGTAGATGGTTTGTTAGATTTGCCTGGCAGGAGAGTTACCCTTTAGTCTAATGGTGGGAAGTCTGCCCAGGAGGCAGGGAGGCAGGTGGGGTGAATCCAAATTAAGAATCTTAGAAAGGTTTTATTACAGTTTGAGAGGTGAGAAGAAGAAATGGAATTTTCTTCTATCTTGTAAAAGAAACATAAATATAATCTTTTTTTTTCTCCATATTTGTGGGTGAAGCAGTTGCTAATGATGAGTCTTTGTTTACAGAAGTGCTGTAAAGAAAGATAAGGCTCCAGAAAGTTAAATCACTTGTCTCAGGGACTCTTGACCCTGTTCTTTTACCTCTGCCACAAGCTAGGTCCAAGAAAGGATCATCCTAATTCTGCCTATGGGCATATTTTAGAACTAATGAGGACAGAAAGAAATTTAACTTAACATACTTTTGTCTTCTTATTGAATTTAAATAGAAAACATAGCAAAGTGATGGGGTTTACCATGCCTAGCTCTGGAGAGTGGGGACAGGAGCGTTGGAAAGTGAGAGCCCAGAATCCCTTCTTATTCTCAGATTGCAGGTTTTGCTTGGTCCTGTTGACTCTATACCAGGCTATAGCGGGTGGAGATGCCGGTGGGGGTGGTTGTAGTGGTGTTTTTACCTTTTCAGCAAGCAGTTGGCCTATCCAGCACACTAACTAGTTATTTATGGTCCCCTATCCCAAATTCCCAGGCCTCTGCTACTGCAGTCTTCATGAGGAGGGGTTGGGGGAATGGGCAGTGCTCTTAACTCATTTAACAACTCTGTCCACAGTTCTGGAGGGAGTATCCTTCCCAGAGCCCAGGGATTCAGTGCTCATGGCTTGCATTTGCTGAATCCACCCTGTTTTCCTCTCCCTGCCCTGATCCAGAGTTCCAGAGTTAGAAGGACCCTTAGTGACCATCTAGTCCAGCTCCCTTATTTTATAGCCCTGGATAAAGTAACCTGCATGCAGTCACAGAGATTTAGTGGAAAGTCCAGGGTAGATCCCACATCTTTGGACTCCTAGGACTCCAGTCATTAAACTTACATACCTCCCCAGCCAATGCAGTGTATGGAGTTACCTCTTGACACAGCAAGATTTTCTTTAGGCTCTAGGTGGGTGCTAGGTGCTCACAGAATTCAGTGTCCTGGGTGCTAATGCAGTGTCCTTGGCACAGCTGACCTTAACTAAATGAGGTTCCTTCCCCTCCTTAGAGGACGAGGCCTCCTGTTGTAGAACCGTACAGCCTTTGTCTTACATACTCTGCATGTGGTGACATCATTGCATATGCCAGGGGTAGTACCTGTGCTCTTCCTCTCCCTCTTAGGAGTTCCAGGACCTCTGGCCTCAGTTGTCCCTGGTCATTGATGGGGGACCAATTGGGGATGGCCAGAGTCCTGAGTGTCGCCTGGGCTCAACTGTGGTTGACCTGTCTGTGCCCGGGAAGTTTGGCATCATTCGTCCAGGCTGGTGAGTCCCATTCCTGTGGCACGGGCATAGAATTTGAGGGAGGTTGGGAGATGCAGCAGAGCCATGACACAATAAAGGTTGTTGCTCCTAGCTTGCCCCACGGGGGTGGGCAGGTTTGTGGAGAGGTAGATGGAGTGAGACTAGGTTTGCTGGTGTTTGCTGGCTTTTCCAGAATTCAAAGGGATTCCTCAAGGGTTTGATGAACAAAGAGTTTATAGAGGTCTCTGATTACCAGACTGGTGGGCTCGGGACTTTGGGAATTCAAACTCCTAACTGCCCTCCATTTCCTCCCCAGTGCCCTAGAAGGCACTGCTGCCATCCTCCAACAGAAGTACGGGCTGCTCCCCTCACATGGACCCTGCTTGGGAAACTCAGGAGAAGGGAGTACTGGACGCTGTGTGTCTGTCTGCTGGTGACTGGAAGGCCTCATTTGCAGAGGCCGTGGGGCGTCAGCATCACTGTTTAAGGCATTTTTTCTTTCTGAACACTGGAGACCAGGTCCCAGAAGCTTCTGGTGGGGGAGGTTATATTTATTATCTGTAACTTCATATATCAGCAAAAAGCTGAGTAAAGACTTTAAGAACATTCCTTGGATGGCTTTGTTCTCTTAAGTTTCTTCTCTCTCTAAAAAATTTTTTGAAAAATAATTTAAACAGCAGATCTGGAATTTAGTGAGAGCCTTTTCTCTGGTAAGTCATGGCCCTAAAGGTCCAAATCAGCTAACCAGCTGGTGCTGTTTCAGTCTCAAGTGACCAAAGGCATAAGTTTGTTCTCCTGAAGCCTGGAACCAGGTTAAGATGAAGATTGAAGAGCCACAGGCCAGTTTCCTCTGAACCAGAGGGAGCTGGTGGTGTGGTGTGCTGTAATGGCCAGGCAGAGGAAGTCATCATTTTGGTTTAACTGTGGTAAGTCAGCTCAGTTGGCAAGGGGTTGGGAATTGGGGTCCAAATTAAAGAATACTGGAAAATGAATCTACCCTTTTCAGCCAGTGCTTTTTTTCTTATTTATTCATAAAGTAAATGATAATGAATTTAATACCATTACTTAAATCCAGTGTCTACTCAGCAGCCTTTATCTTTCTTTAGATGTATACCAAGTATTAAACATAATTATTGTTGGGCATTTGAACTTTGTTTTTCCTTAATAAAAAATAATGTTGCTATTAAACATCTTTGTAAATGGTTTATTTTTCTTCTTTTGAAATATTTCCTTAGGGTAGGATTACTGGATCAAAGTGTATCAGCATTTTTATGGCTCTTGATACAGATTAGCCTTGAAAAGAACAAGTAGCATTGCCATCAGCAGTCACTCTCTCTGCCCTCAGTCTTGCCATACTTTCTGTATTTTTCAAATTGTGTGTGTGTGAAATGAAGCCTCAGTGTTACTCCCTAATGTAAATCACTCAGGTCACTGTCCAGCCTTTTTACCTGTCCCTGCCTGTCTTGGTTTCCCCAACTAAGTCGCAAGCTAGGCACCAGACCTGCCCCATCCATTGGCAGGGTTTACTATTAGTTATCTCATTGGAACAGGGAGCCCTTGGGGTTACCAATAGGGCCCACTTTCTTCCCTCCCACCTTATACCCTAGTCCCCAGAATTGAGATTCGGTCTTGAGCCCACAAACCTCAATGCAGGGGTTTCTGATGCAGCACATATTTTCAAGTAGATCCTAAGAATTTGCCAAGAAGGTATCCCAGGGACTGCTTTAAGGGTCACTATGATTAGCATATTAGTTTATTTGTAAATAAGCACTGATTTGTTAAATATTCCCTCTAGAAATCTTGTTGAACTACCAATCTCCTAAGCAACCTCACTGCATTGTGCTAACACTAGCCAGGCCATCGCACACGGCACTTTGTTAGAATCTGAGGGGTCAGATCCGTGAAGTCTTGAGAGCAGGAGTGCCTATTCAATACCAAATCATGTTTCATTACTGCAAATCACAGTAGCACTGAGAATGGCTCTAGTGTGTGGGCCTCATTTAGTTGAGGCAGCTAAGGGGTGGGAAATAAACTAATGCTCTCCCTGGAGTTAAATGTTCACCTGGGAAAACTGGCTCTGGAGCACAGAGGTATTTTCTTGGAGGAAAAAGAATTGAACTCCCAGCATTGGGTAAAACTGCAAAAAGAAAAAACTTAGAGCTGTGTTCAGGCACTAGCTATGAGGCCACACCATACAAGGAAAGCTGGATCCCGTAAGCTTCAGGAAGACAGGAACCATTCCTGGTCAAGTTCTCCAGCACCTAGCACTTGGGAAGGTGCTTGATTAGTATGTGTTGAATGAGTATGTGAATGCTCAGGATTATTTCCTGATTGGGTTCAGGAATCTACTGGGAATAATTTCCCTTTTAGAAAGCCTAAATATGGTTCCTTAACTTCGAGAAGACAGACAGTGTGGGGAGGAGGCCTGAAGAGAGGATGTGGGCTGGCAGAAGGGAGCAGGGTGCATGCTAGCCCAGAACCCTGGCACCCTTCTAAAAGCAGTGACTTTGCAACTCCACACCAACCTGCCGAGTTCAAAGCTATAAAGGATTATTTTAAAGTGTTCTGACTGAGGATGTGGAGCTGTTCTGGGCTAAGTCCAGTCACTTGCCAGCCTCTAGAGTTCCCTCTCTGGAACCCTGCCTTGCCTCCTTTCACTGCAGAGTACCCCAGCACTTGCCTGACAAGCAGGCTCTGTTCCACACAGGCCCAGGCTTGACAGCCCACCAGGAAGCACACAGCTGCTGACTTGGAGATGAACAAGTACCTATAACCGCAGCTGAGCTCCATGTGTGACATCTTCCAGTGAGTCTGGAACACATCAGCACTTTGTGCCCGTTTGCAGGCTCCTCACATCAGCCACTGCTCTTTCTCTTTGATGAAGTGTTCAGCCCAGCGGCGAGTCAGCTCCAGGTATAGGCTGGGCTGATGAGGCAGGTAGTCCAAATACAGACGAGTTGGCGTCTTCTTGGGAATGGCCTTCTCGATCTGGGTGCCTTCATGCCACTCATTGAAAGAGGTGATGGAGACAATTTCGGGCCTCACTGTCAAGGCTGCCTGCAGGGCCGTCTCATAGTACTTGCCATTGACCCTGTTACGTGTATTGTGATTGTTCCAGGGCCGGATGCTGGTATCAATGTAGCCAGGCCCCACACTGGGAATGAACATGAGGTTATTGGCATCACAAAAGTTCTTCACAGCTTTCCAGTTCTGATGCGAGGAGCCAAAGGAGAAGCCATTGGAGGCAAAGTATGTGTACATGCCATCAAATCCAGCAGCGAGGATGTCGTGGGTGTGCCCCTCCTCCACCAGCAGCGCTATGAAGAGCCCATCATAGTGGGTGTTTCGGATTGAGTGGGGCCCATTTGGTGTCAGGAGGCGGGCCCAGGCCTCAGGGGATGTCAGGTATGAGTCGTAGATATAGAAGAGCGGGAGGCTCTTACCCATGCTGTTTTTATAGCGGTAAAACGCACCATGGGAGCCATACCTAAGAAGTGAGAGGAAGAAGAGTGAGCTGACAGCCTAAGATGGGAGAAACCAGCACAGCTGTAGGACCAGCCATGGATGAGATCCTTCATGATGCCCAACCACAATTTGGACCAGGCCAATCTCCATAGCTGGACTCATCTTGTGTCTAAGCAAAAACCTAGTTCCTTCCTTCCACTCCCCAGCCTCGTCATTCCTTTATTCAAGCCTCAATTCCCTGTCCTAGGCCAACCCACCACCATCTCATCTGGATGGCATCAACAGCCACCTAACTGGTTTCGGTTCATCCTATTTCTGCCTCCCTATAATCTGTTCTCTTAAGTGGAAATCAGGTCTGATTGCTTCTTACTAAGACCCACAAGGCCCCATCTACTTGACCTGGCCCTGTCCACCTCCAGTCCTACCATTATCCCATCTGTAGCATCTATACTCTGCTACACTTGCCTTTCTATTCTGCTATCAAGCTTGTCCCATCTCAAGGCCTTTGGAACTGACAGCCCTCTGCCTGGAATTTTCTACCTGCCCCAGATCTTTGCAGAGCCAACTCTTCATTCTGGTGTTAGCCTGCATGTGATCTCCTCAGAGAGGCTCACTTGACCACCCATTTTAAAGTAGTTACTCAGGCACAATCTAACACAACACCCTGCTTTATTCTTTATTATTACTTTTTCATAGTGTGGGTCACTACTTGAGTTTTCATGTGTAAAGACTGGCTGCCCCACTGTACCCCCAATACACACTAGAATGTAAACTTTGCTAGTCCTGCCCATTACTGTATAGCTGGGGCTGAGGAGTGTTTGGACCCTGAAGGCACTCAAAAATATTTCTGAATGAATGAATGATGTGTGCAAGCACTGTACAAGCCACTTTCACATATTTTAACTCATGTAACTCACAACACTCAAAAGTTTAAAAGGCTTGCCTCTGATCACAGATTGCAGGCCACAGAACCAGAATTTGACTCCAAGCCCAGTACTCTCTTACTGTAAAATAGCTGCTGGGACACAGGCATACTGTCCTTGTGTCTCTTGACCTGTTTCTCCAAACTTCTTATCCCTACCCACAGTTTGATCCCAACCAAAAACCAGGCCCCAGAGCAGCCTTACGTGTCAATAATGTACTTGATGTTGTCATGCAGAGTGATGTCATCCCGGCCCTTGTAGGGTTGGATGTGGAAGGCCACCTATACCACAAAGGAGATACTGGTCAGGTGAGTATCTGTCCAGAGGCTACAACCTATAAAGCTCATGCTTCAACAATGGCCCAGAGGAGAGAGCATGGCAAGGGTGGACACCATTGAGATAAATGTAGCCACTGCCCTTAGGACCAGGAAATGAGGGGCTTGGAGTTTGCCCACCTCCCATAGCAGGACATCTGGGAATCATTCTGATGGGTTATTGCAGGTGGGCCAATAGGTCCCAGCTTCTGTGCCAGCTCCAAGTTATTGGCACCAGCAGCCTGAAACTGGGAAGAAGTATATGAAAGCTGTGTTTCTGGGAAAATGTGTTATGATCTGCTAAGTGTGTTGGTGATGGGCTCAGGAGTGGGAGTGGGGATCCTCTGCACCATTTTTCTTCCTTTGCTACAGGAAAGAGGAATGGCTTATTTGGTTCATTTAGGGAAAATAACTGGACATGCTTAGGTCAGTTCTGTCATTCCTCTTGAAAGCAAGCCTACCTGTTGAAAATATGTGTTGTTTTCTACTCCTTGAAGCCCAACACTGACTTCCACTAGGGGACTAAGGCTGGAATTCAGTCTGTGGGCCCATTCGGCCCTTGCCTGCCCTTTATCCAAGGTCATCGAGTCTCCAACCTAAACTCTACCATTGTGGTATTTACTTAGTCTCCCATTTCTCTTATGCCTAGTTTCCCCCCCTCCTTTTTTTTCAGAATTCAAGAAAATAGGAGTGACATAGGTACTATGTAGAACCCTACACCCTACACCACACTGGCTACATGTTTGGCATACCTGGGCCAAGAACTTTGGTAGAGGCACTATCCGTGTGTGCAGAGTAGGAGAAATCTCCAGAATGGACCAGAGAACACTTGATCTCTTCTTGGATACTCACCTGGATGCTGTACTGATGGGCGGTGTCCAGAATGGCACGCACCAGGTCATCTGAGGGTTCTCCATTATCATCAGCCATGCCAGGTGGGTACCAGGACAGGACCAGGACACCTGAGACACAACACAGACGTTACTTCAGAGACATAACACCCCCGCAACAGAGATTTGTTTCCTTACAAACTATCTCCAGCTGAAAAATGGTTTTTTGACTGAAACCTTGAGCGAGGCTTCTGCCAGGTTCCACTTCCTGCAGGTCGGATCCCAGAGCATGGCGCCCTGGAACTGTCCATGGCTGCGGTGCTGAAGCGTAGCGCACTACTCCGGGAAGGAGCCTAAGAAAAGCCTGGATAGTAGCCGGGCTCTCGTAGCAATAGCTAGTAGAACAAAGGGAAATGGGTGGGCAATGCCACACCCACCTGGAAGCCACAGCACTCTCTGGAGGAGAGGAGCACCTCTGCGATCCCTCAAGAAGAGCTCTGAGCAGAGGGCTCCTGTGGGAAGAAACATTAATCTCAACTGTCTGCTCCCCTAGACTGTAAAATCCTGTGGGATGATCTGTGTTATCTTTCTGTGAATATCTCCCATTGCCTCCGGCATTCAAACTCCCCTCCCCCACTCATTAACCATTTTCAGATAAACTGAAATGTGCTATAAAACCCAGCATAATTTAGTGATAAAATTTGAAACAAGTGAGCCTCCTCACCCCAGTCTGCCTACAAAGATGTCTCTCAGGCAAGCACTTTTCAAGCAAGCACTTGACGAAATACTCTTGGGCTCTCTGCTACAAACAGAGGCAGAGTCCGTCCTGCAACGTGGGCAAACTTTGTTTTTTGCAGCCAGCAAAAGCAAGGGCTGCTGCTCTACCCTATACCTAGTGTGAAAGCAGAGGCCATCCCAGGCTCTACTCCTCTGAACTTGGGGCGCCAGGATACCCAAGCCTCACTTCCCCAAATCTGAAAGTCCAAAGGACATACAGACTCTCCGTCCTCTCGCTATTCATCTCTGGGACAGCTCTGGCGCAATCGCCTTCCACTGGCTCTCGCAGCAGCGCCGCTCTATGAAAGGGCTCTGGAACTGCGGGGGTCAGAAGTTAGACGTGGGGGAGTCCGAATACTAGAAGGTGGGGGCGGTGCCTCGTTGTGGACGCAGAATGAGAGTAGAAGGGAAGGAATAAGAAGCCTGGCTGAAGGGTTGAGTGGGACCAAAGGCCCGGTGACAGGACCAGAGGGAGTTGGGGTGTGGGAACGAAGAAGGGCGAAACTGGGGTCAGGGTCGCCCAGGGGTTAGGGAACTCACCGATGGCAGCTTCCTTCAGCTGGGTCATGTGCTCCCTGAGCACTTCGGGGTCCCGGGAGCTGTAGGGTCCCAGTTCCGGGTAGAAGCTGGAACCCAAGTCGTCGGGGGGACTATGGCGGCCGCGGGGGTAGCTGGCCGAGATCTTGGGGTCCCAGTGCGGCACCATGACATGGTCCCAGTGAATGTAGTGGCCCTCGCGCCGCGGGCTCCCGTACCACGAGTAGTAGAAAGCGTGCAGGTCCGAGTAGACGCGCAGACTCTGCCTGGGGGCGGGCTCGGCCTCCGCGGGAGCCGGCCTCGGGGAGCTGGCCGGGCCCGCGGTGCCAGGCGGCGGCGGCGGCGGGGGCGGCGCGGCGGGGGCTGCCGGAGCCCGGACGGCGGGCGCGGGGCCCCCCTCCGGTCGTCGCTCAAAGGGCGCCAGCTCCAGGCCCGGGCCCAGCGCCGGGAGTCCGTCAGGAGCCTTTAACGTGCGCAGGCCCATTAGGGTGCCGAAGGCGAAGAGCAGCACAAGGAACAGCGCGATGCAGGCGCGGCGGCGCCGCCGGGCCATGGCGGCTCCAGCGCTCCTCGCTTCCCGCCCGGCTACCTCCCAGCCAGCCGCGCCATGGCTGCCCGCCCGGCTGCCGCGCTTCGCCCAGCCAGCGCGCGTCCCACGGAGACAGCGACGCCGAGAGCCTTGTGGGCGGTTCCCGGCTTCTCCCCCGCAGTGCGGGCGGGCCCGGCACACAGACAATGCAGGCGGCGCAGACCAAGTGGTCAAGAGCCGAGGGGGGAGTGGACCCGGGAAGTGTTCTCTGCTCCCACGCCCTCCAGCGCCGCCGCCAGGACTCTTCTCCTTGGCCCTGGAAGGAAGGCATTCCCTTTCCCCCACCCGGCGCCCACACCCGGCCGCCCCAGAACCACAAATCCTCCGCTGGCCACGCGGCTTGACTTAGTAGGCCCGGCTCCTCTGGTCGGGGAACTCGCAGATCCGCCACTCTTGGTGGGGAAGAAAGCAAATATCTATGGTTGTCTCTCTCGAAGAATCTCCTTCCCACTGATCCCTCTTTACTGACTACCCGACACCCCCCTACTGATCTCAGTGACCTTTCGTATTTGTCTCAGGTCCCCCACCAAGCGGATCCATCCTCACACACCCCTGGGCAGCCTCTGGAGCCCGGGGTAAGGGGCGTCGGGAAAACCCCAGGAGTCAGATACTACCGGCCCTGGCTAGAGATGCAAAGATGAGGGGGTCCGTGACTTTCACTAGGTCACACGGACCGGGCCTAAACCCAAGGGTCAGGACTGGCTCGACAGAGCTCTTGTTACTGTCCAGATTTCCTGGTGTAAGGCCTGCTGTCATCCGGAACCGTCTGTTCTCGGACAACCTCCTAGAATCGGTGAATACGAAATGAGATGGTTACCATAAAGCACTTATTACAAGGTCTGACAAAATTAGCAATCAATACCCATTCACTATTCTTTCTGGCCTCTGAGCACAAGAGGGCAGGCTCCAGGTCATATTTACCTTTTTAGATTTCAAGGACTGTGAGAACAGGATATGATACTCAGTTTCCAGGGCTGTTTGTTGAGTAAATACTAGACTCTGGTGTGATATATTAGACAATTTTTTTTTTTGCTTGGCATTGAGTTCTACTCTGCATTATTTCATTCATTCAGAAAATAGTTTTGTTTATCGTCTGCCTCCTTCACTTGTCCATGATGACAGAAACTTTTATCAACTACTCTCTCTGCAGTCTAAAACAGAGCTTGGCATAATTGTAGGCACCCTGATTCTTATTTCTTAGAAAAAGAATTGTAGGAAACCCAGAAAGAGGAGGAGCAAGGTTGGGAAATGTGGATAGGTTTGGAGTTTAGGAAAGTGAGTTTGAGAGAATTTGTGGTTGTAAGTGTGAATTAAGTAGAATGATTTCAGCTCCAAGTAGCAGATACCTGATTCAAACTAGCTTATGTAATATGGAAACATATCCCATAACACAGTTAAATCCAATGGGAGGGCAGAGTGGGTAGGTTCTCTGGTTCAACAATGTCATTAGGAATCTGAGATACTTCCATCTCACTGCTCTGCTGTCCCCACCATTGACTTTATACCAAAGCTGGCTCCCCTCATATCACAAAATGACTGCCATGGGCGGTTGAGGCTGAATGCTTCTTTTTGTCATCTAACAGGCAACTGCAAAACTAATTTCTCTTTCCCAGAAGTCTAAGCATGCATCCCCTTGAATCTCATTGGTCTAATCTGGTTTAGATTTATCAAACAAATTATTGCCAATGGGGATGGAATTACCATGACTGGATTAGATTAAATTTTTGGAGTGGATTAACTGTTGAGGAGAAGACTGTAATGTCTGGCACAGAATTAGATGGCTCTGGGAATGAGTAAGAATGAGATGAGAAAATGAACAAGGATGGAATTTTCAGAAACACTAGCATTTATAGGTTGTGACACATGGCTTCAAAGGTGTTGCTACACCCACTCTATCAGTTTGAATATGTTCAGCTGCAAATTATAAGGGAAATAGCTAAATATGACTTAAAGCAGTGCTTTTAAAACTCTAATGAGCCAATCAGTCCCTTGAATATTTTATTAGAATGCAGATTCTGATTCATCAGGTGTGAGGCCTGAGATTCTGTATTTCTAATAAGATCTCAGGTGATGCTGAGTATAATAGATTTTATCCCACATTTTGAGGAGTCTTTAGGTAAACTGGCTTTAGGGATGGTTAATCCGGAGGCTCAAAGACATTAGGGCATCAGATCATCTTGTCTGTGGCTTCTCTGGCCTCCTCTTATGGTTGAAAAAGGATGCAAGCAGTTTCAAGCATTACATTCTCACATGATAATATCCAGATGCAGAAGAATAAAATAGGTGTCCTGTAACCCTTTTAAAAAGTAAGATAAACTCTTCAAGAAGTTCTCAGATGAGTTTCCATCACTTCTCATTGGCCAGAATTCTGTCGTATGCCCATGATTAAACCAATCCCTTGACAAGGCCATTCAGAGAAGGGTGAATGAATGAGAAAGGAGGGAGGAAATGGGGGTTGATCAAAGAGCCAAGAATGTCTCCCATGTCTGCTCAGAATCTATTCTGCACTTCTTCCTCACAGAACTTGGACTATGTTGAGAAAGCTGCCCTCCCCGCTATAGCAGGAGATGGCAGATTTATTCTGTGGAAGAGTAGAACAAGAGATCCTCCAGACTCAGGGACACCTGTCAAGTTGAAATCCAGGGGAATAAGTAAAAGTATGCATAATAAGTGATAAGAAATTCAGTCCCTAGAAAGCTTCCTTCCAAGAAGAAGTCTGAGTGACTCTTCTCCAGAGAAAAAGAAAGACCCTTAAGAAAAATCCTGCACATACTGAAAACCCAGCTCACTGCCTGATCAATCTAGAGTGAAATTTATAAATCAGCAAATTCTGCCCCTTGCTTCAGATCTTTCAGCTCTCTAATACCTCACTCTAAATCTGAATAACCAGCTAATGATTTCCAGACACTTAGTGAAATCCTCTTGTGTGAAAGGCAGAGATTAAAAATAAGCAAACAAACTAAAAAGAAAGACAGGGGAGAAGTAAGAAAGAAAGGGTAATAGAGTAAGAGCAAGAGCAACTAGATTGGAGGAAACAGAAATGATGAAGCTAGCTAAATAAAACAGGAAAATACTGTTATCTAATGTCCCAGAGAATTTGCATGCATGAAACAAGACATTATGCTCTATAAAAGGGGCAACATTGATCAGAGAGAAGGAAAGAACTCTTGGAAATTAAAAATAAGAGCCAAAATTTAAATTTTTAATAGAAAGTTTGGAAGATAAAGGCAAAGACTCTATCAGAAAATAGACAAAGAAAATCCTAAAGATGGAATTTGGAAGGAAAATGAGAAAATTAGAGATCAGTTATGGAGTTCAATGTCTAACTAAAACAAATTCCACAAGGAAAATATAGATAACACTGAGAGGAGAAATTATCAAGGAAGCTATACAAAAGAATTTTCCAGAACCTGACTTTTTGGATTGCAATAGCTATCCAAGTGAGCAATGAATGAAAGAAATACACATAGGACAGATCATTAGGAAATTTAAGGATATTGAAAACAAAGAGAAGATCCAAAAACTTTTGGGAAAAGAGAAGTCATGTACCAAGGATTTGGAATTAGAATGGCCCTAGAAGCCAGAAGACAGTGGAGAATTGCCTCCAAAATTCTGAAGGAAAATAATTTTAAATCTAGAATTCTATAACCAGTTTAAAAGATGTGGGGAGAGAATACAGACATTTTTAGGTATACTAAGCCTCAATTTTTTTCTCTTATGCCCTTTTTCTCAGAAAGCCACCAAAGGATATAAAGGGGTAAATTAAAAAGTTGAGGGGAAATTTGGAATCTGATATAAAGGAAATCTAACACAGAAGAAAAGCTCTGGGGAGCTCCAGAATGACAGCTGTGCAAATCCAAAGAGCAGTCAGCCCTTACAGGAGCAGGAAGACACGCCAGGATGGGTATCTCCAGGAATGACTAAAACTGATAGATATCCTGATCCCCCTCCCAATTCTTCTCTTTCATGCCCCTATGTGGCTGTATCATACTTTAAGTAAAATCACTAGTGGATACATTATACTCTATAATATTTTCCACCATTGAGTCATGTGTGAGCTATAATTACACTTTTTGTATATTGTATACAATTTTTGTTTCTCCTGGGGTTAGTAATTCCCTTTTTTCTCCATTTGATTTGTTTTCTGTACCTTTATTACTTGTTTTTCCTAAACTCTCCAACACAACTATAAAACTCCTTTGAATACTGTTTTCTACACAATTCCCATTGTTAGGATGTCTAAACAGACAATGAATAAAATGGAGTGGTCAGCTGATGGTAAGTGTTAGAGAAAAGCAAAGCAGGAGTAGGGGAGAGGGAGTGCCAGGATGGGAAAGTGTTGTGATTTTGAGTAGGTTGGTCAGGGCAAACCTCCCTGTGAGGGTGACCCCAGGGGAGGGAGAAAGGAAATCTGAAGGGAGGGAGGGAGGAAGGAAGACAATTGTAGGAAAAGCGTTTCAGGCAGAGGAAACAGCAAGCTCACAGTCCTGGAGACAGGAACATGCTTGGTATGTTCATAATGAATCTACAAAAGTTTTCTCTTGCATGTTTTACTGTCAGCTCTCCTCCCCACCTGCCCATCGAAGGGTACCCCAATCTCTCAGGACCCATTATGCAACTCATTATTGATATATATTTTTTATTCCCAGTATCCAAATGGTGACCAAGTCACATGCACACCATTTGCAAAACTATTTTAATTCCTGCTCTTTGCTTTTATTCCCACTGTCATCATATCAATCCTATAATGATAAAAATCATAGAACATTATGACTATAAGGACCCTTAGAGACCATCTAATATAACTCTATCTTACTGAGGCTCAAATTAAGTTACTTCGCTGAGAACTCAGCCAGGTCTATTGAAGTACCGGACAAAGCTTGCTTATACCACACCTGAGTCTGTCCCTTGCCCTAATCCAATTCATTTTGTCTGCTGCTCACAAAAGAGTGCTCCTTAAACACTCCCTCTTTCCTCCCCAACAATCCTACAGTACTACTATGTGGTTTCTCCTGGCAGTGTTTTCCTCAGTTGCCAATCTGATGTGATTTCCCGCATCTAAAGAGAGAACAATATTCAAGTTATACCAGCCTACACATGGAATAAAGGTATTCCTCAAACATACCATGCTAATTTCTGCCTGTAAGTCTGCCTTTCAATCCTTCTCTTTACTGTAATAGCTATTATTTTTCATTCCTGTTCAAGTTCCACCTAGCCTTCAATACCTTTTCCAGATATGGTTTCTCTGTCCAATGGAATGGAGCAGAAGCCATGTTTTAGGATACTTGTCTACCCATACCCACACCCCCATCCTCATGTCAATCTTGTGTCTTGGGTACTGTCATTCCCCCATTTTACAAGCAAAGAAACAAAGGCTTAGAGAGGTAGAAAGCCTGGGCTAGGACTTGCACCTACATCTGCCTGTACTCTTCATCATTGTGCAATACTGTCTCCCGAACCTGGCACACAGTAGGTACTAGTACATGTTAGCTGACTTTCTTATGAATTGTATCATAATGTTAGTGGCCTCATCACCCCCCGTTGACCATGTCCTGAGGCTTGTGGGACAGGAAAGAAACCCACTTGCATAGACCCACTTTGGGCCAGATCCAGAACCATATTCACTAAGAGCATGGAAAGTGGTTGGCTCTAGGGTATGATACTCAGGGATGGGTTGGGAAGGGGAGAGGCAGGGGATTTCTATTTTTATTATAAGCCTTGTAGTACTACTTGACTTTTAATACTACATGCAGTATTATTTTGATTAAAATTAAAGTGAATTTAAACAAATTAAATGGATAAGTGAGTAAACAACCCTAGAATTTGCCAGAATTAGCTGAGCGGAAGTAAATTGAAAGGTCATGCAGGATCGGGGCCACAGCAGAAGCCAGAGCAGATATGATAAGCCATGTAGACCATGACAAGTCAATGCCATGGGCAGACCAGCATTTAAGGAGCAGAAGCTATGAATAGGCCAATATGAGCAGTCTGCCTACAAAGAAGAAAATGTGGCAACTGTGCTATAGAAAGGAGAAAACAGAGATTGTTTGACCCCAGGAAGAAAGAAGAAGAGAGCAAGCAAAATAATTTTTTTTTAAATGATTAAACAGTTGCCTTGGTATCTGACAGCTTCCAGACCCCGCTCCATTTCCCACCAGGTTGTCCAGTTCATTCTTAGGAGCTGCTTCTGCTCACCTGATAACTCTTCCTCCCATTCACTTGAGCAGGTTTAAATATTTCTGTCTGTGCCACACAGACCCTGGCGTGCTCCCCATGGCCCCCGCTCCTGGTTCCCATGCCCTTCTGCTATTTCCTCCCTGAGTGTGGTGGGACTTGTGACTTGCTTCTAGCCAATAGAAAATAGCAAAGGTGAGAAATTCTGTAGATATAATTAAGGTCCCAAAGCAGTTGAGTCTGAGTTAATTAAAAAGGGGATTATTAAGATTTACTTATGAAAAAGTGCCTGAAAGAGGGATGGGGCACCCCCGGAGGTGAGAGGCTCGTTTGTGAGCTGGAAGTGAATGACCATGTTGGGGAGCTCAGGAGGCAAGGAATTACAGCAGCCACTAGCCAACAACCGAGAAAAAGCCAGCCCCCTAAGTCCTACAGCCACAAGGAAAAAAGTCTGAAAACAACAGAATGAGCTTGAGAGCAAATACCTCCTAGTTGAGCTTTTGATGAGAATGCAGCCTACCTGACACCTTGACTGCAGCCTGTGAGACCTCAAGCAACGGACCTATCTCAGTTGTGCCCAGATCTGACCCATGGAAACTATGAGATAACACATGTGTATTCTTTTAAACTGCTAAGTTTGTGTAAATATGTTACACAAAATTGTTAGCACAGCAATATCTAGTAACACACTGTCTTTCCAACCAACTTTAACTAAACAAATAAGCTTTGAGACTTTTCTTCAAGATATCCAGGTTCTAGTCTAAGCTTGGCAATAGTTTTCATGGACCCAGGCAAATCCTTTCCATCTCTGGGTCTCAGTTTCCTCATCTGTACAATGGGCAGTTGGACTAGTGGACCTCTGATGTCCCTTTCAGTTGTAATATTCTGGAGGTTGTTCCTGACAACAGTCCTATTGCAGAGTGATATTTTCTTTTCTCAGAGGGCTCTAAGCCAAAATAAATGCCCCAACTGAGGGTATAAATTCAAACTCATTGCATGGTCTCCCAGTCTTGCCACAGTCCATCTGTGGAATCATGCAGCCTCCTCCTTTCTGGCCTTGTTAATATAGATACAAATATTTGTGGAAAGGGTTGAGGAAAGGGCTGTATATGAACAGCCGTCCGTGGTCTATAGTCTAAACCACATTGTGTGAAAGGATACAACTGCTTTTTTAAATGGTGGATCACTGTAGGACTTCTAGGAATTGCGAATAAGTTAAGAGAAGATGCCATGTGGGAAAGAGGGGGGAAAGAAGAGCAAAGAAAAGAGACAGGTGGATACACACCCAGAGAGAAATAGGTAGATACTATTTTAAAGATAAAGCAACTGAGAGATTACTGAGAAGGTAGAAAATAGGATTTTTAAAGGAAAATTTTCAAATAGTGTCATGCACCAAGAAAGAACATATTTTCCTTTAAATATATGAGAGTTCTTGCACAGAGAGAGTGCCCACCAAATGTTTCATGTGCTCCCTACATTTCTGTTTCTCCTTGCAATTAGGAGGGGACCATGTGACTGGATTTAGCCAATGATCTGTGAGCATGAGTGACTAGTGCTACTTCTGAGTTGCAGTAATTAAGAATTTGAGTGTCTCATCCATCTATCTCTCTTCCCTTGTCATGTGTTCCTGATGGTGAAAGTCTCCATCAGTGTCTTTCCCTGAGGGTTGTGAATGAAGCAGAGTCTTTACCAAGTTACACTGGACATGTAATGAAAGCTAGAAATAAATTTGTTAAGTCACAGGAGCCTGAAGGAAATGTGCTTGAAGAGACAGAAGTGTCAGGGCAGGCCAGATGACCAGCTGCCAAATGGCCTCAGAGGTAACATTTACCTTGGTAAATTGAATTAATCATGGATAAGGGTCATAAGCTTGATTTTAACAGGACTAAGAGATAACCTATATATACTGGGGGGCTGGAAAGTAGATTATAATAACTTAGCTCCTATCCTACTGAGCCAAAGAACAAATGCATTAATTCATGAGAAATGGAATTTCCAAGGGGGACAGAATTCTGACATTGCCATGTCTAGCAAATTTTTCCCTGTAAGAAAATATGTACAGGAAGCCAATATATGATATAAAGGCTGCTTTGCAGGTATGAGGGGAGGGGGTTAAGTATCTGATGGCATCAAGACCTGATAAACTTGTGTCTCCAAATCCCCAGTAGGGATAAACCTGCCATGGGCACCTGAGTGACTACTAGCCTGGATGGAATGCATGATGTGTTTTAGTATACTTTGAGGCTATGTTATTATTAAGGGCATACAAATTTAGAATTGTTTTATCTTCCTTGTTTATTGACATTTTAATCATTATGCAGTATCTAGTGACACTTCTTGCCTTAAAGTCTAATTTGCATAGTATTAGTTAGGTTTACTGATTTTCTTTCAGTTACTGTTTGTATAGTATGTTTTTTACAACCTTTTACTTTAACATATCTGTATCCTTATATTTAAGATTTTTTAAGCAGTAATGAGTTATTAAAAAAATAATCTGACAATTTTTGTTTTTTAATAAGGGTATTTAGTCCACTTATATTTTAAATGGCTAAACATTTGAGTTTCAAGATATCATAGTACTTTTCTTTTTTCTTCCAAATGTTCTATGCTTTTTTTCTCTCTTCCTTTAAACTTTTTTGGATTGTTTTTATTATTCCATACTTTCCTACATTAGCTTATAAGTTACATATGATTTTTCCATGATTTCCATGGTGATTGCAGCATGCATCCTTGACTTGTTAAGGGTTAATATAAATCAATTCTTTTACTACTTCCTAGACAACACCAGGATCTTAAATACTTAAACTCTATTTACCTACTCCCACACAGTATGCCATTTTTGCGGTGTGGTTTAATTTTACTTATGTTTAAAACTCCATAAAACATTATTGCTTTATTTTTACCTGTATGTTTACCCTTCCCATTGCTCTTTTTATTTCTTCCTGCATATTCATGCTTCCTTTTGGGCTTATTTACATTCTGTCTGAAAAGTTCCCTTTAGTATTTTTTTGGTGTGTGTGTGTGATTTTTTCAGGTTTGATTGTCTGAAAACATGTTTATTTCCTTTCATTTTTAAAGGATATTTTCACTGGGTATAGAATTATAGATTAACCATATTTTCTTTCAGCACTTTAAAGATACTATCCACCATCTTCTGAATTTTATTAATGTTGGAGAGTCAATTGCTAGTCTTCATGTTGCTCATTTGAAAGTAATGTATCTTTTATTCCCCTTCTCTCTATTGCTTTTAATTTTTTTTTGTCTTTGTTTTTCAGCAGTTTTACTATGAAGTGCTTAAGTATGGTTTTCTTTGCATTTATCCTGCTTGGAACTGATGACACTTCTTGAGTATATGTTTTCATGTCTTTCAAAGTTTTGGAAAATTTTTAGCTACACTCTTTTCAATTATTTTTTCTTTCCCAATCTCTCCCTCCTCTCTTCTAGGTTTCTAATTTCATACATTTAAACTTTTTAATTATGTCCCATGTGTCTCTTACTCTCTTATCTATGTTTTCCATTATCTTTTCTCTACATATACTTCAGTACAGATATTTTATAGTGACCTATCTTCCAGCTCACTATTTCTTAGAATTACCTGAGTCTAATTTAATGTTAGATCCATCTGTTGTGTTAATGTCAGTTATTGTATTTTTTAGTTCTAGGATTTCAATTGCATTCCCTTTTTAGAATATCCAAGTTTGGTGATTAGCTAACACTCTACTACAATCCCAGTGCAAAACTTTGCTGTTATACACAGATCTTTCTCATTCAGTTACATGAAGCAAGAAAATCTCATTTTGTCCAGTTTTAGTTGGGTTTCCAGTAACATATAATTGAAAAATATTAACTGAAAGTGTTGAGATCTCCCCCTTCATGATGTCAAGATAGTTGCAGCAGGTCCAGGTGTCAAATATAGACCTGACATACAAAGAAGTGGGATACGACTGTTACACATATTTTCTTTAAGGAGGGAAAAGCTTTTCTAGAGTTCCCAATTCAGAAGAGCAGGATTGTATCACAGGCCCATGCCTAAGCTAACCATGACATCTATAGAATGGGATGAAAATGATTAGTTGACAACAATCTTTATCCCTAAACTTGGGGAGAGGGTCATCTTCTCTGATCAAAGGACTACAGTAGATGAACATGCAAACAAAATTGGGTTTTCTGAGCAATAAAATATATAAGAGGGGAAACATACTAGATAAATAATCAACAGTGTTTACCTCACTAACAGATATATTCATTTTCTGTAAAGGTGTGTTTGTGTAAGAAAATACCAGGAAGGGAACATATCAATCTGTTAACATGTTTAACAATTAAAATGGGACTATAGGGGTGGAATGAATGGATATTTTCATTTTTTACTGATAAAAACTAAATTAATTTATATTACTTTGGTCAATTACATTTAAGGGTCTGCTTCACCTTAAAATGGACTGCTTAGACATAGAACTAGGATTAAAAAAAATTAGAGGAGTATATGTTGATAGATCCCATTCCAGCCTAGTATAGTCACTCAGGTGCCCATGGCAGGTTTATCCCTATTCGGTATTTGAAGACATAAGTTTATCAGGTCTTGATTCCATTAAATACTTAAACCCCTCCCCTCATACCTGCAAAGCAGCCTTCGTGTCATAAATTGGCTTCTTGTGCACATTTTCTTACAGGGAACAATTTTCAAGACATGGCAATGTCAGAATTGTGTCCCTCTTGGAAATTCCATTTCTCATGAATTAATACATTGATTCTTTGGCTCAGTGGGATAGGAGCTAAGTTATTGTAATCTACTTTCCAGTCCCCCATTATATATAGGTTATCTCTTAGTCCTGTTAAAATCAAGCTTATGACCCTGGTCCATGATTAATTCACGAAGGTAAATGTTACCTCTGAGGCCATTTGGCAGCGGGTCATCCAGTCTGCCCTGACACTTCTGTCTCTTCAAGCACATTTCCTTCAGGCCCCTGTGCTTTCTAGCCACATTCATCTCAACCAGCTGCCTTCTTATCCCTCACTCTGTCTTCTCTTCTATGACTGTCTAATTCTATTTTTCTCTATTCCTACCTCACCACCCAACCTTCATTTATCCTTTCTTTTTCCCTTGTTTTTCTTAATTAACCATGGAGTTGAATAATAAAACATACCAGAACAATGTTCCAAACACTGTGCTGAGCCATACATATAAATTATATTCTGACCTCACAATAACTCTGAAAAGTGTTCATTCCTGTTTTACAGAGGGGGAAGTAGGGGCTTATCAAAGCTAAGTAGTTATGTCTGATAATTTAAAGGGTTTTGCTGCTTAATTTTAAAAGTCAATAAATTAAGTGCTTTATGTTTATTTCCTGTATTTTAGAAAATACTATTTAAACATTTATTTATGACTTCCACTTTATTTTTGCTTGTGAGTCTGTTTTCCTGGAAAAGAATTCACCTTGGGTGTGTTTATTTCTTTCTTAGACTTGGGAGTGGGAGATGGAATGGAAGAGAAAAGAAACAATTTAGAGATATCCCTTCAAGCAGTAGGGCTCCCCACTGCCACTGGCTCCCTCTATGTCTTGTTTTCTGAGAGCAGGGGTTGGCCCTAATTTCTCTAGAGCAATCTTAGTCTTTTCCATGGAGGGTATGATCTTCTATGACTAGCCAGGATGAATGTACTTGCTGCATATGTTCAAAAGGCCAAATAAAATTGTCAGCCTCTATATTTGTTACTTTCAGTAACTTGGAGATGAAGGCTGAAGTAAATAAAGTTGGATCTGCTCCCAGGAAGACCACTTCTCCTATTTAGATATTGAATCAATCTTCTCAGCTCCAATAGGTGTTCTCCCCATCATCAGAGATAGTGAGGCAGAAGTAGAGAGAAGCATCATTTCCATCCTACCTCATAGGGATTGGGAGGAGCAGAGGAGGAAAAATGAGTTTCGGGCCAGAGTCCAGGCCCTTCCACACTTACTCCAGGAAGTAAGACTAGCTTATCTCCTAGAGAGTCAAATCGCTGGATCTTGGTTACAGGCTGGAGACGAGGCAGCCAGTCCTGGGCTGAGGATCAGAGCTCTGCAGCAAAGTCCCAGGTCGTTGAAAATCGAGTCTCCAGATGCTAGTCGATTCAGCACCACGGACAGAAACAAGGTTGCCTGTGGCCCGCGGGCAAATAGTTCAGCACCACTGCCAGAAAACAAACTCCCACCCACACAGTCGCTATCCCGGAGGGGGGTGTAACCTGGCGCTTGGGTGACTTGAACCCAGAACTTAAAGTTCGCAATAAACCATGGCTTAGTTTCCTCCTAAGGCTCTCCTGAATTTCTTCCCTGAGATGTCTATTCCGCAGCTCCTTGTAGAGAGAAGTCCTCCTTCAAGCAACTCTTATTAAAAAACGACTGATTTGCATAAGTCTGTATACACTAGGGCTTCTCCGTTCTGGTTTTATTATGAATTAGTTGTTCAGAGAAAGAAAGAGAAGGATTATTTCCCTCTTTTCTTCTTCTCTTCCTCATTCCTAGGGTCTCAATCTAGCTATTTCATCAAGGTGTCTGCCCGTGTGTGTGGTAGGAGAGGGTGGAAACCAGACTCCCTAAAACAAGGGTTTGTTGAGAGCCACATTCTTTGTGGCTTTCCCCAGATAATTTGCCCCCTCCGTTTGACTCCCAAACAATCCTTGTACAGCTTATATAGTCTGCATTTTGTTTGAACACATAGGGTATGAACCTCTGGGCTTAAGTCCTTGGAGCTCACTAAGAATCCAGGGCTGGTGCCTTAGAGACTGCGAAGGGAATGGGACCTGATTTTGAAGACAGGGGTGAGGGATGATGGAGTGAGGACTCATTTTGAAATGAAAGGAGTCCTGGGTCTCTAAGCAGCTTCTAAAAATACCATCTCCCAGCGCTGGGGGGAGGGGGAGGGGAAAAAGCGAGCGTGAGGAGAATAAAGATGGAAGGAGGTGGGGGTGTAGAAGTCCTTCTTCAGGTAGATCTTATTTCAGAGGCTCTGCCTGCATCCGAGGATGCCACACCTCCTTCTGCTTCCTTAGAGGGCTTCAGTCTCCTGCGGTGCCCGAACTCCAGCCCCTCCTGATGACCTTTTTTCCCACTGTCAAAAGAGCCCAATACCTCCCGGCCACTCATCTTATTGCTGCTATCCAGCAAGTATGTCTGTGAGCGAGCAAGTGTGCATGTATTAATAGTAGAAACACAGACACACCCACAGAAATGACACATGATTGCGGCTTGTAAATGGCCAGTGCTCTACGATGTCAGGAATTTTCATTATAGACAGTGCTCAAGGCGGTATGGATGGGGCAGAGACAGGGCGATTCGCCCAGGTATCCTCAGCACAGAGCATGGCACCCAGTTAAGTGCTGGTTGGAAGGGTGAGGAATACATATGTACAAAATGCACAGACATTCAGGCCACACAGGTCATGTAGACATAGGACTCACATACATTTTCAAGGGTTCTTCAGCTACTATAGTCTCCAAAGGGAGAGGGGTTGGGTTCCCCAGGAAAAGAGCTCTGAGAAGACACAGGGTGGAGCTTTCTCTGCTCAAGTTCAGTCCAGATGGTGGCGCTCAATAGCCGCCTCCCTCGTCCTGGAGGGCCCCAGCCCTTCCCACCACCAACGCCTTGAAACCTTAGCTCGCACATAAATGACCTTCACTAGATAGAGGTCGTGTTCCACGTTTTCTTGCTGCTTCTTTAGCGCTGTTTGAACTCTGCGAGGATTGCTCCGGCTTTCCCGCAGTTACCTGAGTCCCGGCTGCTGAGCTCCTCAGCAGCCCCCAGGGGTGGGCGGAGAGGGATTTTCAAAGGGGAGAACTCCGGGCTCTGAGCAGACTGGGAAAGGGGTGGTAGTGTAGAGTGCTGTGTGCTGGCAGCAGGAGCAAGAGCCTGAGGAACCAATGGTTCATGCAAGAGGTACCGCCTCCCCATCCTGACGTCCACATGGTTTCCCAGTCTCGGAAGCGCTGCTGATAGAGTGGCACTCTGTTTCCCACGTTGCTTTCCTTCCTCGAGTAGATCCCGAGGTCGGACTTGGCCCCTTCCTCCTGCCGGTGGTGTGTGTGTGTGTGTGTGTGTGTGTGTGTGTGTGTGTGTGTGTGTGTGACGAGGGCTGGGAGAGAAGGGGCGGGATCGAGCCATGAGACACCAGGAGCCACAGACTAGGAAGAAGCCAAGTGATGGGAGATAGAGGAGCTCCCCAGAGCCTGGGGTCAGGCTTCAAAGCCCTCTGCTAGTACTGGGAACAAACGAGCTTCCAGGCCAGCTCAGAGGCTGCAAGTGTCGATGCCTCCCCAATGTTCGACCCTCCTTAAGCCACGCCCACAAGGTCTATATCTCAGGAATGAGAGGCTAAGGGTCAGCTCTCTGGGCCACCGACGCCAGCTCATCCTCCTCCCCAGGAGCCCTGCCATCGCTCAGCGCTGCCCCACCCCACGGTTTGGAGATTGGCGGGACCCCTTCCTGCCCACCTCTGGTTCGCTGTTCCGCCCCTCTCCTAAGAAACTCCACCCCTCCACTTTCTGCTGGCGGCAATTGGTGGACCTCCAGCGGCAGTGCCTAGTGATTGGCCCCCATGCATGCTGGTAACCGGCGAAATCCCGCCCCCAGCCGGCTCTGGAGTCTGGGGGCACTGCTCAGCTGTGCTGGGGCTGGCGCGGCTTGAGCCGCCGCCGCACTGACAGATAGGTCTGCGGACTATGGAGACCCGCGCCGGCCCACATCCGCTGCGCCTGTTTGTCTGCCTGATGCCGCTCTACCTCGCGCTGCTTTTGGGACCAGGAAGGCCCGGGACAGCCGAGGAAGGTGAGGAGACTGGTGGCTGTTCTTCGAGCCTGGCATGCCAAAAGATAGGGGGCTGGAGACCCGGGGTGCTGGGAGGAGTCGTATGGAGAGACTGGCGTCTGTACTGGGGTTTGAAACAAGCGGACAGTGGGAAGCAAAGAACTGGAGAGACAGAAAAAAGATGTTTAAGCAATGGAGAAGAGAGGGGCATTGAGGAGCTCGGGCTGGAGACCTGGGAGGCTGGGGAAGAAAGAGACCAGGAATCGTGGGAGCCAAAGGCGGCGGTTTGGGGGCCGGTGAGACGGACAGGCTAGGCGATTGGAGGTGGGAGGTGTGGGGGCGGGGAGATGAAGAGAACAGAGGAGACAGGGAGATGCGGAGGTGAAATCGGAGTAAGGGGGTTATGGGATGAAGCCAAAACATCAGGGGCTAGGGGACCACTGTGTGGCCAGCTGAAGGTAGAGCGCTGGTTGTGGGGTATTGGAGGCCAGGTGTGGGAGCTGGCTGACTTGCTGATCATGGAGCTGTCTTCAGTGCTGAATCTGGAGCGTGGACCACACGGCGCAGTCTGCGTTGACAGGTTTGGGGCTGCCCGGCGATACCAAAGCTAGCGCTTGCCTCTGATTCTGGAATTGGGGGAGCTATACAGTCAGTAGAATCCAGAGGCGTCACATCCAGGTGCAGAATCATGAGAAGCTAAAATCTGAGGCGTTGACCGCGGGGTTGTTCAGGGCGCTGGATCTCTGACGCTTTCCAATATACAATTCCGATGTACTGTCAATTGCACCGAAATCAGGATGCTTTCGGCGGTCCTGCCCACTGTCGCTGACGCCTCTGGGGCCAACCGTTTAGAGGCTCTCACCTTGAAGCCCCACCTCCTTGCTTAAGCTCTAGATGAGTTATCGTACAAGATTTCTGGATGGCTCCTATGTCTGAGCCCCTTCTGTGCTGTCCAAACCAGTGCTTCCCTGGGACTGATACTGACAGCAGAATTCAGACTGCTGGCCAAATGCCTTCTTGGGCAAGAAAGTGACTCCAAGCTTCTCTGGTGTAGGAGGGGTCATGGCTTTATAAAAGGAATAATGAATTCTTTACAGGCAGTGGAGGTGACAGCCCCTGGGAAAGAGAATGGCCAAGAAGATAAGAGATTTTTATTTCTCCTGCTGCTGGCAGGTCTCCCCACTTCGTTTCCCAGAAACCCTGGAAGTCAAACTGAAAAGGTCCAAATCTTCTCTGTCCCTGGTGACCTCAGACCTCAGACCTCAGAAAAACCCTGAGTATGAGTGGATTCAAGGAGTATTCAGGAATCCTCTGATATGCTCACTTTATCCCTCCTTTTTGACACATACCTATAATTCAGGGGATGTGGGAAGGCAGGGGTTCACTGCCCCCCTCCAATTTTACAGCCAGTCTTAGAGTACTTGCCATGGACTCTGTGGTAGGCCAAATAATGATCCCCCCAAATATGTCCACATCTAACACCCAGAAGCTGTGAATGTTATCTTAAATGGCAAAATACTTTGCAGATGTGGTTAAGGATTTTGAGATGAAGAGATTTTTCTGGATTATTTGGATGGGCCCAATATAATCACAATGGTTCTTATAAGAGGGATGCAGGAGGAGTCAGTCAGAGGAGAAGGCAATGTGATCACAAAGCAGAGATTGGAGTAATGTGCTTTGAAGATGGAGGAGGAGTCCACAAGCCAAGGAATCCAGGTGACCACTAGAAACTGAAGTGCAAAGAAATGGATTCTCCCCTCTGAGCCTTCAGAAGGAACCAATTCTGCAGACACTCTGACTTTAGACCAGTGAAACTGATTTCCTGAGCTCCAGAACTGTAATAAAATAATTTCTGTTGTTTTAAGCCACTGACTTTGTGGTACTTTGTTACGGCAACCACAGGACACTAATACAGGCTCCTTCCCTAATTGTTGTGGCCACCTCTCTGGACTTGAGCTACTCATATCTCCTCCTGGTGGGGAGGGGGTGTTCAGGCACTAAGAGGGGAAAACTTGTCTGTTTCCTTCATCACATTCTCTATCCCCTCAGCAAATTCACAGTGATCTCACCAAAGGGTCCCACCCTCCGGACCTTCTGGCTTTCTGACACCTCTCTTCTCCCCTCTTCCTAGTCATTCTTCTGGATTCCAAAGCCTCCCAGGCTGAGCTAGGCTGGACTGCACTGCCAAGTAATGGGGTAAGTGTAATCCTTCCCTCCCTGTCCTCGGGATTCTCTGGTGGCCCAGGACTCCATCCCTTTAGCTCCCCATGGTTACAGTAGGTCTAAATGCTCCTCAGAGCATGTAGTCTGGCTTCAAGCCAGAGTGGCCTATTAGGTAACCTTGAGTCTTCACTCAGACAGCAAAAAAAAAAAAAAAAAAAAAGATGGTCGGGGAGTCTGGCTGGCTGTCTAGAAACAGAAATGTGGCATCTGGATGGAGCCAATACTGGACAGTGCCTTGCACTAAGTAGATCCTTCAAGTAGTGTTGTTGATTGATAGATTGACAGAACAAGCAAGGTTTGGAATCCTAAAAGAGGCTTGAAAACTTCAGATGGGGGTGGGGAGATGTGGCAGTATGGCAGCGGTTTGGTATGGAAAGGGCACTGGGTGAAGAGCCAGGAGACTCCAGGCTCTATTCCTCGGCTTGCTACTAGCTCGATGTGCATACCTAGTCAAGTCACTCTCCCTCCGGAGCCTAAAATTAAGGATTGGACTCAATTGTTTCCAACGTTCCTTCCAGCTCTGCATCTTATAATGTTAGAGGTGTGTATGGGGCCGGGGGAGGAGAATGACAAGGGATTGGAAGGGGTTTTCAACCTGAGTCACTGGTAGGGCTCGGCCTCCTGGGGGCGCCTTGGCTCCGAGCTTCACATATCTTTGTTCTCCTCCCCAGTGGGAGGAGATCAGCGGTTTGGACGAACACGACCGTCCCATCCGCACATACCAGGTGTGCAACGTGCTGGAGCCCAACCAGAACAACTGGTTGCAGACTGGCTGGATCAGCCGCGGCCGCGGGCAGCGCATATTCGTGGAACTGCAGTTCACACTGCGTGATTGCAGCAGCATCCCCGGCGCCGCGGGTACCTGCAAGGAGACTTTCAATGTCTACTACCTGGAAACCGAGACCGACCTGGGCCGCGGGCGCCCTCGCCCAGGTGGCAGCCGGCCCCGCAAGATCGACACGATCGCAGCGGACGAGAGCTTCACTCAGGGCGACCTGGGCGAGCGCAAGATGAAGCTGAACACAGAGGTGCGTGAGATCGGTCCGCTAGGCAGGAGAGGTTTCCACCTGGCTTTTCAGGACGTGGGCGCATGCGTGGCGCTGGTCTCAGTGCGCGTCTACTACAAGCAGTGCCGCGCTACGGTGCGGGGCCTGGCGGCCTTCCCAGCCACCGCGGCAGAGAGCGCCTTCTCCACGCTGGTGGAGGTGACCGGGACGTGCGTGGCGCACTCAGAAAGGGAGCCTGGCAGTCCCCCGCGCATGCACTGTGGCGCGGATGGAGAATGGTTGGTTCCCGTGGGCCGCTGCAGCTGCAGTGCCGGATTCCAGGAACGTGGTGACATCTGTGAAGGTATCCAAGGGGACTGGGCGATGTAGTGTGGGAGTGCAGTACACAGGTGGCATTTGGGAGAGCATATGCCCTAAATGAAAGAGGCAGGAGGGGGAGTGGAGAAGCCGTGGGCTGTGAAGCCTGGAGTCCTGACCTTTTGTGGCACTTCCAGTGCGTCCAGCCCGGCACAGTGAATGAAGTTATTAGGAAGTGAATTTGAGTTCCTATAAAGGGACATGAGGGACTGTAGTTCAGGTATTATGATAAGCACCACACACAGGCTTTCCTTTTCCGCGGCAATAAAGTAAGTCATCATTACCCCTGTTTTGCAGATGAGGAAAGAGGCTCAGAGAGATTAACACCTCACTCACAAAGTCAGGAAACGCAGAACTAGGATTTGAATCCAGATTGCCCAACTCTGAAGTTCTTTCTACGCCATGTTGCCTTCCCTATGCATAAGGAAGAACACGATAGCAGCCCAACACTACTGGCTATGGGCTGGTGGGACTGGTAACATTTTAGGGAGAGAGCTTCCTGTCACTGACAATACGCAAGTCAGAGGCTGACAAGGGAATCCTTGAGCTCAAAAAAGACAGATTGGGAGGTTGCACTAGATAACTACTAACATCCATCCAGCTCTCTAAATTAGAGTTGTGTCCCCTGAGTGAGACCCTCCATGTTGAGTTCTCAGGTCTGTGGGAGCAGACTTCTTTTCTCCCCTAACTGTGGCTCTGAAGACTGACGCTGAGGATGGGGTATGGATGTGCGCGCTTAATGAAGAAAGACCAAGTGATGCTTTTTCTAAGCCAGGTCATTTTCTTTTCTTTTTTTTTTTAAATTTTATTAAGGTATTATTGATATACACTCTTATGAAGGTTTCACATGAAAAGAATGTGGTTACTACATTTACCCATATTATCAAGTCCCCACCCATACCCAAATGCACTCACTGTCCATCAGTGTAGTAAGATGCCACAGATTCACTATTTGCCTTCTCTGTGCTACAGTGTTTTCCCTGTGATCCCCCACATCATGTGTACTAAACATAATACCCCTCAATCCCCTTCTCCCTCCCTCCCCACCACCCTTTCCCACCCTTCCCCTTTGGTAACCACTGCTCCCTTCTTGGAGTCTGTGAGTCTGCTGCTATTTTGTTCCTTCAATTTTGCTTGGTTGTTATACTCCACAAATGAGGGAAATCATTTGGTACTTGTCTTTCTCTGCCTTAAGCCAGGTCATTTTCTGAATGCTAGGGCAACAGAAATGGATCAGGCATAGTCTCACATCTTGTGAAACTCACAGTCTAGAGGGAAAGATGTAAAATTTAAAAATCACAACAGGGTGATATATGACATAACAGAGTATTAATACAGTGGTGAAAGACAGAAGAGGAAATGGCTATACTTGCTCTCTTTCCTTTGTTCAATTACCCATTCAATATGAATTGAGAACATACCATCTGCATTTATGGAGGGTTTATTACTATTTAGATGAATGTTGCCATCTCTTCCCTAGGAGAACTTGTGGTTTAATAAGGCACTTGGAGGCAGGAATCTTCCTGAGCAATCCAGGGAGGGTTAGGATCCACCTCTGTGCTGCAATCTCTAATTCTGCAGTTACCCTATGGTATGCTGTGACCTACTTCTGCGTGTTTCCACCCCTGGTAGAGTAATTTCTTGAGCTCAGGCAATGGGTCGTATTAGTCTCAGTAACCCTGGTGTGCATAATAGGATATGGTATATGGTAGGTGCCCAATGGAAATGTCTTCCTCAGTTGAGGGCATTCTGAGTTAAGAGACTGTGTGCAGCAGCATGGAGGCAGGAGACAATGTAGCATGGTTGGGGCTGGGCAAATCATTGTGGCTGGAGCAGAGGGCATTTGGGGATATGAGGGGTGATGGGGCTGGAGAGGAGCAGGGACAAGTCACGAAGGGCCTGGAATATGGGGATAAAGAGCTCAGACTTTATGCTTTAGACCAATGGGGAGGACCTGAAGCAGGGATCTGGTATGTTCAGATTTGTATTATCAAAAGATGACTTGAGCTGCAATTACAAAGAAAGGACTGGAGAAGGAAGGATTAGGGCCCAGCAGGTGAAGAAGGTAGTATAATAGTCCAGGACAAAGGCCACAAGGTCTGAACTATGGCAGTTGCAGAGATCATGGAGATCATGAGGCGCCTCCACAGACAGGCCTGTGAGGTCTAATAAAAGACTGGAGGCCTGGAGACCTAATAAAAAGGTGACCATGTAACACAGGAGGAGGAAGGACTCCTTTTTGACTTGTATGCTTCTGAAGGATTGAATGGACAGAGGGTCATCTCCTGGGGTAGAGAACACAGGACGTGAATGGACATATCACATTCATGGTGTATTCAGATGGAAAGTGGGTCTGGAGCTCAGCAACAGAGACTGATATTTTCTTGAAACTGTGGCTATGGCTAGGATGGATCAAGGAGAATGTGTGAGGCAAGAAGTAAGAGGGCCAATGATAAAATTTCATAGAACAGCAGTGTTCAGAGAAAGTGGAAGAATCAGACCCATGAGAAAAGACTGTGAGGGAGTGGCCAGAGGTTCGCGGAGATCCGGGAGAGTGTGATTTTGGGGCAGCCAAGGGAGATGGAGGTGTCCAGGAGGGAATGGCCTACAGTGTTAGTGAGCTGCCAGAGAAGGCAAACATTGGAAAATGTCTGCTTGGTGGCCCTGGTGAGAGCGTTTCTGCTGAGTGATGGAGACCAAGCTGCAGTAGGTTGAGGGAGGAAGGAAGCTGAGGAGCTAGGGACAGGGGATGGAAAGAACTGTCTGGAAGGCTAGATTTGAAAGGGGAAGGGAGGGGGTGTTGTGGGTGTTGTCTTGAGGAGGACATGGGATTGAGAGCAGACTTTTACTGTAGAGGGGAGTCTTGTTTCATACTGGGGGAAGGAGTTAGTGGGGTACCAAGTGGAGGGTTTGGGGCGCAATCTACCCCAGGGGAAGTATATTACTGAGTGGGTTAGAATGGCTAATAAAAAGCAGGCTATATTTTAATCAGTTTTACTGTTTTAAAATAGACAGTGCTATTATTGCTGGCACCCTAAATGGACCTCTTTTACTGCTCCATTCCTTGTTCTGTTACGCCGTAGAGAATCAGGAGGCGAGATGACTGATGGAATATAGTCAGGGAGTATGTGAGGGAAGAGGGGCTGGCTGGCCTTCAACAGGAGGTGGCTCATCCCCTCCTCTAGGTCTAGAAGGAATGAAGGAGAGGGAAGATGGGTGTGGATGGAGGTAATTGTGGGTTTGAAGGCCAGACATTGAGAGAATTACCAGCTGATGGCCTCTTTTCTCCCTGTGTGGTAGGAGGAGGGCATTGTATCCATGGACCTAGGATCCTGGTCTGTTTTATTCAGTGCTGAATCTCCAGAGCCTAGAATAGCACCTGGCTCATAGCAGGTGTTAAAACATCATTGAATGAATGAATGAGGAGCTGGAGGAGGAGGTTTGGATACACTCTGAGCAATCACACACACACACACACACACACACACACACACACACTCAAGAACCCAATCCCACTTCTTAGTGGAATTTAGGCTAATACCAGACAAAGGCCACTTGTATTGGTATTAGTTCTGCCTTTGGGAGTATGGAGCTGGGGAAGATGCCAAGGAAAGCTTCACAAGGGAGGTATCAGTTTGAACTGGGGTCTGGAGAAGCCCAGGCATTTTCCAGGGGAGAAGGGGTGTAGGACACTATAGGACAAGACCCAAAGTGTAAAAGGATGGGTTTAGTGTGGCATGGGTGGAGTAGTTGGCACTGGGGAGGTATTGGAGGGTTTAAAGGAGGAAAGTGAAATCATCAGGTTTGTATTTAGAAAGTGCAGGTCTTCCAAGTGCCCTCTGCAGCTAAGTACAGCTAAGTCCACTCTAAAGGGAGATGGATGTATGGGGCTAGAGCAAGGATGTTCTCTCCCCTTTTGGCTTCTCTCTTCAGCAGCCTTGACTCTTGTTCCCCATCTCCCAGCCACTAGAGGAATCACTGAAAGACTTGGGGTTTCCCTTGAGAGAAAAAATCATAGCGTATGACCTGTATCTTCAAATCTCTGTAGGACTGCCTTGGAGCAGAGGAACCCAAGCAGATGTGCTAAGGCACCACAGGGCACATTGAGACCCTGAGATGGGGTGGCATGAGGGGGATTACAGACAGGGAAGCTGATTAGGGCTCAGCATAAGAAAGCACTTTCTCACTGCCAGTGTTGTTCAGCAGAGGCAGCCTCAGAAGAAGGTGAGCTCCCAATTAAGAAGTATCTGAGCAAAGACTGTGTCCCACTAGGAAGGCTGCTGGAGGGCTGGGCCAAAGGAAGTTGAACTAGATGACTTCTGAAAGCCTGACTCTGACCTTGAGGAAGAGAGGGAAGGGCCAGCAATCAGAAGTCTGCCCCTCAACACAAACCTCTTCTAAACAGAGCCTCTCAAAGTAGAGATTGCCCATGCTGACTCCGATGGGACCAGCCAGCTCTGGACCAGCAGCCACCCACAGACACACAGAGAGGGGAGCCTCCAGTGTTCTTTTCCTTCTGCTGGGAAACTCTGCAAACAGATAGACTCTCTTATTTTACAACAGAGGTGGGCAGGCCATGGGTATTATTTGCATTTGACATGACCTCTTGATGCCAGAAAGGCAAGAAAGTGGCTGAGCTAACACTGCCATGCCTCCTGGGTCCCAGCCAGGGTTGCAGCTGCCCACCAGACCATGATGTTAGTAAGTCCATGTTTGTTCTGAAGGCAGAGACTTCCAAAGGTTCCTGGGCAAAGCTGTGTCTCTCAGGACTCTAGGCAGGATAGACCCTCCCAAGCCTGGGCCTTCCAGATAAGGGAAACTCTCAGCCCCCTCCCTCTTCTCCCAGACAGGGCAAAATTTCTTCCCCATGGTTAGTCTGCATCCCTTTGTTGTACTATGTCTTCTCTGGGGCTGGAGAGCAGCCAGCCTTCCATAATAACCAGCTAAACCAGATTAACTGCCTCTCTTCCTGACACAGCTGGTGAGAAATTTTTTTAAGTGGGTGTTGAGCACTTTCCACTTCAGGCCTATGATGGAGGAATAGTAATTACTGCCATTATTGTGTAAATGTTGTCTGTGCTGTGCTAAGTGGTTTACATGTTTTATGTCGATTAATCCTCCAACTTTTATGAGGTAGGTATTTTACACAGGCTCAGAGAGGTCAACCAACTTTCTCAAGGCCACACAGCAAATAAATGGTGTTAACTGCGCAGCAAACAAAGTTGTTCAGATACAAAAGCTGTGTTCCTGACAACTGCTTGTGCTGGGTGAGGCAAGGGAAGTGAGAGGAACAAAGTAAGGGAGGAGATGTCAAAACTAGAACCAGGGAACTTTCTCTGGCCCTCTCCACGGTCCTCCACCTGTTTGGCTCCAATTTCCAAAGGAAATTTCCAAAGGGAACCAAGGATGTCAGTTGAGGATTTACCATGCATTTACCCCAGATGGTGGTGGTGGAAGATGAGTTCTGACAACAGTGTGTGTGTAACTGGGAGTATGTATATGTCTGGCCCTGGGTAACTGTGGAGTAAAGGCACCACTCTTCTGTTCTCACATCAAGACTGGGAAGTTTCTCATTTTCTTCCTACGGGCATTAGGGCAGTATAGTGTGGGCTCTGAAACCAGTCTGCTTGGGTTGGAATTTCACCATTGACTAGCTGTGGGGCATTCGGTAAGTTACTTAACCTCTCTGAGCCTTAGTTTCCTCATTTTAAAAATGAGGATAAAGTACATACAGCACCGGTTGTTGTGAGGACTAAATGAATACTCAAAGTAAAGTACTGCAGTGTTGTGGCACACATTAACGTGCTTACTGACGGTTAAGTAATATTGGCTTGTTCCCTCAGGAGCTGCCTCCCCATGGGGCTGGGCTGGACTAGCTGATACCCCTCTCCCATCACAATTCAAGGAGATAAACCATGGGGCAGGCAGGAAAGTGGGGGAGAGGGGAGCCGTGGAGGGGACCCCTCCTTCTCAGACGGCTCTTCCCGCAGCCTGTCCCCCAGGCTTTTACAAGGTGTCCTCGCGGCGGCCCCTCTGCTCGCCGTGCCCAGAGCACAGCCGGGCCCTGGAAAATGCCTCCACGTTCTGCGTGTGCCAGGACAGCTACGCTCGCTCGCCTACGGACCCGCCCTCGGCTTCTTGCACCCGTGAGTTCCCCTCCTGAATGCATTCCGGAGGGTTGGGGGTAGGGGGCAATAAAGGCGTGACAGAGGTTAGGGGAAAGCAGGGAGTCCACTGGGGAGCGTAACAGACAGCAACCCAGACGGCGGGGAGCCTGGGGGCTGACTGGGGGCCTTGGGTTGGAAGGACCAGGACAGCAAAGTCCAGACAGAAGGATAAGGTTTGGCTTCTGGGTGTAGCACCACGTGGACCGTCCCCGCTCGCGCCCGCCCTCACCTCGCCCGACTCTCCAGCCAGGACTCCCGCCCCTCACCCTCGGTCCTCGGTCCTGGAGCCCCACCCACGTCGCGTCCGAACTGCGGTCCACCTCATCACCGACGAGCTCCCCTCGCGTATCCCGCCCCCTCAAGGAACCGCCCCACCCTCCCTCGCGTCCTGCCCGCGGCCCCGCCCCTCACCTCCCCGGCCCCGCCCGCTGATCGGCCCGCCCCCTGTGTCGCCCCAGGGCCGCCGTCGGCGCCGCGGGACCTGCAGTACAGCCTGAGCCGCTCGCCGCTGGCCCTGCGGCTGCGCTGGCTGCCGCCGGCCGACTCA
Organism: Manis javanica; assembly: GCF_040802235.1. Classification (NCBI taxonomy): domain Eukaryota; kingdom Metazoa; phylum Chordata; class Mammalia; order Pholidota; family Manidae; genus Manis; species Manis javanica. Next base: position 28,864,782 of record NC_133159.1, on the reverse strand, counting down.
GGCGGCCGCTCGGACGTCACGTACTCACTGCTGTGCCTGCGCTGTGGCCGCGAGGGCCCGGCGGGCGCGTGCGAGCCGTGCGGGCCGCGCGTGGCCTTCGTACCGCGCCAGGCAGGGCTGCGCGAGCGCGCCGCCACGCTGCTCCACCTGCGGCCCGGCGCGCGCTACACCGTGCGCGTAGCGGCGCTCAACGGCGTCTCGGGCCCCGCTGCCGCCGCGGGAGCCACCTATGCGCAAGTCACCGTCTCCACCGGGCCCGGGGGTAAGGCTGCCCCGCGCGCCGGCCCTCTCCGCGCCCCGAGGGATTCCCGCCTCCTTGCAAACGCGTGCTCTTCCGAGGCCGCCTCCGTGTCCCACAGGGAGCACCCCCCACACCCCGCAGCCACCCCCAAATAAACCACATTCGGTGGTTCAGACAAGCTCCCAGCCTCTCTCCAGGAGATTACGTGACCACAAAAACCTCTGACCTCGGTGACCCCCACCGACGGTCAGCCCCCTCTCGGAAGGCCACGGGGACGGGTTGAGGATGCAGGTGACTCGGTGCCTCTGAGCCGAGGAGGTTATGAGCGGTTAGGTGAGTCTGAGGAAGCCAGTGGGTGCGCAGAAAACCTTGCCCACACCGAACTCTGCAGTTCTCTCTGATTTCCCAGGAAAAAAGGTGGAAAGCCCCAGTCTTTTGCTCTACCGTTTCCAAAAATTCAGTAGGAAGCAAAATCAGACTTCTTTTTTTGTCTCAAAGAGGGATCCTGCCATGTGTCCCCTGCCTCATTCCCTGGGCCTCTGCAAGGGCCTCTGCAAGGGTTTTGCTGCATCCCTCATCCTCTTACCTGGTCCTAGAAAAGAGCAAGGAAGCACGTAGGGTCAGATGATGGGACGATGGAATTCAGTGGTCAGCACGTAACAGTCACATTTCTGAGTCTGGAATGCAGATGAGTAAATGAAGACCCACAAACCCTTTTATACTATACCTTCCTCATCCTTGAAATTTACTTTTGATTTGTCTCTGACTCAGCTGGGATACACCTTCAAGTAATCCTATAAGTATGCTTTGCAAGAAAGATAAGTGAGCTACATGGCTTCTGAGTCTTTTCTTGTCTGAGAAGATAGAATTGGTTTGTGTCTCTACTTACCCGTATTCTGGCAGTTGTATTGCAGAGAAGCCTGGGGCCACAGTAATTTTTATTCTTTTGTAAGTAACTTCAGTATATATAAATACACACATGGATGTTTGTATAATTCTTTCACCTACTGGTGAAAGTAAACTTAGCCAATATTTGATCTCTTTTTACTGAGTTTGGCTGGAACATAGTAAAACTTGATCTGTACACCTTATTTTGTTCCTGGAAATTTTTTTTCGGTTGTTGCTTTGACTAGAGCTTCTGATAACTCCGGTATCTCTATTAAGAATCTCTCTAAGCTTAGGTTGTACACCCATTTTCTGATTCTCACGTCTTGTCACTTTATCATTTTAAGATCTTAATCCATTTCCTCTGCCTTTTGGGAGAGATTTCCCAATTTGTCTCTTTTTCTGGAATAACAGTTTTTTTCTGTTTTTACTATCTCTTTATTATCTGTGATTTAACATTTGCTATTGCATTTACATTTTTAAAAATTCAATATAAAAAAAGAAAAAAAAGCCACCCATAATCCTATTGCCCAGACATATACAACTATTAATATCTTGGAATATAACCTTCCACGTTTTATTCTGTCTCTATATCCATACCTAGAACTATAAAAATCCCTTTCGTATATGTAATACAAATTTTTACCTGGTATTTACTGTTAACAATCCTTTTTGATATAGACAGATTTAAAAGTCATGTTAAGGAAAAACTCTTGTTTCCATTTATTAATAAAATACTTTTTAAGGTTTACATGATGTTAAACATTTTTCTTTAATCGTGAATAATACAATCTTTTTCTTGTCAGTTTCTACATAATTCTGGCTTATTACCCTTAAGTAAATATCAGCATTTCCTCTAATAGTAGCTATTTAACATTTAATTTTTAACTTTCCCCTAGTCTGTTGTGATTAGTAATTCATGTAAGCTATGTGCTAGGTGCTAAACAGAAAATGGCGTGAGACAGCGTGTAGGCTATGACTTTTACTTACAAGCATGTAAGATTATATAGAATTTAAGATATGTGTCTAAGGCTATATAAAGTTTAAACAGGTTATATAAATGCAAGCTATATGTCTTTTGGTTATTAAGTGTAATGCCATATTATTAATTAAATTCTATCTTACACATGTGGGTTGAGGCTTACATCTAAAGTCTGGGGATGGTACTCCTATCACCTATAAGTTTTAACATTCCTTAACATTCCTACGAATACAATAGGAACACCTTATTCTTTCATGATATTCATTCTACAATTTCAGATGTTTACACCTTTCCTCCTGTGTCTATAGGCAACAGGGCCTTGCAGTCCTCTAATTTTTCATATAATAACACTACATCTGCTCTTACTACCTTACTATTAATATATTTTGTCATAAATTTATCATTAACTTCTATATATGGGATATTTATAAATCTGTCTTCTTATTTTTCCCATAAATTCTTTCTTTAAGGGGGATACTAGAGGTGTCTTCTAATATTATAAGCAACATAAGGGGGGCCCTTGGCAGTGGGGACTATCTTTATTACTTTGCTGTTTCATATGAATTTCTTGGGAAAATGGGTTTTTCTATGGGGGTTTTTCCATGGCCCAGGTTCCCATAACTTCTGGTTAATCATGTTTGAATTATTACAAAAGGAAGGACAAACTGCATCTAGTTTTAAGAGAGGCCTTTAAGAGGGTTGTTCTGCTTCACTTATTTGTGGCAATATGCCTGGAACAGTTGGTCCCATAACACTGCTTTCGTTTCCAGAATTGCTGCTTTGATCAATATTTTGGGTTATGTTATTTACTAAAGATTAATAAATCTTAAATACATAGGATTTCCCATATATGAGCCCAATCACCAACATCATAACTGCAAAAATAAGTGCGGGAATTAGCAGGGGCCAGCTGTGAGGTTTCCTGTTTTCAGGACTCCTCCTCGTGCCTGGACCTTGTCAAACAGCATGAGCAGCATGGCCCGTGCCAGTTTGGCACTGTGCAATATGATTTTCTACATTAATTCATTTAAATGGAGTGATAACCATCTTTCAAATGATGGAACTGAGGTTCAAGAAGCCAAGGAAATAGTACAAAGTCACTCAGTAAGGAGTTAGACCCATCTTTGAACTCAGGTTTGTCTACCACCAAAGCTATATGCTTTTTGCCCCTGGGCCATATAATGCTTTCAGTTTTTATTGAAGTTTCTTAAAAAATCAGGAATGGAAGTTAATTTTATAAAATGCCTCTTAAGCATCTTACAAGATGAACACGTTTTTTCCCTTTGACCTATCGGTATAATGAGTTCTGTTAATGGATTTTTCAGTGTGAAGCTCGTTTTTGCATTCCTAGATTATACTGTACTGGATATGAGTGTTTTATTATTTTAATATTCTGCTGAATAAAAAAATATTTTGCTGAATTACTTTGCTTATATTTTAATATTTGTTCCATTTCCATTTATAGGGTCAGTGGGTTTTTTAAAAATTGTGTTCTTTCTCAAGTTTTAGTGTTTTGATAATGGTGGCTTTGGAAAAGGCATCAGGAAGACCTTTTCTTTCTCTTTGCTCTAGAACATTTTAAATAGCATAATTATCTTTCTTTGAAGGCATGTAAAACAGCCTGGAAAACTTCTGGGCCCTGTATCGCCTTTGGGGACAAGTTTGATAATATTCTCAATCTTTTCCATAACTTGTTCTTGAATCAGTTTTGTTGTGCTTTTTTTGAGGGGGAGGAATTAATATCTTTTTTTGTTGTGCTTTTGTAGAAAATCTTTTGATGATCTTTTTCTAATTTATTAACCCAGGAATGTATATTTTAAAACTTTCCTCGGTATCTGGAGTTAACTCTACTTTCTCTTTCTTCATGTTGTGTGCTTGTGATTTCTTTTTTCTTAATTATCCTTGCCAGAAGTTTATTTTACTGTTTATTTATGACAAATACTTATTTTAAGTTTACTTATAACAAAGAATCAACTCTTGAATTGATAAATTCCACTGTCTTTACTTTTGTAACTTATTTCATGATTTTTTTTTTCTTTCCACGCAAGAGATTTTATTATCTGAAGGAGAGAGTGGCTGCCCCAGGGGGTGGTGGGGAGAGAGAGAGAGAGAGAGGGAGCAGCAGAGAGAGCAGCGGGACAGAGAGAGCGGAGAGCAGAGAGAGAGAGAGGGAGGGAGAGAGAGCAGGGAGAGCAGGGGGACAGAGACAGAGACAAAGAGAGAGACAGAGAGAGAGAGGGCAGCAGCGTGGTGCCTTTTATTGTGGATCCGCTCGGCCTGCTGCTTTGGGGGAGGGTCGGGATGTTTAGAGATAAGGCGGGGTAAGCCCCAGGCAAGCCCAGGCATAATTCTCACCGGTTTATGTGCTTGGGACCATGGGGCAAATGGAGGATAAATTACTGTATTTTTACATTCCTCCCTTTTCTTTTTTATAAGTGGTAGAGGATTTGGGAAGGGGTGAAGGTTAGTCTTCAGGAGCTGCTTCCTGGATGAAGTTCATTTTTGTATTGATGAGGGGCGGTCCTCAGATGAGCCCTCCGTCTGCAGTGGCGATGGCATTTTCCAGGTTCAATAAGGATCATCGTCTTTGGAGGGGTTGGTAATCCTGTAATATAAGCTGGTTAAAAGTTTGGTTAGAAATTTTTTGCATTTGGGCTAATTGCTATGTTTACATAGGGTGGCTGAATTAATAGCATTTTGGGGGGACATATGTGTAGGCAGAAAAACAACCTGTAGGGAGGGCAAAGGGAATCCTTGATGGCGCAATCCTTTGGACAGTCTGAAAGAGAAGGGCTGGCATTGGGAAGATAGGTCTGGTGAGAGAGTAAGTGTAGAGACCAGGGTTAATAATCCTGAAGCATGACGCATGGCGGTTGTAAGGGAGGTCTTAGGACTCTATGCTGGCAGAAACTTTTCAGTGATGAGTGGAAGCGAAGATGAGCAGCGGGAAATGCGGAGAGTAAGAGGTCCCGTCAGGTTGGAGGAGTAGGAACCTGTGGGAGATTTGGTGGGAGGGGAATAAGCTGAGACAAATGGTTTAAGGTGGGAGTTGTGTACCTAATGGGGAAGACCCTGGAGTTTCACTGCAGTTGGTGTGGAAAGGATTACTGTGTATGGCCCTTTGCCATTTGGGATTTAGGGATGGTGTCTTTGTTGTCTGGAATGGGCATGGTTTGGAGAAGTTTTTTCCTGTCTATGGTAATGGCCTTGTAGCGCAGGGAGAGCTGAACTCCCAGGTATGTGACCTGAGCTGCAGACAGCTGAACTTTGGAGGGTGAAACCCGATAGCTGTGTTCTGAGAGAAAGTTTAAAAGGAGAATAGTATCCTGTTGAGAGGTTTGTAGATAGGGACTGCACGGGAGGAGATCATCTACATATTGAAGGAGGGTGGAGCTTGAGAGAGTAAGGGATTTGAGGTCTTGTGCTAGAGCCTGTCCAAAAAGGTGGGGACTATCCCTAAAGCCCTGGGGAAGGACTTGTTAAGTGTTCTCTGAATATTAAAAACTAACTTAACATAAGGAATTTACTGCCTTGATTTTTCTCTGGGATACCGGCATCTTGGTCTGGGAGCATATCAAAAGGCTGCCTGCTCAGCTCCCAAGGTGGGCTGAGGTATTGTCTATTTGCTAAAGAATCCTGCCTTTTACTGTGCTGTCTACAGCTGGGTCTGCATGCTAAGTTAGTTGCTCAGTTTGCAAAATTACCTCATCAGATCTGAAGGAAGAAAGACAGCACGTAGGCCTGGGCCTTTCAGTATGCTAAAGTGAATCTTATACACGATTACAAATGATTAATAAAACGTGTGCTACTCTTTATCTGGGGAACATTAACTGATCTCACTGAAGAATGATTCTAGAGCTTAATGCTCAACATAGTTTTAGTAGGTGGGGGTTCCTAGCATGTAGTTACATTGCTCTGACTGCAAATATCCTGCCTTGCTTTCTCCAGAGGCACTCACCTTATTCTAAGCCTATGGTCCCTGTCTCATTCTCCCCTCTACAGATAGAGACTCTAGCTGCTGCTAGGGAATGGGGGCGACGACCGCTCTGGCTGCTTCATGCTGAGAGGGGGCGCAGGAAAGGGTGCAGCTAGGTCTCTATCACTGGTCAGTTGAGAGGGCCTCGGAAGGTTGGCGCTTCTATTCTGGGTTTCATTTCTATTACTATTTGCAGTTTTGTGGCTCTAGGCAAGATAGAAGAAGTTGTTGTTAGGTTAAGTAGCAACATCTGGAGTTGGATTTTCCATTCTGGAAGGACAAACGATGAGATTAAGAATGCATGGCTGAATATGAGAGCTAGAAATATGAAGAGTCCAACTGAGAGTCATAGCTAGGTGTCATGGGGAAACTAGAATTCTGGATCGAGTTTACATCTCAATAACTAGTACTAGGATTTAGTATGGACAAGACTGCATTATTGAAACAATACTTTTCTCCAAAATCACCTTCATTTTTATTAGAAGTAACTAGATTAAGAAAATAATTAACACTTGGATTTATTATTTGCATAAGTGCAGCAAGAAGAGCAATTGATTACATGGGATCTTTTAAATGTGCTTTGCTGGAACTTTTTGTAAGGAATTTCAGATTGAACTTTTAAGGGCTTCTTGAGGCCAGAAAGCTAAGCCAGACTTGCCATCAGGTTGTGCCTGTAGTACCTGTAGATTTGGGTGAATTGCTCTCTTCTTGAGGTTCTCAAGACATTCCTGAGATTCCTGCACTTACCAGGAAGTGACCTTCCTTACTCACCTGGTCAGGCTGCTGGCAACTCTCTCTGTAAGCAAGGTACCAGGCTAGTTCTTCTAAGGGGCTTTGTTGGCTTTATAAAGTCAATCTTAGTTCCTTAAAGCTGTCTGTTCATATCTGAGTTTACACGTGTGTCTCTCAGGTATGATGTTCCAGTCAAAGCCTTGGTAATATAACCAGCGTTTTTGATTGGTCCTCTTACAAGGAAAACAGATTCTTATTGAACTTGCGCAAATAAACATACTGCCATGAAATATAAAAATAGTCACTGAGAGTTTTTAAATTCTGAAGGAATCAGGTAGAGAGAAAGATAAAGTTTCAATTCTGCTTATAAAGGCAGTCATTTACTAAACTGTTGTCAGCTTAAGAGAAAAAGCTTAAAACACTTTATCAACAACATTTGAGACATAAGCCACAAAATTATCTTCCTTAGTTTACTTAATCCTATGTAACTAATACCTGTTCTGCTGAAATCTAGTTTTACTAGTTTAGGAGTAATAAAACAGTGAGTATAGATGACAAAAGACTTACAAATGACAATGGTTAAAGATCTGATGAGAGCTTACTGTAAGACAGTTGTCATAGGGAAATTTGGATCCTTCTGTAATACAAAACATTCAGTAACAAAGTTTAGCATCATTCCCTGTGACAATGCCTTCTAGGTAATTAAGCAGGTAAATAAGCCAAATTAGCCAAATATTTTCCTCAGTGAGAAAAAATTCCTCTGACATGTTCCAGGGGCCCTCTGGAAAATATCAGAGTTAACTAGAGGTAAAAGCACCTTTTTGCATTTGATTTTGGGAAGCTGTTAAAAGTTTTAAGGCACTTGCTTAAATAGTTACTCACATTAGACAAAGCTACACTTCACTTTAAGCATTTTTCTTTGAAAGATTTAACAGATACCATCAACTTAAATGACTTTAGGTAAACTTAGGCAGCTGATAACCATAAGGACATGTGTATTCAGTTCAACTTAAAGTAGCATTAATGCTTAATATCTTCTTTTATAATTTTCTGGAAATTTTAGAATGCCCAATTTTTACAAGCGCTTGTCTTTAAATCAATTTTTATTAATACCATCCGGAGGTAGAAAAATATTTTTCATTTACACACTTAGACACAAACATACAGATTGAGACGTAATGATACAGTGAGAGGACAGACAGAGCTCCAGGCATGAGCCAGAGGGGGACGAGAGCCCATGGTGGGGCATTGTCTAGGAGTTTTACAGGCAGTTGAGGATATTTGGGAAAGTGAAAAAAGCTTAGGGGTGTGGCCTTTAAAGCAAGTAGTAGGTGTTTAGGATTGCAGGGGAGACAGAGAGAGAGCTTGGTTCGCAGGTAGGAGAAGGCCTGGATATATGGGATCTCTTTCCATTTGCCCGTGCGCTCACAGAAGTTGTATAAGTCGTGGAGAATTTTAGGATCTAAAGAGCCATTTGGAGACCATTTAGACTGATTGTCCAAGGGATATTGTGGCCAGATCTCATTACAGTAGTGAACAGGTTTGAGGTCTGGAGTTAGGTGGAGGGGCTTTAGATTATTGATTAAGCACCCTAGCGGTGAATCTGCGGGAACGGAGGGCCAGATCCCATGGTGAGAATGAGACCTTTCAGAAGTCGCTGAGGTGTCCCTGAGTGATTGAGAAGGTCACGGAGAAGACCAGGCACAGTTAGGGGGTCATCACCACCTCTAACTGTGGGGTTGAGGTGAAAACGCCGGAGAGGCTCGGTACCTGGTACCAGGAGTTTTCGAGTCAAGTAGACACGTAGATAAAGGGAGACTAGGCCTCAGTGGATGAGGATTCTCACCATGGGGAGGCAGAGAAGGGTCGACTATGGGGATCAACTGTGACTCTGAAAGTCGTGGTTGGGGGTGCCCCCGTCCCAGAGGAGCCCTTGGGGGTGCCGGACACTCAACAGTCACTTCCCAGGTTCCAAAGGGACATTTAAGTCGACCATGAAGGGGAGACTCACCAAATCGAAGGCCAGTGTTGGGCGAGAAGACGAGTGACCGGGGAAATGGACCGTGAGCCCATGGAGGAGGATCGGGCAGTGAGGGTTCCCAGAGCAGCTCAGGTTCCCAGAGGAAGAGCAAAGTCAATGGGAGAGCCTCATCCGAGTCATGGCACCAGTGAAAGGGTATCTCGCCGCAACCCTCCTTACCCAGAATGACTCAGGAGACATGGGCCCACGCAAGAGATTTTATTATCTGAAGGAGAGAGTGGCTGTCCCAGAGGGGGAGGGTTGAGAGAGAGAGAGGGAGCAGCAGAGAGAGCAGAGAGCAGAGAGAGAGAGAGAGAGAGAGAGACAGAGAGAGAGCAGGGGGACAGAGACAGAGACAAAGAGAGAGACAGAGAGCGATTTTATCTTTATTAATGCCATTCTCCTGCTTTCCTACAGTCTTTTTCTAGATGAATTCAGTGCTTAGATTATTTTTTAACATTTAAGCCTATGAATTTTCCTCTGACTATAGCTTTGGTTACATCCAGTATGTTTTTATGCATAATATATGACTAATATTATCAGCTTTTTTTTGAGATATAATTCACATACCATAGATTATTTATTTTGTTATTTGTTCCTTTAAATTTTTAAAGTTTCTATTATTTTAAGTATTGAGGTACATACAATAAAATGCACAAATCTTAATGTACAATTTGATGAATTTTGACATGTGTATATACTCATGTAACCATCACCCAGATCGAGATATCATTCTCGCTACTTTTTTTCCCGTTCACCTATTTCACCCATCCTTCATCCCCTGTGATAATCACCAATCTGTTCTTTATGTTTATGAGTCTATTTAAGTTTTGTTTGTTCATTTGTTTTTTAATTACACACGTATGCAAAATCTACAATATTTGTCTTTCCCTGTCTGACTTATTTCACTTACATAATATCCTGTAGACCCATCCATGTTGTTATAATGGCAAGAATTCATTCTTTCTAATAGCTGAGTAATATTCCATTGTATATATGTACCACATCTTTTTTATCCATTCATCTATTAATGGACATTTATGTTGTTTCCATATTTTGGCTGTTGTAAATAATGCTGTGATAAACAGAGGTACATATATCTTTTTGTATTAGTGATTTTGTTGCCTTCAGGTAAATTCCCAGAAATGGAATTGTTGGGTCATATGGTATTTCTATTTTTAGTTTTCTTTGAGAAACCTCCATACTGCTTTCCAGTAGTGCCAGCAACAATTCGCAATTCCATCAGTGGTGCATGAGGGCTCCCTTTTCTCCACATCCTCACCAACACTTGTTATTTCTTGTTTTGTTGATATTAGCCATTCTGTCTGGTGTGAGGTAACCACCTAGGTAACCACAATATCTCACTGTGGTTTTGGTTTGCATTTCCCTGATGATTAGTGATGTGGACAATCTTTTCTTGTGTCTTGTTGGTTACCTGTATGTCTTCTTTGGAAAAATGTCTATCCAGGTTCTCTGCCCATTTTTTGATTGGACTATTTGTTTTTTGGTGATGAGTTATATGATTTCATCATGTGTTTTGGATATTAGTCCCTCCTCAGATATATCATTTGCAAATATATTCTCCCATACAGTAGGTTACCTTTTCATTTTGTGGTTGATTTCCTTTGCTCTGCAGAAGCTCTTTGGTTTGATGTAGTCTCACTTGTTTATTTTTGCTTTTGTTTCTCTTGCTAGGGGAAGACATATCCAGAAAAAAGTTACTAATGTTGATGTTCAATAGGACTTAGGTATTTTAAAAAAATTTTTATTAAGGTATGATTGATACACACTCTTTTGAAGGTTTCACATGAAAAAACAATGTGGTTACTACATTTACCCATATTATCAAGTCCCCACCCATACCCCAATGCAGTCACTGTCCATCAGTGCAGCAAGATGCCACAGATTCACTATGTTTTTTCTCTGTGCTACACTGTTCTCCCTGTGATTCCCCCACACCATGTGTCCTAAATATAATACCCCTCAATTCCCTTCTCCCTCCCCACCCGCCCTCCCACACCCCTCCCCTTTGGTAACCACTAGATCATTCTTGGAGTCTCTGAGTCTGCTGCCATTTTGTCCCTTCAGTTTTGCTTCACTGTTATACTCCACAAATGAGGGAAATCATTTGGCATTTGTCTTTCTCTGCCTGGCTTATTTCACAGAGCATAATGTCCTCCAGGTCCATCCATGTTGCAAATGGTAGGATTTGTTTCCTTCTTATGGCTGAATAGTATTCCATTGTGTATATGTACCACATCTTCTTTATCCATTCGTCTACTGATGGACACTTAGGTTGCTTCCATATCTTGGCTATTGTAAAAAGTGCTGTGATAAACATAGGGGTGCATATGTCTTTTTGAATCTGAGAAGTTGTATTCTTTGGGTAAATTCCAAGAAGTGGGATTCCTGGGTCAAATGGTATTTCTATTTATAGTTTTTTGAGGAACCTCCATATTGCTTTCCACAATGGCTGAACTAGCTTACATTCTCACCAGCAGTGTAGGAGGGTTCCCCTTTCTCCGCATCCTCGCCAGCATTTGTTGTTCTTAGTTTTTTTGATGCTGGCCATCCTTACTGGTGTGAGGTGATATCTCATTGTGGTTTTAATTTGCATTTCCCTGATGATTAGTGATGTGGAGCATCTTTTCATGTGTCTGTTGGCCATCTGGATTTCTTCTTTGGAGAACTGTCTCTTCATATCCTCTGCCCATTAGTTAATCGGGTTATTTGCTTTTTGGGTGTTGAGGAGTGTAAGTTCTTTATATATTTTGGATGTTAACCCCTTGTCAGATATGTCATTTACAAATATATTCTCCCATACTGTAGGATGCCTTTTTGTTCTGTTGATTGTGTCCTTTGCTGTACGGAAACTTTTTAGTGTGATGTAGTCCCATGAGTTCATTTTTGCATTTGTTTCCCTTTCTTGAGGAAGTGCGTTCAGGAAGAAGTTGCTCATGCTTATATTCAGGAGATGTTTACCTCTGTTGTCTTCTAAGAGTTTTATGGTTTCATTACTTACATTCAAGTCTTTAATTCATTTCGAGTTTACTTTTTTGTATGGGATTAAACAGTAATCCAGTTTCATTCTCTTGCATGTAGCTGTCCAGTTTTGCCAACACCAGCTGTTGAAGAGGCTGTCATTTCCCCATTGTATGTCCATGGCTCCTTTATCATATATTGATTGACCATGTATGGTTGGGTTTATATCAGGGCTCTCTAGTCTGTTCTGTTGGTCTATGGATCTGTTCTTGTGCCACTACCAAATTTCTTGATTACTGTGGCTTTGTAGTAGAGCTTGAAGTTGGGGAGAGTAATTCTCCCTGCTTTATTCTTCCTTCTCAGGACTGCTTTGGCTATTCAGGGTCTCTTGTGGTTCCATATGCATATGAATTTAGGACAATTTTCTCTAGTTCGTTGAAGAATGCTGTTGGTATTTTGATAGGAATTGCATTGAATCTATAGATTGCTTTAGGCAGGATGGCCATTTTGACAATATTAATTCTTCCTATCCATGAGCACAGGATGTGTTTCCATTTATTGTTATCTTCATTAATTTCTCTCATGCGTGTCTTGTACTTTTCAGAGTATAGGTCTTTCACTTCCTTGGTTAGGTTTATTCCTAGGTATTTTATTCTTTTTGATGCAATTGTGAATGGAATTGTTTTCCTGATTTCTCTCTCTGCTAGTTCATTGTTAGTGTATAGGAATTCCATAGATTTCTGTGTATTAATTTTGTATCCTTCAACTTTGCTGAATTCAGATATTAGATCTAGTGGTTTCAGAGTGGATTCTTTAGGGTTTTTTCTGTACAATATCATGTCATCTGCAAACAGGGACAGTTTAAGTTCTTCCTTGCCAATCTGGATGCCTTTTATTTCTTTTTGTTGTCTGATTGCCATGGCTAGGACCTCCAGTACTATGTTGAATAGAAGTGAGAAAAGTGGGCATCCTTGTTTTGTTCTCGATCTTAAAGGAAAAGCTTTCAGCTTCGCTGTTAAGTATAATGTTGGGTGTGGGTTTGTCATGTATGGCCTTTATTATGTTGAGGTACTTGCCCTCTATACCCATTTTATTGAGAGTTTTTATCATGAATCGATGTTGAAATTTTTCAAATGCTTTTTCAGCATCTATGGAGATGATCATGTAGTTTTTGTCCTTTTTGTTGATGTGGTGGATGATGTTGATGGATTTTCGAATGTTGTACTATCCTTGCATCCCTGGAATAAATCCTACTTGGTTATGATGGATGATCTTTGTCATGTATTTTTGAATTCAGTTTGCTAATATTGTTTTGGGTATTTTTGCATCTATGTTCATCAGGAATATTGGTCTGTAATTTTCTTTTCTTGTGGTGTCTTTGCCTGGTTTTGGTATTAGAGTGATGCTGGCTTCATAGAATGAGTTTGGAGGTATTCCCTCCTCTTTTATTTTTTGGAAAACTTTAAGGAGAATGGATATTAGGTCTTCACTAAATGTTTGATAAAATTCAGTGGTGAAGCCATCTGGTACAGGAGTTTTGTTCTTAGGTAGTTTTTTGATTACCAGTTCCATTTCGTTGCTGGTAATTGGTCTGTTCAGATTTTCTGTTTCTTCCTTGGTCAGCCTTGGAAAGTTGTATTTTTTAGAAAGTTGTCCTTTATTTCTAGGTTGTCCAGTTTGTTAGCATATAATTTTTCATAGTATTCTCTAATAATTCCTTGTATTTCTGTGGTATCCATAGTGATTTTTCCTTTCTCATTTCTGATTCTGTTTATGTGTGTAGACTCTGTTTTTCTCTTCATAAGTTTGACTAGGGGTTTATCTATATTGTTTATTTCTTGAAGACCAGCTCTTGCTTTCATTGATTCTTTCTCTTGTTTTATTCTTCTCAATTTTATTTATTTCTGCTCTAGTCTTTATTTTGTCCCTCCTTCTACTGACTTTGGGCCCCATTTGTTCTTCTTTTTCTAGTTTCATTAATTGTGCGTTTAGACTGCTTATATGGAATCGTTCTTCTTTCCTGAGGTAGGCCTGTATTGCAATATACTTTCCTCTTAGCACAGCCTTGGCTGCGTCCCACAGATTTTGTGGTGTTGAATTATTGTCATTTGTCTCAATATATTGCTTGGTTTCTATTTTTATTTGGTCATTGATCCATTGTTACTTAGGAGCATGTTGTGAAGCCTCCATGTGTTTGTGGGATTTTTCATTTTCTTTGTGTAATTTATTTCTAGTTTCATACTTTTGTGGTCTGAGAAACTGGTTGGTACAATTTCAATCTGTTTGAGTTTACTGGGGCTCTTTTTGTGTCTTAGTATATGATCTATTCTTGAAAATGTTCCATGTGCACTTGAGAAGAACGTGTATTCTGCTGCTTTTGGGTGTAGAGTTCTGTAGATGTCTGTTAGGTCCATCTGTTCTAATGTGTTGTTCAGTGCCTCTGTCTCCTTACTTATTATCTGTCTGGTTGATCTGTCCTTCAGAGTGAGTGGAGTGTTCAAGTCTCCTAGAATGAATGCATTGCATTCTATATCCCCTTTTAATTCACATATGTAGGTGCTCCTGTGTTGGGAGCATAGATATTTATAATGTTTATATCTTCTTGTTGGGTTGACTCCTTTATCATTATGTAATGTCCTTCTTTGCCTCTTGTGATTTTATTTGTTTTGAAGTCTATTTTTTCTGATAAAAGTACTGCAGTCCTGCTTTTTTCTCTCTATTAGTTGCATGAAATATCTTTTTCCATCCCTTCACTTTTAGTCTGTGTATGTCTTTGGATTTAAAGTGAGTCTCTTATAGGCAGCATATAGATGGGTCTTATTTTTTTATCCATCAGTGACTCTTTGTCTTTTGATTGGTGCATTCAGTCCATTTACATTTAGGGTTATTATCAATAGGTATGTACTTATTGCCATTGCAGACTTTAGATTCGTGGTTACCAAAAGTTCAAGGTTAACTTCCCTATTATCTAAAAGTCTAACTTAACTCACTTAATATGCTATTACAAACACAATCTAAACGTGCTTTTCTTTTTCTCCTCCTTTTTCTTCATCCTCCATTCTTTATATTTTAGGTATCATATTCTGTACTCTTTGTCTATCCCTTGATTGACTTTGGGGATAGTTAATTTAATTTTGCATTTGCTTAGTAATTAGCTGTTATACTTTCTTTACTGTGGTTTTATTACCTCTGGTGACAGCTGTTAAACCTTAGGAACAATTCCATTTATAGCAGTCCCTCCAAAATAGACTGTAGAGATGGTTTGTGGGAGGTAAATTCTCTCAGCTTTTGCTTATCTGGAAATTTTTTAATCCCTCCTTCAAATTTAAGTGATAATCTTGCCAGATAAAGTACTCTTGATTTGAGGCCCTTCTGCTTCATTGCATTAAATATATCATGCCACTCCCTTCTGGCCTGTCAGGTTTCTGCTGAGAAGTCTGATGATAGCCTGATGGGCTTTCCTTTGTATGTCATCTTATTTCTCTCTCTGGCTGCTTTTAGTCTCTCCTTATCCTTGATCTTTCCCATTTTAATTACTATATGTCTTGGTGGTGTCTTCCTTGGGTCCCTTGTGTTGGGAGATCTGTGGATCTCCATGGCCTGAGAGACTATCTCCTTCCCCAGAGTGGGGAAGTTTTCAGCAATTACCTCCTCAAAGACACTTTCCTTTCTCTGTCTCTTCTTATTCTGGTACCCTAGAATGCGAATATTGTTCCGTTTGGATTGGTCACACAGTTCTCTCAATATTCTTTCATTCTTAGAGATCCTTTTTTCTCTCTATGCCTCAGCTTCTTTGTATTCCTCTTCTCTGGTTTCTATTTCATTTATCGTCTCCTCCACCATATCCAATCTGCTTTTAATTCCCTCCATTGTGTTCTTTAATGATTGGATCTCTGACTGGAATTCATTCTTGAGTTCTTGAATATCTTTCCATTCCTCCATTAGCATGTTAATGATTTTTATTTTGAACTCCTTTTCAGGAAGAATCATGAGGTTCATGTAATCTTTCTCAGGAGTTATATTAATTTTACTCTGGACCAGATTCCTTTGACATTTCATATTTGCATATGGCACCCTCTAGTGTCCAGAAGCTCTACTCTCTGGAGCTGCTCAGCCCTTGAAGCAATGTCCAGGGTCGCAGAGGAGTGGTATTGGTGCCTCGGGGAAGGAAAGAGCTTTTTCCTGCTTCCCAGCCGCTATGCCTGTCTCCACTGCCTGAACCAGTGGGCCGAGCACACAGGTATAAGCCTCTGCTTTGCATTTGTAGTTGCTGTAGATAGATCTTCCCTCTGGCTGGCCTAACGCCAGGGTAGGGTTTGCTGGTTTGCCAGTCAGGTGGGGCTGGCCGGGAGAAAGGTGCAATAGGCTGCCTATCACGGAGGGGGTCCTTGGAGCTGTGTAGCCAGCCAGGGAGCTGGAGCACATGGAAATTGTGAAAGCTCCCAATCTGCTGGGCAGAGTACACCTGGACAATTTTGTCTACCTGTCCTTTCTCCTGAGCAGTAAGCTCTGTGCAATCCTTGCCCCTTTAGCAGCCCTCTTGCTAAGGGCTTCCTTGTTAGGAAGTCTCTCAGACTGCCTGCCTTTCTTTTGTCCCAGAGCAGCCGGATATGGATCCCTGCTTTCCACAAGAGGCTGGAATCTCAGTCTCTCCAGGAATTCTGCCTGTCTTAGCTTTCCAATACCCTAATCATGAGAGTATCATGAGAGCACCATGAAATGTAGGTTTGTGCTCCCAGAGCAGATCTCCGGAGTTAGGTATTCAGCAGTCCCAGGCCTTCCACTCCCTCCCCACTCTGTTTCTCTTCCTCCTGCTGGTGAGCTGGGGTGGGGGAAGGGCTTGGGTCCCACCAGGCCACAGCTTTGGTATGTTACCCTGTTCCATGAAGTCTGCTCTTTTCTCTAGGTGTATGCAGTCTGGCGCAGCCCTCTTTCCTGGTGCTCTTTCAGGATTAGTTGTATTAATTATATTTTCATAATATATGCAGTTTTAGGAGGAAGCCTCTGTCTCACCTCTCATGCCGCCATCTTTAATCCGAACTCAGGACATAGGTAGTTTTCAACAGGGAGTTTGTGCCCTTTGACCCCCCTTAACCCATTTTGCCTATTCTCCAATCCCACCTCTAGCAACTACCTGTGCCTTTCACTTTCTTGAGTAGTATCCTTTGAAGCTCAAAATTTTTAATTTTGATTAAATCCAGGTTGTCTATTTTTTCTTTGGTTGCTTGTGCTTTTGGTAATCATGTTTAAGGAACCATTGCCTAATTCAAGGTCATGAAGATTTATACCTATGTTCTCTTCTGGTATTGTAGTTTTGACTAAAATTACCTTAGAGAATGGGTTTTAATTTCTGGATGACTTGCTTTATTTTGTTTAGCTTTCTGTTTCTGATTTTACTGCTCCATGGTTAAAGAAAGAGGTCTGTACAATTTTTACTTTTTAAAGTAACTATTGAGGTTTTCTGTCTGGTCTAAGATATGGTAAATATTTAACTATCCCATGGCTACTTTAAAGCAATGTGTATTATTTTTCTACTGTAGTTCTCCTCCCCTCCATACATATTTATTCTATTTCCTTCTTATTGTCTACTTGATGTTCCAAAGACAGAGGGGTTTATGTTTCCCATACTGCTTGTAATTTTATTAAAATTGCTTATATTTGTAATGAATATTCACTTAACTGCTTCGATTTTGCTGATGCACTTCTAGTTTCTCCACAAGCCATTCTCACCTTCCCCGCTTTTATCTCATTTCTTTTTCTTCTCACCTGTCCTCTCATCATGGCCTTCTGCTTCTGTTTTCTGAAGGCTGTTTTCTTTCATATTCTGGAATATGTCAGGCTCCTTACTTGTCCCTCTGACTGTTATACTAAATCACTTAAAGATCTGCTTCTCCTGAGTCTTCAGAATAATTTTCCTGCTTGCTTATTCTGAAATATATTCTCATATGCCCAATTTGTTGGTGTTTTCTATTTACTTGTTCTAACGGGAATAGCTGGTGTTTGCCAGAAAACCTAAGATGTGTGAATTGTCCGTTAGGCTGGTTTGTGAGGCTTTTGGCCCAAGTAACAATAAATCACAATCCAACGGAGATTTCACTAAAATAGTATCTTATCTTATCAAAGAAGAGTAGAGTTAGAGTTTGGTAAATTTGGTACTTCTACAGTCTCCTCAAGCACCCACATTCTTTCTGTCTCTCCACTCTGGCATCTTCATCACATAGGCTGGCTTCCTTATAGTGGCACCTTGGATGCAGCAGCTCCAGACATTGCATGCTTACTATCCAGAGCAGGAAAGAACTGTTTTGCTCCTCATAGGTATCTTTTTGAGAGCAAGAAGCCGTTCTTAGAATTCCTCCTCTCATTAGCTGATTTCTTCTTTTGTTGGCCAGATCTACATTATAAACCTAACCCTAAACCAGTCATTGGCAAAGTGAATGAGTACACACAGATGGCTTAGAACAGTCAGAATTAACCTGAGGCATTTGGAGGGAGACAGTAGACCCTGAATCAAAGATTGGACTCAGCTGTCAGGGAAGGGGGACATAGCTGTCACATAGGTTTCCAGTAGTGTCTCTGTACTCTTGGCCCCTCTTGGCTGCTGGCTGAATCTCATCACAAATCTACAGTGGGAGAGTGGGTGCTTGGGCTCATTTTTTAGCACCGTTCTCAGGATTTATCAGACTTTCATCTAATATATCTCCGTGGGACTGACATGGAACCTTCTCCTACCTCCCTATATTCTGGCCATCTGATGCTTTCAACAAACATAGTTCAAAAAAGTGACATTTCTAGCCCCTTCCTATCTCTGCCTTCCATCTTTATCTACAATGGACTGTGTCACCTCCTAAGATGCATATTACTGCTCTCCTGTTGTGCCCACGTCTTCTCCAGGAGCTGCCATCTCCACGTGGATTTAGGCTGAGGGCACCCCTGGGGGATGGGAAGAAAGCTTTTCCTCCAAAGCAGCTGTACAGGAGAATGATGCCTGTGCATTGTCCAGTTGACAAAGACCTTGCTTTTTTTAAGGGCCAGACAGTGGGAGGGAGGATAAAGCCCCTTTCAAGTTATTTTTAGCATGGGAGGCAGTGTCACTCTGTGGGCAGCATAGCCCAGGGGTCACTACCATTGCACTTTTTGATCTAGTTCCACTGGCTTTATCATAGGTGGAAATATGCCTCTCTACTCCCCCTCCATTCTGACAATCAGTTTTCATGACCTGTTTGTAGTGATGTTGTAGGTTTTCAGCTCTTTCTGTATCTTTATATGTTAATCAGAATGTGGGAGAGACTGGGTGTGGGGGATGCTAGGTGGTTACCATTTAAAACTGGAAGCCATATTCACACAGTTTCAAAGAGTGAGCTACATGCGCCCTTTCTCTACTTCCTTGGCCCATCACCGCCTAATACTTACTTCCCCTCAATCCCGGAAGTCCCCAGGAACCGCCACATTGGTAAAGCCAGAGGGCACTTTGAATTGTCTCCTTACCCTGCCTCTTCTTCGCATATGGCACTGCTTTTTTTGGCTTTGCTGCTGTGAACCCCTGGCTCCTTTGGTTGGTTGCATTGAATGCTTGCTCTGCGTCAGGTATTGTGCTAAGCTCTTCATATATATCACTTCATAAAGTTCTCACAGAAGCCTAATGGGGTTATTGTTTCCCTGAGGAAGCTGAGGCTCTTGCTCATGGAACAATGGCTTATAACCTGGAAGAATCAGGAAGGAACCTTCTTAATGTTCCCTTCCCTGGGCTTCTGTGATGTCATTTGTTCCTAATTTTCCTCCTACCTCTCTGGTTCCTCCTTTTCAAGCTCCTCTTCCTTTGTCTGCCTCTTAAGTTTCATTATTTCTTGGGCTTATTCCCTAGCAGCTTTTCCTTCTTTCTGTACATTCTCCTGGGCAGTTTCATCCAGTCACTCTCCGATGGCTCTTGGATCTCCAACTCCCTCCCAGACACCTTTTGTAAGCCCTGGAACCACATACCCAGCTTCCTTTCTACCATCTTCTTTTGGAAACTCCTCTGTTCAGCACACTGAAAATGAGGCCATGATCTTTCCTCCTGGTAACCTAGTGGTCTCCGCCTTAGCTCAGGCATTATTACCTTTTTTTTTTTTGGCTTTGCTGCTGTGAATCTGATATGATGTAGATCAGTGGTTCTCAAAGTTGTCTGCACATTGGAATCACTGTGAAGCTTTAAAAAAAAGATAGTAATGCCTGAGTCCTACCACACGGAGGTTATGATTTAATTGCTTTGGGTTGTGTGACCCAGGCAACAATATGTTTTTATCATGGCAAAATGTATATAACATGAAATTTACCATCTTAACCATTTGTAAGTGTATAGTATAGCAATATTAACTACAGATACTTTATTGTGCAAAAGATCTCTAGAACTTTTTCATCTTGTAAAACTCAAGCTCTACAATAATAAGAACTCCTCTTCCCACCCCAACCCCCCAGCCCTTGGCAACTACCATTTTACTTTCTGTTTCTAACAGTTTGATTACTTTGGAGACTTCAAATAAGTGGAATCATACAGTGCTTGTCTTTTTGGGGATGGCTTATTCTGCTTAGCATAGTATCCTCAAAGTTCATCCACACTGTAGCATGTAACAGGTTTTTCTTTTTTAAAATATTCCATTGTATGTATCTGTCATATTTTGTCCACCCCACAAGTTTTATTGATATATAACTGTGTGTAAGTTTAAGGTGTGCAATGTGATGATTTGGTATAGGTATAGGTTGTGAAATGATTACCATGAGAAGGTTAGTTAACACATCCATTACTTCACATAGTTACCTTTTGTGTGTGTGTGCGCGTGTGTGGTGAGAACATTTAAGATCTCCACAACTTTCAGGAGTACAATACAGTATTGTTAACTATACACGATGCTGTACACTAGGTCCCCTAATCTTGTAACTGGAGGTTTGTTCCCTTTGACCAGTATCTCCCATTTCCTCCACCTATGGCCCTTGTTATCACCAAACTACTCTGTTTCTGAGCTTGGTTTTTTTTAGATTTCACATATAAGTAAGATTGTGTAGTATTTTTCTTTGCATTATTTCACTTAGCTTAATGCCTTCCAGATTTATCTGTGTTTTTGCTAATGGCAGGATTATATATATATATATATATATATATATATAGTCTTCTCTTTACCCATTCGTCTACTCAGATACCAAGATTGTCTCCATATCTTGGCTATTGTAAAGAATGCTGCAATTAACGTGGAGTACAGATAGCTCTTCGAGACAGTGATTTCATTTCTTTGAGATAAATACCCAGAAGTGGGGTTCCTGGGTAATTGGGTAGTTCTATTTTAAATTTTTTAAAGAACTTGCATGTTTTTCATAGTGGCTGCACCAATTTATATTCCCACCAACATTGCACAGGGGCTTCAGTTGCTCCATATCCTTATCAACATTTGTTATTTTCTAATTTAATCTTTCTTTTTGGCAGTGGCCATCCTTATGGGTGAGCAGTGATATCTCATGGTTTTGTCTTGCAATTCCCTGATGATTGGTGGTATTGAGCATCTCTTGATGTGTTTATTGGCCATTTGTTTTTTGGGTTTTTTTTGTATCATTAATGTACAATTATATGAGGAACATTATGTTTACTAGACTCCCCCCATCACCAAGTTCCCCCACATACCCCATTACAGTCACTGTCCATCAGCGTAGTAAGATGTTGTAGAATCATTACTTGTCTTCTCTGTGTTGTACAGCCTTCCTTGTGCCCCCCTGCCATTATACATACTAATCATAATGCCTCTTTCTTTTTTCCCCCCCACTTATCCCTCCCTTCCCACCCCTCCTCCCCAGTCCCTTTCCCTTTGGTAACTGTTAGTCCATTCTTGGGTTCTGTGAGTCTTCTGCTGTTTTGTTCCTTCAGTTTTTTCTTTGTTGTTATACTCCACAGACAAGTGAAATCATTTGATACTTGTCTTTCTCCGCCTGGCTTATTTCACTGAGCACAATACCCTCTAGCTCCATCCATGTTGTTGCAAATGGTAGGACTTGTTTACTTCTTATGGCTGAATAATATTCCACTGTGTATATGTACCACATCTTCTTTATCCATTCATCTACTGATGGACACTTAGGTTGCTTCCATTTCTTGGCTATTGTGAGTAGTGCTGTGATAAACATAGAGGTGCATATGTCTTTTTCAAACTGGGTTGCTGCATTCTTAGGGTAAATTCCTAGGAGTGGAATTCCTGGGTCAAATGGTATTTCTACTTTTAGTTTTTTGAGGAACTTCCATACTTTCCACAATGTTTGAACAAATTTACATTCCCACCAGCAATGTAGGAGGATTCCTCTTTCTCCACATCTTTGCCAACATTTGTTGTTGTTTGTCTTTTGGATGGTGGTGATCCTTACTGGTGTGAGGTGATACCTCATTGTGGTTTTAATTTGCATTTCTCTGATGACTAGCGATGTGGAGCATCTTTTCATGTGTCTGTTGGCCATCTGAATTTCTTCTTTGGAGAACTGTCTATTCAGCTCCTCTGACCATTTTTTGATTGGATTATTTGCTTTTTGTTTGTTGAGGTGTGTGAGCTCTTTATATATTTTTGATGTCAACCCTTTATCGGATCTGTCATTTATGAATATATTCTCCCATACTGTAGGATGCCTTTTTGTTCTATTGGTGGTGTCCTTTGCTGTACATAAGCTTTTCAGTTTGATGTAGTCCCACTTGTTCATTTTTGCTTTTGTTTTCCTTGCCCGGGGAAATATGTTCATGAAGAAGTCGCTCATGTTTATGTCTAAGAGATTTCTGCCTATGTTTTTTTCTAAGAGTTTTATGGTTTCATGACTTACATTCAGGTCTTTGATCCATTTTGAATTTACTTTTGTGTATAGGGTTAGACAATGATCCAGTTTCATTCTCTTACATGTAGCTGTCCAGTTTTGCCAACACCAGCTGTTGAAGAGGCTGTTATTTCCCCATTGTATGTCCATGGCTCCTTTATCGTATATTAATTGACCAGATATGTTTGGGTTAATATCTAGACTCTCTATTCTGTTCCACTGGTCTGTGGGTCTGTTCTTATGCCAGTACCAAATTGTCTTGATTACTGTGGCTTTGTAGTAGAGCTGGAAGTTGGGTAGTGTGATCCCCCCAGCTTTATTCTTCCTTCTCAGGATTGCTTTGGCTATTCGGGGTCTTTCGTGATTCCATATGAATTTTTAAACTATTTGTTCCAGTTCGTTGAAGAATGCTGTTGGTATTTTGATAGAGATTGCATTGAATCTGAAGATTGCTTTAGGCAGGATGGCCATTTTGACAATATTAATTCTTCCTAGCCAAGAGCATGAGATGAGTTTCCATTTGTTAGTGTCTTATTGGCCATTTCTATATCTTCTTTGGGAAATGGTCTGTTGAAGTTCTCTGCCCATTTTAAAATCAGGTTGTTTGTAGGGTTTGGTTTTTTTTTTGGTTGGTTGTAGGAGTTCTTTATATATTCTGGATATCAACTCCTTATCAGATATCAACTCCTTATGAGGTATATTTCTTTACCATACTGTTTTAATTGCTACAACTTTGTGATGTTTTGATGTCAAAAAGTGTGAGGCTTCCAGCTTTGATTTTCTCTCTCGATTGTTTTTGCCTGTTCATGGTCCTTTGAGATTCTGTATGAATTTTAGGACAATTTTTCTATTTCTGCAGAAAGTGCCATTGGGGTTTTACATTGAATTTGCAGATCACTCTGAGTACTACAGACATTTTAATAATTGTAAGTCCTTTGCTCCATAAACGTGAATATCTTTTTATTTGGGTTTTCTTTAATTTCTTTCAGCAGTGTTTTGTAGTTTTCAGTGTGAAGGTCTTTTTTGCCTCCTTGGTTAGGTTTATTCCTAAGTATTTTATCTTTTTGATGTTATTTTAAATGGAATTATTTTCTTAATTTCCTTTTCAGAGTGTTCATTGGTAGTGTGTAGATACACAGCTGATTTTTGTGTGTTCATTTTGTATCCTGCAACTCTGCTGTATTCATTCTTTAGTTCTAAAACTGTTTTTGTGTGTGTGTGTGTGGAATCTTTAAGGTTTTCTGCATAGAAGATTATGTCATCTGTGAACAGAGATGATTTTACTTATTCCTTTCCAATCTGAATGCCTTTTATTTCTTTTTCTTACCTAATTGCTCTGGCTAGGACTTCTAGTACTGTGTTGAATAGATACTGCAAGAGTGGACATTACTTGCCTTGATCCTGACTTTCAAGGGAAAGCTTTCAGTTTTTTCATCATTGAGTATGATTTTAGCTTTGTGCTTTTCATATATGGATTTTATTATGTTGAAGGAGTTTCTTTCTATTCCTAGTTTGCTGAGTATATTACCTCTTGACCAGACAACTAGAGTAGTTAAGTAGTCTGTCTTCCTTCCTCCTATGCTCTCTAGTGTCTCCAAATCACAGAAAGCATAGAAAGAGCCTGGAGGATTAGAATCAGCCACCATGAGCTAAACTGGAGGATAGGGAGTAGGCAAGTGGCAGGTTGAAGCTTTTCCTCCTAGGATCCATGAAAGCTGAGAGCTTTGGGGTGCGACCCGCCTCCCTTTCCTCTAGACGCAACCCCCCGGTCCCCGCCCCTCAGGAGGCTCTTGCCCCGCCCATGGCCGTTTGGCCAAGCTCTGACTTCCACAGTCCCGCCCCAGTCCCTTCCACCCGCCATGCCCTGTCCTTCCAGCCCCTTGGCCCTGCCCCACCATTGGATACCGGTGGAGAACTCTGCATTGCTTACTTCCAGCGCCCTGGGAGGAGGATGAGATCCGCAGGGACCGAGTGGAACCCCAGAGTGTGTCCCTTTCGTGGCGGGAACCCATCCCTGCTGGAGCGCCAGAGGCCAACCGCACGGAGTATGAGATCCGATACTATGAGAAGGTGAGTCGGGGTCTGAGAGAGACCTGCTGTTGTGTTCCTGGCTGTGGTCAGCCCCTGTTGCCTGTTTCTTCACAACATTTTCCCATCAAACGTCCTTCATATTTTCGTTCTAAACACACCCACCAGCCACCTAACAGGCCCCCAGGCTTGAGGTTCTTCTGGTCCCTCCACACCAATGATGCCGCCCCTCTTCCCCTTTACCCCAGGAGGCCCCCGTTCTTCATGTCCTCATCTCCAGTTTCACCACTTCTGCCTAGCAGGGACAGTTGGCAAAGAGCTTTCTCAGGGGGCTGATCCAAATTCTGTGTGGCTGGATCACATACATACTTTGCAAACTGTTTTAAGAAAAGGAATGCAGAAATACATTGTTTCAAATTTTACAAAAATGTGTGAGGGTGGGAGCACATTGGTAGGTCAGATGGTGTGCTGGGGCTCCATGGTGTGCTGGTAAATGTTTAACAACCAGCTCTCCAGAACAGTGAACTATATGAATTATTACTATACTTTTACTGATATAAAGGATGTGTAACACATCCCTTATGCATAATAAAAAATATGCAGTGCTCCTAATTGTAAACTCCATATTGCCAATTGATTTTCATAGGATGGATACTTTTGCTTCGCAGCTTTTGGGGGTACAGTTGCAGTTGAACTAAACTGCTGTACAGTTGCAGTTGAACCATGATTTGACAAATGGAGTTACATCCCAATCCACTATCCCTTTTCCCCATAAATTTATTTTTAAATCTGATGTGTAATCTCCTGTTAAAATGTTTCCCACCTGTGGAAATTTTATTCATTAAAAGTGAAACCTAGCTTTCAGCCTTAGCACTTCATGTATCAGAACTTCACTCACTTCTTCGTGACTCAGGATACTTGTTTGCTGAATCAGATAAAAGGTTTTGAATTCTAGAAGTCTACTGAGAGCTGTGAGTTGGTGGGGTGGAAAGGGGGGTGTTGAACAGGAAAGAGGAGTGAGTTCTGAGTAACTGCTGGGTGACCTAGAGGATGGAGCACCACTGACTGTGGCGGAGAGTCACTGAGCTGGGGGAGCAGGGTGGGGGTTTGATGGTGAGCTTGGTTTTGCCCATGTAGCATTCAAGGAGCCCATAGGACATCAGATGGACTTGTAGGTCTTTGGCTCACAGGAGAGACCTGCTGGGGAAAGAGAGAGAGGGGCTTTCTGCATAGAGCTGGTAGCTGAAGCCAGGGAAGCAGAAGAGCTGACCTAGGAGGGGGATGTGAGTGAGCAGAGCTGCCTGGACAGGGTTCTGAGGAGCCCTGATGTTTAGGGGACATCAGTGAGCGGCACTGGGAAGGAGCTAGGCATGCGGTAGTTGCAGTTGTCACTGACCTGACACTTGGGGATCAGCACGTAGACAAAGTCCCAAAGCTGAGCAAGGTGGAGGCTCCCAGGCCCTTAGGGACTGTGTATTTGCTGGGAACTAAAACCCTTGAAAAGAGAAGAAAGTAAAACAGAGGCTATATTTGAAAGGCTTCAGGAATATCTCATGGAACCCAGTAACCAGAAGTATTGCTGGAGCCACAGTGCTCTGCATCTCCGCTTCTCTCTGCACAGTTCAGTCTCTCTGCAGGAGGGCTTGTTGCTCTTACTTAGCACATCACAGCTGCTGAGGTTGGTGGCCTTGCACCTTCCCTGCTCTCCAGCCCAGCTCTCACATGCCCCAGCCCATAGGTCCTGCAGCCATTGCCTCACTGTCTTTCAGTGAGTCATTCAGATGCCCAGGGGAGATCCTGATTGACCCAGCTTGGGCTAGAGTCTGGCCCAGTTCCCATACACCACGACCGAGGAACTGAGAGCCATGGGTGTGCAGGGGCTCTAACAAAGGAGTTGTAGGCAGAGATGAAGCGGTGGCAGAGTCTCCAGTACAGCCATTACTAGGTGTGCTGGGGACCGTGTGATGTGCAGAGCTCAGAGCATGGGCCCTGAGGAATTGAGGAGATGTCCCCCTGACCCTCCCTTGATGTGACCCTCAGCATAAAAGGAGGCAGGAATGCCATGTGAGCATTGAAGGAAGCTGGGCTTCGAAAGGGGCTAGCGCAGCAGTTGGCAGTGAGCAGGCCCTGGCTCAGTGACAGCTATTGCTGTCCCCACTCTCCACTGGGGGCTTGGGCCGCTTCCTGTGAATCAGAGCCTTGCAGGACATTGTGGAATCAGATGACAAGGGGAAGGAACAGCTTTGTGAGCTGACAGGGGCTGGGCAGGTGTCAGGGCCCATTTTCTTGCTCTTCCTCTGAGGCGCCAGGCCCAGCTCTCCCTCTGGACTGCCAGGCCCTGATGTCCATCATCCCTCCATCCCCAAGATGGAGGACTAAGCACCTTCTCTAAAGTTTTTCTTACTTGGAGGTGGAGCTGTTCTCAGCCATGAATACCCCAAAATGAGGGTGGGAACTTGTGGTGGAGAAAGGGGTTATGGATCCTCTGGGAGAAACCTGTGGACTCCCTGAGATGCCTAGAGTCAGGTTCTTCCACACAGCCCCTGCTCACTAAGGGTACTTCTCCCACCACCCTGCTCCTTTCCCAGGAGTGTGGGTCTGGGTCTCACTTCTCAGTCCCTCCCCAGGGTCAGAGTGAGCAGACCTATTCCACGGTGAAGACAGGGGCACCTGCAGTCACCGTCACCAACCTGAAGCCTGCTACACGCTACGTCTTTCAGATCCGGGCCGCTTTCCCAGGGCCCTTCTGGGACACCCAGAACTTCCATCCCAGCATTGAAGTGCAGACCCCGGGGGAGGGTAAGTGATGTGTGCCAGCGGAGAGGCACCTAGGCAGAGAAAGCCCAGCATTGGGCTGGGCTGGGAGACAAATTAGGTGGGGGGCAGGGCCGGGGGTGTGTATCTGTACAATTAAGGGAGCCTGCGAAGAGATTAATTACAGCCTAAATTCATTAATGAATTTGGAAAGCATGAACTAGTCTCTGTTCAGCGACATGAATGGGATTGGGTGCCTGTCCGTGGAGAAGCTCGAGCTTCTCCATGGTATTGTGTTAGCCCCTCCTCTCTTAATTTCCCTCCCTGGTTCCTCTTCTCCCCACTCACCCTCAGATTCCTTTTAGTGACATGGAGCAGAGCAGTTTAGCTTTCTCTTTTGTTGTATTGCCTGCTGCTAACCCAGCCCTCAAGATCTCACTTCTGTCTATCCTGAGCAGCTCATAAAAGTATTTTCCTGGGTAAAGGCAATTCCCCCTAAGAGGCATTCTGGCACCAGCTGTCAGGATGATAATTCTTTCCCACCTGCTACATGAGTCTAATCCAAGATAGGAAGAGCTCTGAACCCAAAGGGAAGTGGAGATAAAATGTTGAAGGAGTTTGAGTTCTGGGAAGAGAGATTGTACTTCTTGCTCGAATGCCCATGTGTGCCAGACATAGCTAGGTGCTGGCAAGAGGAGGTTAGTGTTCTGTCCTGAGGGCCAGGGAACATGTGAGTGTGTGGAGATGGGCAGGAAGGGCATTTTAGGGTAGAAGAAGCCATCTGAACACAGGCTCATGGGTTGGGTGGAGTGAGTGTGGCAGAGGCAGGGCCTGTTAGCTGAAAAGGGCTGATGATTTCCATTCATTTGGTGCTTCTCAGTTTGTAGACATTGCTCAGATTCCCAGCCTCCTTTGCTATGGCTCTGGCCAAGGGGGAATGTGCCTTCCAATCTGCAGAGCACTTTTTCCAGTGAGCTGTGATTCCCAAATCAGGATCATAATGAAGGATCATGCTTCACCCTGTATTAGTTATCCGTTGCTGCATAACAAACTACCCCAAAGCATAGCAACTGAAAACAGCAAACATTTGCTATCTCACAGTGTTTGTAGGGCAGTATACGGGTGTGTTAGCTAGGTGCCCTTGGCTCAGGGTCTCTCCCCAGGCTATGTTCTTTGAGGCTGTGCTCACCTCAAGGCCTAGCTGGGGGAGAACCTGCTTCCCTCTGGGGTTCTTGCTGGCTGTTTGCTGGAGGCACTCAGTTCCTTGACTCCTGGGCTTTTCCCTTGAGCTACTTATATATAACTTAGCAACTCGATTCCTTCAGAGACCGTGAGTGAGTGAGGTAGTGCCTAAGACAGAAGCCCACTACAAGTTTCTTGTAGTCTCATCTTGGAAGTGACATCCCATCACTTTTACCATATTCTGTTCATTAGAAGCAAGTCATTATGTCTAGTCCACACTCAAGGGGAATTCCAGTAGGTGAGGGATCCAGGAGGGGCATCTCAATGGCCACTACCACAGCTGCCCTATCTCCATGTCCATTTCCACATGGACACATGGACTGTTTCTTTTCTTTTTTTTTTCTTTCATCAAATGTACACCACAGTGGTTCAGCAGTCCCCTTCCCTTCTTCCTGCCCTCACCCACTTCCCCCCCCCACCTTGGTAACTGCTAGTCTATGAGTCTGTTGCTGTTTTGTTCCTTCTGTTTTGCTTTGTTTTTATATTCCACAAATGAGGGAAATCATTTGGTACTTGTCTTTCTCCGCCTGGCTTATTTCATTGAGCATAATACCATCTAGCTCCATCCATGTTGTTGCAAATGGCAGGATTTCTTTTCTTACTATGCTAAATAGTTTCCATTGTGATATATGTACCACGTCTTCTTTATCCGTTCATCTATTGATGGACACTTAGGTTGCTTCCATATCTTGGCTATTGCAAACAATGCAGTGATAAATATAGGGGTGTATGTGTCTTCTCGAATCAGGGATTTTGTTTTCTTCGGGTAAATTCCTAGGAGTGAAATTACTGGGTCAAGTGGTATTTCTGTTTTTGGTTTTTTGAGGAGCCTCCATACTGTTTTCCACAGCGGTTGCACCAATTTACAGTCCCACCAACAGTGTAAGAGGGTTCCCCTTTCTCTGCACCCTCGCCAGCATTTGTTATATCTTATCTTTCAAATAGTGGCTATTCTAACTGGTATGAGGCTATATTTCATTGTGGTTCTAATTTACACTTCCCTGATGATTAGCTGTGTGGAACATCTTTTCATGTGCCTGTTGGCCATTTGTATTTCTTCTTCGGAGAAGTGTCTTTTCAGGTCCTCTGCCCATTTTTTGATCAGGTTATTTGTTTTTTGGGTGCTGAGCTGTATGAGTTCTTTATATATTTTTGATGTTAACCCCTTATCAGATGAGTTCTTTACAAATATATTCTCCCATACTGCAGGATGCCTTTTTGTTCTGCTGATGGTGTCTTTTGCTGTACAGAAGCTTTTTAGTTTGATGTAGTCCCACTTGTTCATTTTTTATTTTGTTTCCCTTGCCGAAGGAGATGTGTTAGGGAAAAAGTTGCTCATGTTTATAATCAAGAGATTTTTTTGCCTATGTTTTCTTCTAAGAGTTTTATGGTTTCATGACTGACATTCATGGACTGTTTCATTTCAAACAGGCCTGGGCAACTGCACCCTTCCTCTGCCCCAGCATGACTCTGGACCCTGTTCCTCACCTCTGTGACCATAGGCTCTGAAATCCCCTCTATGACCCTGGCCTTGTTGACTCTCCCTTCCTCTTCTGTCCCTCTCACTTGCTCTGTGGCATCCTAATGATAGCTCTCGGCTTGACCTCATCTCCCTGGCTCTCTGCACCCCTCTGACCCCACATCCATCTCTACCCAGCCACTGCAGGCTTTCCCAGCAGCAGTGCTCCTCAGCCCTGCTGGGCCTCATCCCCTGGGTGTCGTGCGCTGTCCACCCTGCGTGTCCCCAGAACTGGGCCATCCTCCTCTGTCCCACACCAAGGCTGCCTGCAGATGTGTGTTTTTCTAAACTCAGTTCAGTCTTTGGCTGTGTAGCACTTTCCCCGTTCTCAATAGTTACCCCAGAGCTTCACCAGTCTCCAGCATCTCCTCTCCATCCCTGCTCCCCACCCAGTGGACACCATCGCTCCTTTCCCTGAGGCAGGAACTCTAGCTGTCTCCCTCAGGATAAAGTTCACACTCCTTGGCCTAGCATTCAAGCCATCCTGATTCCGCCTCCCCCACCCCAGTTCCCTTCGTCCTTCTTCCCTCCAGCTTCATATCTGGCCACTCTGTCACCCTGCAGTCTGTTTTCCAGCCACATGCATGACTTGCCATTTTCCAGACCCAGCACATGTATCTAAGCATCATCAAAAATGCTTCCAATCTTCCATTCCAGGTTAGATGACACCTCTTGTGTGATGCCTTCGCACTGGCATTAGGAATCATTTATCATGCCTCTGCTCAGCTCTGCACATTTCTGTTTCTTTTTTCATTCTACAGTTAAAATTTTGTTTCTCTTTCCTTCACTGGTCTGTATACTCCTCCAGGACAGGGATTCTAGCTCATTCATTGTTGTCTCCCCATTGCTAGTGCCAGCCTGGAAAACATGTTGGTTGGATGGATAGATAGATGGTTCTGAGAGTCAGTTCCTCTATGCTCCTCCTTTGGGGAAGTAGTTCAAAGCAGAGGATTCGGAATCAGGTTCAAATCTTAGGTTCATCATTTATTAGCTGTGCGACCTTGGGCAAATTACGCAGCTTTGCCCCATGTCAGTTTCCTTAGCTATACAGTAGAGATGAGAACACCTTACTGGCCTGTTGTAATGATGAGATAGGTCCATTTAGTTAAGCTGCATGACACAGTGTCTTGACTGGAGTAAGTGTGGATTAAATGTTAGCTCTTGTTGTTGGTGGCAAATGGTCAGATGGGAGGCTGTTCCCCCTGCAGAGCTGCCTTGAGTCTCTCTGTGCCCATCTGAAAGGCAGAAGGGAGGCCCAGACCTGCCTGTCTGGACCCCCACTCCTCTCTCAGAGGTGGGCTGCATCGGACGCCCTCCACCCGCCACCCTGCAAGAGCAGGAGGCTCCACACACCACTGTGGAGGCAGGGCTGAGTGCAGAGCAGCTGTCAAAACTCTGCTGGGGGGTGAGGACAGCAGTCTGTCCTGGGGCCTCTGGGCCTGTGCCTGCCTCAACCTTGTGGTTTTCCTCCCAGCTGCCTTGGGTTCCAGGGATCAGAGCCCTGCAGTTGTTGTCACTGTGGTGACCATCTCAGTCCTCCTCGTCCTGGGTTCCGTGATGAGCGTGCTGGCCATTTGGAAGAGGTAGGTGGCTGACCCCTGATGGGTCGTATCCCTGTGCACATTAATATGTGTCCACGAGCACTTATATCTGTACCTGCGTTTGTACACGTGCTGATTTGCACGTGTAAGCACACCATGCTGTAGGTCCAGGATGGCTAGGATGGTCCCGGCCCCTCCTCCACACACTGCTCAGGAGGCAGCCAGCAGGCCACTAGCTCAGCCGCTCTGGGATGAAGGGGATTTAGCTCCTTAACTCATTAAATGTCAGAAGGAGTCACTGAGGGTTGAATCAAGCTCCAGCTGTTCCAGTGTGATTAGGATTCTCTTGAGGCGCTCAGAGGCCCCCAGCCCGTGCCCTCAGGGGATCTTGAGGCCCTTGAACACAGGCAAGGGGAAGAAAGGCAGAAATTGTGCTGTGTGTATGTGTATGGGAGGGGGAAAACAGGGAAGGGAAGCCAGAAATCCCCAACCCAACAGAAGGAAGCTTGCAGGACAGTGGGGAGAGAAAGGGGAGGTGAGGAGAGGGAAAGGTGTGGGGCTTGAGTCTGGCTCAGTGAAGATTCCAGTCCTTTTGCACACAGGAGAAACCGCATGGCATATATTTCCCCCTTCTCCCCAAGGCCACACTCTGCTACATGTAGAGGTACCCAGCTGGGGCTGAGATCAGACCTGAGGGGCTGAAATGGGCTGAAATGGGCTGGGTGGCAGGAGCAGAAGAGAGAAATGGGCTGGCCAGGGAGCCACAGCTCAGCACATCTCAGCATCCCGCAACTGCCTGTGGGCTAGAGGGACAGTGAACATCCCATCTGGCACGGCCTGTTTGCTTGGCCTGGACTGAGGCGCTGTAAGTGGCAGAGGAGGAGCAGGCATTGTCCTGCAGGTCTGGGAGGCAGCTCTGTCTGGGCCAAGTGAGTCAGGAAGGCAGGACAAGAGTAGCGAGCTCTGTCTCATGCCTAAGGTCCATTTGCTGGACCTGTGGGAGAAGCAGGAATGGACAGGACCTGCGAGCATCTTGTCCTGGCTGTGGGCTGAGGGGCTCAGGGAGGCAGAAGGAGGAAAGCGGAGACAAGGGAGTAAGGGGCACCTCTCCAGGCAGGACTCTGCAGGCCAGGAGCAGCTGCCCAGGATTTCCTTAGAGACAGATGCACTGGGGCAGGCAGAGTAGGCTGGGGGGATGGTGAGGTGGGCGGTGGTGGGGGGCCTTCAAAACCTGCTTAAAACCCAAAGGCATTGAAGAGGTTAGGGTCAGCTCGTCTGGTGTCCCCGGGCATAGAGGCGGACCTCTTCAGTGCATGCGACCCCCCTTGACAGACTGACATCTCCCTGTCTGTCCCCTCCTCTCCCAGTCTCTGCAGTGCCTGCTCTGTGCTGTGGTCTCCTTACCTCCACATTCTCTCTCCAGTCCCTCCCGGCCCACCCAGCTTCTCCCTGAGGATGTCACCTGGTGGAAGCCTCTTATGTTCTCTGCCGCTCCTCCATCCGCTCAGCCTTGCCCCGTTCTTCTCTGTCCGCCTCTCCTGGTGTTCCCCTCATTCATGGAAGTCCTGTCACCATGCTAGGTGACTTCACCCAGTAGCCATTGGACGACCTGTCCCACCCCTGGTCTCTCAGTTCTTTGGCATCATTCCCAAGGGCCTTCTCTTGTGCTCCACCTCCACCTCCCTCTCTCATCTCCTGACACGGACCTGGCCGTCACTCAAATGCTGAATCCAGTTCTTCTCGGGCCCTATAGACCCCTGTTCTTTCAGAGGACGGAGCCAGAGAAGTGTGACTAGGAACAAGTCTAAGGAACCCCAACATTTAGAGATTAGGTAGGGGAGAAAGAAGCCACAGAGGAGACCACAAAAGAACCATCAAAGAAATCAAAGAGAAAAAGAAGGGAAGTTGGAGGTGGTGATTATCACCAGAACCAAGGAAAGAAAGAGTGGATGTGGGGAGACAGGTTCCGTGAAGGCTCAAGGAGGAGGGACTGTGTTTTGATATGGATGGGAAAGGGGGGACCGGCTGTCTGTCCCATAGGAAGCAGTGGTCACAGCGGGTGGTTAACAGCATGGGCTCTGGAGCCTGACCCCACAGACTGGCTTTCCCCCTCCTCCACTCAGTAGCTGTGGGACTGTGTGGCTTGATTTTCTCTTTAATAAAATTGGGATAAAGACAGCCCCGTGTGATAACACTGTGGCAAAGGGCTTAGTAAGTACTCAGTAAATGTTAGCTATGATGTGGGGAAGAGGGGTTGCTGTAAGTAGTAATGGGTTCCTGCTCCTTCGGCAGGAATACCTAGGAATAGTGTGGAGCCAGGGTTTTACGTGCACTGTGGAGAAAAGTTCAGAGCTGGACAAGTAGTCCCTCCCCTGGGATGCAGACCTTGTCCTTTCAAAGGGACAAGGAGCTGTGGCCCTGGGTACTGGTGAGATGGGGAGGTCTGGAGCAGCCTGGGTCAAAGAATGACTGTGTATCTCCCCAGGCCTTGCAGTTATGGCAAAGGAGGCCGGGACGCCCACGAGGAGGAGGAGCTGTATTTCCACTGTGAGTTGTCTTCCCAACCTTTTTCACTGCCATTGCATAACCTGCACTCCCCAGCCTCGGAGGCTCCTTTCCTCAGGCCTATCTCTTTCTCTCTTCACCAGTCAAAGTTCCCACACGCCGCACATTCGTGGACCCCCAGAGTTGTGGAGATCCGCTGCAGGCTGTACATCTGTTTGCCAAGGAGCTGGATGCAAAAAGCGTCACACTGGAGAAGAGCCTTGGAGCAGGCAAGCCGGGCATCTCCAGAGCCTAGTCGGGCTGGAGCCCCACACCCACCCAATCTCCTCCCTCTCCAGGAGCCTCGCCTCCACCCACCCCACCTCTGCCTTGTAAGCCCACCCCCACCCAAGCCCCACCCTGTGCAGGAAGCCCCACCACACCTAGCCAGATTTCTGCCCACCAAGTTGCAGGGAAAGGGATGGCAGAGGAGTCTGCCACTGCCTTCTGCCCCCACGGTCACTGAAATCTGTCCATTTAGGCCCTTTCAGAACTGGCCTCTGCAGACTACCATTGGCAAAAGTTCAGTCCCAGGCCTGCATGGGCAGTAGGGCCAGACCTACTTGAGTTCTAGTTGTGGCCCTACCACTGACCGCTGTGTGACCAGGGGCACATCCCTCTTCTGCTCTGAGCCTCAGTTTCTCATCCATGAAATGGGTGTAATATTTGCCTCATACAGAGCTGATGCAGGGATTTCCCTCAGGCCTTGGGTGCTGGCTCTCTGACGGTCATTCTCCTGGCTTCCTTCCTTCCTGTCTACAAACACTGCTCTGAGAGGAAGCAGCCTCATTCACCAGAGCCAGGTGCTGTCCCCTGGCACTGTCTCCAGACAAGCTGGACAGAAGCCAGAAAGGGGCGGTGTGGCAGGATAGACGCCATCGTCATCCTTCCTGGGTCACACACACAAGGTTTTAATAGTCTTCCATACCCTGTCATGTACTGTCCTTTCTTTGAGGCTTTGAAATCTCCTGCTGAGGCAGGCATTGAAATCTGCTGAGGAGGAACCCCCATTTCACAGAGAAGGAGACTGAGGCCAGGAGAGGGAAAGAGATAAAGCCCATGTCACCTTGCTAGTGCTAGGTTTACCGGAATTTAAACTGAGGAGCTGTGAGTGCTGGGCCGGAAACGGCCTGTGGAAAAGATGCCTTCTCCTCACTTACCCTGACTGTTTGACAGGGGGCTGGGGATGGGCTCCAGGGGGCTTTCTGAGGTGCTGTTTCCCCACAGGGCGATATGGGGAGCTGTGCTGTGGCTGCCTGCAGCTCCCTGGCCGCCAGGAGCTCCCTGTGGCCATACACACGCTGAGGGATGGCTGCTCTGACTCACAGAAGCTCAGCTTCCTGGCAGAAGCCCTCACCCTGGGCCAGTTTGACCACAGCCATGTAGTGCGGCTGGAGGGTGTCGTCACCCGAGGTAGGGCTCAGTGCCGCACAAGTACAGGGGTGGGCATGACAGGGCAGGAGGGGGGTGTTCCTGTGCCCCCAGGCCCTTCCTCAGCCATGAGGGGGAACCCCCAGCTGCCCAGTGTGGAGAGAAGGCCTCAGCTTTCTTTCACTGGTTCAGGATGGCCCCTCTGACCCTGGATAAACTTTCTGACTTATGGTGACACTGTGTGGGGTACTCTGCTTGGACCTGGGTGATCTTTCTTAGCAGTTGCAGCTCCTGACCTTGGCCTTTGTCCTCCTAAAGATATCTCCTCCTTTGTTCTTTGGCATAGAGGATCCTGGACTGGGCATCAGGGTGGCAAGATTGGGGAAGCTTGTTTCTAGCAGTCTTGGCCAGGCTGGAGCCCAGGTTGGGGGAGCACACGGAGGGCAGCAGGCAACTTAGTGTGTGTTCCCCGTCCCTGGGTACAGGAAGCACCTTGATGATTGTCACCGAGTATATGAGCCATGGTGCCCTGGATGGCTTCCTCAGGGTGAGTGGCTTGGGCCCCAGGGGGAGCTGGTAACAATGGTATTCATCCTTCACTTTTTTCTTTGGTGGAACATGCAATTAACATCATTTTCTAAAAAGGTGCCCATTGGCCAGGCTGACCTGGTAGGGCACAGGGTAAACTGAAGCCCAGAAAGGGCCAGGTGACTTCCCTGGGGTCACACAGCATCAGAGAGTTGGTGTGCAGCCCCAGCCTCGGTCTCCTCCTACAGCGGCACGAAGGCCAGCTGGTGGCTGGGCAGCTGATGGGGCTGCTGCCCGGGCTGGCATCGGCCATGAAGTATCTGTCAGAGATGGGCTACGTTCACCGGGGCCTGGCGGCCCGCCGTGTACTGGTCAGCAGTGGCCTCGTCTGTAAGATCTCTGGCTTTGGGCGGGGGCCCCGGGACCGGGCAGAGGCTGTCTACCACACCATGGTGAGGACCCCCTTCCCCCATGAGCCTGCCTGCCCCGGTTCCCGTCAGGTTGCACCAGAGGCCCGGTCTCCACTCCCATTCCTCCCCTGCCGGGTCAGGGTCACGCCCAACCCTGCCCACCCCCAGTTGGGCCTGAGTAAATGCCAGTGTGGCATCACCCTGTGCTCAGCTTGTGTGCCTTCCCCGGACATGCAGCTGGGAGAACGGGTCTGGGTCTGTGTCTCCGTCGGGTGGGGAACCCCGGGTGTGCCCGAGTCCCTTCCTGCCCCTGACCTGCCTCCCCTCCCACAGAGTGGCCGCAGCCCAGCGCTGTGGGCTGCTCCCGAGACGCTTCAGTTCGGCCACTTCAGCTCTGCCAGTGACGTGTGGAGCTTTGGGGTCCTCATGTGGGAGGTGATGGCCTTTGGGGAGCGGCCCTACTGGGACATGTCTGGCCAAGACGTGAGTGACCTGTGGCTCCAGCTCCTTGCCTTCTGATCCTGTTACTCTCTGACTGTAGGCCCCATCTCCTTGACCTCTGCCTGCTGACCCTTGACCTCTTAACCTCAGGCCCCTCTTCACTGTCTACTTGCTTCCAGCCACCACCCGAGTCTTCCTTGGGATGGAGAGAGAGAGAGAGAGAGAGAGAGAGAGAGAGAGAGAGAGAGAGAGAGAGAGAGAGAGTGTGTGCGCGCGTGCTGGGGGGACCTAAAGCCTCCTGTCTGCCCACCACCCGCATGGCCCAGGTGATCAAGGCAGTGGAGGATGGCTTCCGGCTGCCGCCCCCCAGAAACTGCCCCTCCCCACTGCACCGACTCATGCTTGACTGCTGGCAGAAGGACCCAGGTGAGCGGCCCAGGTTCTCCCAGATCCACAGCATCCTGAGCAAGATGGTGCAGGACCCAGAACCCCCAAAGTGCGCCACGACCACCTCTCCCAGGTACAGCTGCCTTCACTCCCCCCAGGTACATTCCCATCTATCCCCAGCCACGCAGACCCAGCCAACCTCTCACCCCTCCATGAATGGCCTCCCCACATATTTCAAGTACAACTGTCCCCCACCTGCCCAGGTATGACTGCTTAATCCATTGCCCCAGTCAGAGCTGATACTCCTGCCTGCCTTAGACATGTGGAACCTCTCATCCGTCTTGGCCTCTTCAACTTGTCCTGGATTTTGCCCCATATACCCCAGGTGACCACTGACTAGATAAATATATGTGGTAATAGTTTTAACAAATTTGTAGTTCCAATAAATAAAATAAGTGAAATTAGTATTAGTTGTTGCAAATATAGGTCCCTCCCAAACTACTAAGTATGTCCCAACCCCAGACTGTTCCACATACTCCCAGTATCTTTAGCTGTCTCAGGTGAAACCTGCTCTAGGCTGCCTGGGTATCTTGAAATCCTCACGTGCTCTGAGAATGCCAAGCACCCCGTGTGAGCCAGGTCTGCCCTGGGGCTCGGCTGCCCCCCTCTGTCCTTTCACAGCCAGCTTCCTCCGGAGAGTGACTGGACAGGGCACCAGATCCCTGCCGTCAGCTGACCACAGCTCCTCTGCTCCCAGGCCCCCGACCCCCCTGGCCGACCGTGCCTTCTCTACCTTCCCCTCCTTTGGCTCTGTGGGTGCGTGGCTGGACGCCCTGGACCTGGGCCGGTACAAGGACAACTTTGCCGCCGCTGGCTACGGGAGCCTTGAGGCCGTGGCTGCCATGGCTGCCCAGTGAGTCTGAGGGGCCTGGGTCCAGACTTCCCTGCCAGGGGAGGTAGAGTGGGAGTGGAGGCTGAGGTGGCTGTATCTGACCAGCCTTCTTCACAGGGAGCTGATGGGCCTGGGCATCTCGTCAGCAGAACACCGGGAGGCCCTTCTCAGTGGGATCAGCGCCCTGCAGGCACGAGTACTCCAGCTGCAGGGCCAGGGCGTGCAGGTGTGAGCGGCTGTTCATCCAGGCCAGGATCCCGGGGGGAGGCCAGACTCCGGCCCTGACATGGACCCTGGCGAGCTGCACTCCACCTGTGCGACCGTGCACACTCTCCTTCTCCACGTGGGCCCAGAGTTTGCTTAGGGACACAGTTTCCCCCCCAGCACTGCCTACTCCTTCCATTCTTCCCGGTCTAAACCTCTTGGCTGGCTCAGTCTACCTGGAAGAAGATTCAGATCCTGGGGGGGACCCCTGAGATCACAGCGGGAGGAAACTCAGGGCCTCAGAGACCAAGGTGGGCAGGAGCGGGAACAGATGATAATAGCTTTAAATCGCCTGGTTCGTGCCCTTCTGTCTTCCACACCCACTGGAGTCTGGGGCCACACTCTCCCACAGACCCTTTGGCCAGTCGGCAGCACAGGTCGCTGCAGGGCTCCAATGAGCCCTGCAGTGACCACAGCCTCCCAGCAGCCCCTCGTAATGGGCCCTGGAGAAGCAGGGTGCTCATGTCCCTGTGCTTGGGCTCGGCACTGTCAGGACAGCGATCCTGAGGCCCCGGGCAGCAGGGTGGTGCTGAGCTCAGGGGCTGGACCCTGAGGGCCCTGGACTCAGGAGCTGATTTCTGCCTCCCCTGCCCTTGGGCTGACAGTCCGGGGGAGGGGGAGGGTCCTGGGGAGGCCGCTCAAGGTCCTGGTGCTCCCCTGAGGTCCAACCAGGCCTCCCTTGGCATTTCTTTTATAAATCCACTGGCCGGGACATCTGGGAAGAGTGTGAGGTGAGCTGTTTTCTTCCTGGGGACCCCAAGAACTTTCCACTCTGGCCTTGGGGGATGGTGAAGAAGAGACCTTCAGAGAGGGAATGCTCTGACAGGCTGGCCCAACCGTCACTGTGCAGAGAGGGAAAATCAAGGCCAGTGAGGATTCAGGGCCAGAGCTGGGGTCAGAACCCGGGTGCCCGACTTGGCTCTGAAGAGTGAGTCCCTGGGCCTACCCTGTGCTACCAGCACTCTTCCCTGAGGCAGCCCTGGGGTCCTCTGAGGTGACCCCTCTTGCACACCCCACCCCCTGGGCCCCGCCCAGCCTTCGCGTTGCTCCTTCTCCCTCTGGCTTCTGTGGGGTGCTAGCAGACACGGTTGTGCTGAGCTGACTCCGCGTTCCTTATCCAGGAGGGCTGTCCTGTCACGGGTGATATGAGGCGGGGCTCTCACAGGGTGGCAAGAGGGTGGCTGGGTCTGGAGAGGACCATGGGGCTGAGTTTGTCCAGGCCACCCCTGGCATATGCCCGCTCGGGTTGGCTGTGTGTGGGTGGGGTGGGCAGGGAGGAGACCAGGGCAGTGGAAAGTGGTGTGTGAGGTGTAGAACCGGCCCTTGGAAGGCTCAGACTAGGTGCGGAGGTGAGCTCAGGAGCCGCCAAGTCCTACCAGGTGCCTTCCGGAGGCCCCAGGCCCCAGGGAGACCTCGGGGTCTGTGGGTGGGTCAGGGACAGGCAGGTGGACACTATTCATTTGCGTATATGCAGGGGTGTCTGGAGAGGCTTCCTGGCTTGAGAGGCTGCGGTGGAAATTGAAAAGGGCCTTGAAGGGGGGAAGGGGGTGTCCTTCCTTAGGGTGGGTTGAATTTTCCACAGGCAAGATGGAGAACCTAGAACAGGAGGAGTTCAGGCAGAGAGGCTGGCATGAGGAGGACCCTGCAGTCTGGGTGGCACAGTGCCCCTCTGGGGCACCTGTGGTGGGGCAACCCCACAGTGGTGCCTTTGGCCTGGCCCTGCAAGCGGCGGCTCTTCTGTCCTTGGAGCACCCCCTCCCTCATCTCCCATCTCCTGAGACCTGCCCCCACTCAGTGTTTTTGGGGGTACTAGGAGGACTGAGACATTGCTTCCACCTTTGACAGGGCTGGAGGGTCCCATGCTAGGTGCCCTCTAGGCTCTGCCCTTTGCCTCCAGAAAGCCCAGAGAGGACATGGTGTGGGGACTGCTGTCCCATGTTGGGTGGAGGGAGCCTCATTCCCATCTCTGGCTATATCAATCATTCTCTAAAGGTCAAAGTCCCCTCCTGTCCCCCAGCTGTTCTGCAGAGGGTCCCCCTGGCTGTATTGCTAGGACTTCGGTGTCCAGGGTAGATCTTCCCTCCCCTGAGGAGTGAGGTCCCAGAATCCTGAGGGGTCCCAGGCCACAGCCCTGCACAGGTGCCAGCATAATGCAGGCTGACGGTTCTCTGTGAGCCCTCTACAGATCTATTTTTATATGGAACTTGTTCACTGGACAGAGAGGTGGTCTGCAACCCTCTAGCACCCATGTGAGCCCACCCAGAAGGGAAGGGGCCAGTCAGGGAGGTGGTTCCTTTGACTAATCCTGGAGATGTTTTTATATTTCTTGGGTTGTATATGCAAGACAAAATAATAAAAACTTGTCTGTGATATGGTGCCTCTTTCAGTGACAATTGCTTAACCATTAAGAGCTTGTGTGGGAGGGTTGCAGCCACCCCCAGCTCACCACAGGTGTTCTCCAGAGTGAGTGTCTGACTGCCTGTGCAGAGATGAATCATTTAGCCCCTGCCGTGAAAGACCTACCAGTCTAGGGGGACACATTTCTGAAAAAGATGACAGGACAGTATGATCAGGGCTACCATGGAGGTGAGCTCTGGGTGGCCTGGGAGTGTAGAGAAGGGTGTTACCCGGTTTTGGGAGCAGTAAACCAAGGAAGGCTTCCCCAAACAGGCAGCACTCGGGTGGTCGTGCCAGTCCCTGAGATGGACCCTGTGGGGAGGGGCAGTGGGTTGCGTAGGGATGTGGGGGGGAGGGCAGGAAATGACGAGCTCGTTTTGGACATGTGTTTGAGAGCTGGTGGACATACAGGCAGAGGTGTAGGAGGCAGGCAGATACTGGGTCTGGAATTTGGCACAGATACGGGCTAGAGACAGCTTTGAGGGCCACTGGTTCCCAGGTGGGGGTTGAAGCCACAGTGAGAAGGAAGTCACCCTGCACTGGTGCGTGGAGGAGAGGGAAGCAGTGGGGAAACTCGGACCTGGGAAGCAGCTGGATGAAGAGGCGGAATCTGAGGGAGCAGCAGAGAGAAGCCAGGAAGGGGTCATGCCGTGGAGCCAAAGGAGGGGCAAGTTTTGATATTAAATACAGAGCAGCCAGGTGGGAAGTGGGTGGAAGAGTGGCTGTCCAGTCAGATGTTACTGGTGACTGTGTTTGTTCCCTAGGGCTGCTGTAACAACCAGAAGTTGCAGGGCTTAAACCAGGGCGTTCATTGTCCCACTGATCGAGGCCAGAAGTCTGAGATCAAGGTGTCAGCAGAGTCAGTTCCTCCTTCGGGAAGGCTCTGTTCCAGTGTCTCTCCTTGGCTTTTAGGTGGCCGTCTTCTCCCTGTGTCTCTTTACACCATCTCCCCTCAATGCATGTTTCTATGTCCAGATTTCCCCTTTTTGGAAGCACACCAGCTATACTGGGTTAGGGCCCATCCTAAACTCATTTTAACTCGGTTGCCTCTGTAAAGACCCCGTCTCCCACTTCTGAAGTTCTGGCCATTAGGACTTCAACATGAATTTTGAGGGGACACAATTCAGCCCCTTAGTTGTGGGGCAGGGGCAGAAGCCAGATAAGAAGATTGAGGAGTGGAGTTTAGGAATCTTTCCAGGGATGCTGCAAAGGGAGGAAGGTGGGGTAAGAGAGGGATCAGGGCAGAGTGTGGTTGTCAGCTGAGTGCTGGAGGACTGCCTGAGCGCTCACGTGTACGCACACGCGTACACACACACGTGCACACACTGATACCATGTGAGCCCTTGCTTTTCTCGGCTTGCAAGTGCTTCTGCTCTCCCGACCCAGGCTGTTCATGTTCATAGCCTAGAGAAGGTCTTATGTATCCTCTTAGACCAGGCTGTGAGAATCGCGTAGCACTGGGGACTAGGGGACAGGGGTGGCAATACATAACACCAGTTTCCT
Source organism: Manis javanica (assembly GCF_040802235.1). Taxonomy (NCBI): domain Eukaryota; kingdom Metazoa; phylum Chordata; class Mammalia; order Pholidota; family Manidae; genus Manis; species Manis javanica. The sequence continues at coordinate 28,822,328 of NC_133159.1, read as the reverse complement.
CCTGCCCTGTGCTCAGAAGCAATTGAGTCCTGATCATTGGGCCAGATGGAGATCAAGATACCAGTTCTTTGATAAGGCTGACTGGTGAGTGTTGCTTACCATGTTTCTTCAGATCTAAGATGCCATCCAGTCCAAGTTGTACCCCTGAGAAACATTACAGTCAATTAAACTATGTCATGCCATCAGATGGGATGATGCTTCCCAATTTGACATGTTAACATGTGAACTGTACATTTTTGGTAAGTGAGATGTGGTATATTGGGGACAAAGTGCATTTCCCACCATTTCCCTGAATTAGACCCACCCAGTGCCAGGCTGAGCCAGATAGCCACAAGCCTCCCCTGCAAGGGCCAAGCTGCTCCACCCTATTTCCTGCATGATGGGGAGCCCACCATGGTACCCCTTTCTTGTGGCAGGCAGACCTGCAGGAGAAGCCAGATGGCACCAATTCAAGCAGGTTCTTCCTTCTGTCCCCCAGTTTCGTTAGGTCAGTCACTTCTACCCTTGGGCAGGAGTGAATGAGTGGGTTGGAGATGTCAGCAGGGTTGCCCTGCTGGTCTGCCCCTAGAGGCACGCAGCCAGGTGACGGGGACCTCCACCAACACTTTAACACAGTACCTGGCACACAATGAGTGGCCACTAAATGTTATTAAGGTGTGAGACACTAGGGAGCTTTACGATACATGGTTGGGGATAGAAATGAACGTCTCTGGGTGGTGAGGCCACGGACCTGGTTGACAGTATTTGCTTATCCAGTGAACATGTACCCAGACCCTCCTATGTGGAAGACAGAGAAGGTAAAGACCTTACTGCTTGAGGCAGGAGTCCGTTAAAAGCATGAAAGGCACCGCAGTAGGGATAAATCCTAGGCGGTGTGGGAGCCCTGTGGGCTGCTGCCTGACCTCGTCCTTGGGGAGGTGTGAGAAGGCCCACAGGGGACAGCCAGGTAGTGCATTCACTGCCCTTACTAACCAGTGACCGAGTTCTGGAGCAGCTCCTAACAGCACCGCCATCACACTGCTCAGGACTTGAGTAAAACTCACCGTATGGCACCCCCTCTAAATATCTTTGTACCCTTTGCCATTTAAGCTCAAGTGTCTGCCAATATCTGGAAAAAACCCCGCTAGTCGCCTCAGTATATGCCCTGTCTCATTTTAGTAGCTGGGCTCCCTGGGGTCTTGGGGCAACAGAGAGAAGTCAGAACCTGTTTGGGTTCACGCATGACCTCATAAAGCCTGCCAGCATCTTGTGAGCAGATTATGGATATTCCAAGCCTTGCCCCAAGGAATATGTTTTGACCAGGACTGCTTGTGTAAGTTTAACAGAAACAAAAAACCAAAACCAAACCTGCTTTCCTGCCCCCTCCCCGTTAGACTACATTTGCCCCTTCTCCCCACCCTAGCACCACACTCATTTTTGACCATCAGCTGGGATACTGTTTAAAAAGCTGAGACAAGCAGGTTTGCCAGTGAGACATTTGCATCTGACCTGAAGGGGTGTATCAACGGAAACTGCCATCTACCTCTACCCTGACGGCTCCTGGCATATTGTGACAGGCCGCATGTCTGTGGCCCTGAAATTTACACATGGGGTCTGGGCTCTTCCTGGTATCTTGGTGCCAAGGGTATGTTATATCCTCCACCATATCCATCAGTCAAGGGTCAGAAAACGCCAACTACATATACCCTAATATTAACTAAGGGAAAGATGATGGCAAAGTGCAGAAGACAGAAAGTGTAGGTTACAGATGGCAGGAAGGGAGTGGGGGAGAGTAGATTTGTTCAATAGGTAAGGTGATACCCATGGGGATGATACAGGGCTGGGAAGGTGTCTAATCCTGTAAAGGGAGGACACCTTTGCTAAAGCAAATTGGATTCCAGACCCCCAATTAAGTGGGGAGCTCAGTGTAGGCCCAAGTTCTGATTGAACTGTGTCCTCCAGCCCTTCCATTTCTGAAGCCACATAAATTATCTACTATTAAAATCTTCAGCATATATGTCATGCTGAATTTTAAGTATGGGTCAACCAGTGTCACTGGGACATACTGCATTGGTATGTGAATTCATTATCATTGGTGGAGATGGGAAGGCAACTACTTTGAGCTAAAAACTGTGTCTGATGCAGTGAATACATGATGCTTAGATGTCCCAAAGAACTAGCTTTTCATATGAGTAACTTAATCTAACTCTTCTTAGGGCAATCCATTGGGAATTCTTTCAACAGGAAGCCCCAAGTACAGCTTTTGGAAAGATTAGGAGGGCTTTTAGGCAAAGGATGAACCAAGCAATTTACTGGAACTCTAGGGTTCTCTGAAACTGCCTTGGGGCCCTGGGGAAGGGTAGGGCTCCAGGCTCCATGCACAGCAGCCCTGCATCTATTTGTTTTATACACACAGTGGAGGGTACAAAGTAAACTGCCCACGGGGATGAGGTAAGTTAACAAGGAGAAGAAATCTAACTGGGATTACTTTGAATGGGAAGAGGATTCGCTAAGGGTCAAGGGAAGCTGCTCTCAGGAACAGCTGACTGTGGCCTGTCTTTCCAGATCTTATTTCTACTTTAGCAGTCATTTTTATAAAATCTCTTAGTTTTTGAATTGTTAGCAACTGATTTGAAAAAACAATACCCAAACAGTGAAAGTAAAAGTGTGACTGGAGGCCCTGCCCTATCTGGTTTGTGGGCTGGCAGCAACATCCCAGCCTGTGACAGTTCAGCCCATGCTTTAAATGGGGAATGTCACTACCTTCCAAGTCAGCCCCTATATGGAAGGAAGAACTGCCCTTGTTCACAAGACAGGAATTTATTAGGTTACCTGCTGCATTCTACCTGTTTCCTACAATTGGGTTCATTCCTACAATTAGGCAGCTGTACAGAGTAAAATAGGGTGGTGGGGCTCTGGGTAAAGCATGTGGGATCCTAAGTTTTTCCCTTGGTGTCAAGCCTTTCTTAACACTGTACCAGATGAGGAGGAAAAGGTAGGAGCCTCAGGTTTGGTGACTCAATTACTTGAAATGACTAAAACTCTTATTTCAAATGTGGTCACTGACCAGTCTCCCTGCACATGAACTGTCAGTGTGGGAGTGCTGGCTAGTAAATACCCCTGTTTGCTTTCTCCCACCATTAGTTCCCTGCAGACCACTGTGCAGAGAGAATTCTGGGAAGGTAGGTCGGCCAGAGCCTTGGAACTCGGGGAGTGAGGAGCATGACTATCACTCAGCCACCCGTGTCCTGCTCTGATCCTGGCCAATGAGCCATGACTACATAGGTCAGCTACAGACCCCTGAGATTCTGTCCTCCCAGATGTAAACTACTCATGGAATGAAGGTGTTGGGGGAAGCCTACCTGAGGTAGGTTACCTGTGCTCTGGATCTTGGGGTGAGGACCTGCTCTTCAAGTATCATAGAGACTCTCCCTGAAGGGAAGGTTTTTGTATCTTTTGAGGAAAAGCTCAAAGACCCAACTCTAATGGCTTTAGTTCCAAAACTGTCTCTGATTCAGGTAGCACAGGTTAGAGATGACAGGCAGGCTGAATATTGATTAAAAACAAACAGATCCACATTTTTATTGAAAACAGATACCTTCAGTATCTCTGATTAGAAGAAATCAGCTACAAGATACCATTACTCAGGAAAACAATATATACAGAAGTCTCAGGTAAGAGAGAATGGAACAACAGCCTGAGAACACAAGTAAAACAGGACTGGATCACTGGAACAGCCAGGTAGCAAAATGATACCAAGTCTGAGAAAGCTGTGCACTCAAGCCTGGGGCGGGGACTCTGTTCCCATATTCTTGGACCATGTCTCATGATTCTTTGGGGCAGAGGCACTGGCTGGAGCACAGGGATCTGTGTGCTGACTCTGAATAACTAGTCCAGGCTCAGGGCACAGGCCGAATACATGGAAAGAGGCCACCAGACAAGTCATACCTGCTCCCTAATGAAACCCGTAGGAGAGAAGCACTCTCTGCAAAGTCTATAGATCTGGCAGGGATCACTAGACCATGGAGAGCTTAGGGATAGTTCTGTGGCCAGTCACTTAAAAATACCTAGAGTAAGCTAAGCCCTAAACTGCTCTTATCCACTTCTCACTAACTAGGGAGGTAGAGGAGCAAGACATGGCAGCTGCCTCCAAACTAATTTTTGGTCTTCAGTAACAGGGATAAATGCAAAACAGTTCCACGAGTCCACTTGATATACACTATTGGGCATAGCAGGATCAGATTCCAGAGCCCCCTTCAGCATCTGCCACGGGACAGAGAGAGGACAGGTGCTGGGGGGAGATGTGTTCTGTGGTCACTACGGCGACACTTCCTGTTCTGTCCTGGCTCCATTTGTATAGCGTCTCCCGGCTTTCTGGATCTGCTCTCATGGCCCAGAGCCCTCGGTTCTCTGAGCTGAAACCTCCCAGCCTGAAGCACAGAGAGCGGAAACACCAGATGCAGAGGGTTCTCAGATGAGGGTGAGCAGGCAGTCTCCTGAGAACACAAGGTTCTTTCATGCCACCTCCACTGAGTTAGGGCAGGGCAAAGAGGATGCTGAGTTACAGGAGGCAGAACGTGGCAGCTCTGGAGCAGGAAGAAGACTGAGCCAGGAGAACGACAGGACGTCCCTGCTGCGTGGATGTAGCAGGCAGTGTCTGTGTCACCTGGCTTGGGAGGCATGCAAAGCAAAGTTCTGTCCAACTGGTGGGGGAACAGTATGTCTCACCACTTCCCGAATTCTCTAGGAGGAACACTACTCCTTCTCTGGAACTTCACACTCAAACAAACATAAGTTGAAGGAAAAAGGCTTTTCAGGGTCTCAGAAGTGCCCGCTGAAGGTCCTGTCTGTCAAGTTTGGCTTCTTGGAAGAGCAGCTTTGTTTCTGAGTCCGTATGCTGCTACAGATTTGGGCAAGACGGCTCTAAAAAGAAAAGGAGATAGGTCAGTTAGAGAAGATGGCACTGAGCATGCCTGCCCAGTTAGCCACTTAGAGTCTACTCAGCACTGGGTTTTAGGTCCAGGTGGATGATAAAAGTCACCAGATTAGGTGGCTGGGTGTATGTGTGATCTCAGCACTGGGCTGATGTTCAGTAGGATGTGTTTGGGAAAACAGCTCCACCCCTGACGCCTTCCTTGGATGTATCCTTCACAGACCCACCTGAAGAGTGAGCCTAGGGCAGCCACGTTTGCACTAACAGCTCCCATTCACCACCCAAGGCCAAGCTGACTGGACCTGGGAGGCCCATCTGACCAAAACTGAACCAATAAAATTTTCTTCTCAGAATTTAAACAAAGATAAGAAACTACACAGTCAGTGTTGGGCACTGGAGCAATAAAGTGAGTGTTGGAAGTGTGGCTACTCAAAGCTACGTACAAACCAATGTAAATTGACAGCAGAGCCAAGAGCCTTGTGGAGAAGGTCATCTGCTGAGAGGGGAGAATGAAGAAGTGCCCAGTCCCAAAGAAAGATGCTAAGGGAGCCGGCGCGCTGGAGTGGGGCTCCACAACGCCTGTTGCTGGTGGTCCCACCACTCCACAGGCCTGGCTGTTCGGAGCTTTGATTCTGTGGGATCTTTGTAGCAAGCTCCTCCCTGCAACTCCCAAACTATTGTGAGGAAGTTTCAGCTCCTGGCAGTCAATCCTGTGGAACATACTGGCACCAACTGCCTGAATGCAGCAGGACTTTGATTCGGTTGAGGAATTTCTGTGGCAGGCTCTCTGGGATGGACTGAAACTCATCAATTCAGGGACAGAATTGTTGCTAGGTAAGTAGGATAACAGTCAAAATCCCTTGGGGTAAAAAAGGCAACACAATTCTAAGTGTAAAGCATTAGCTCAGATCCAAAAGACAGTTCTAAGTACAGCCAAACCAAGAAGCTATTGGAGGCACCCCATGCATGGGGATGAATGAGACTTACAGAGAACTTCTTAACGTTCCCCAAGGCCTCTGGGTCCAGCTGTGCAATATCAAGCCTCTGCAAGTCACTGGCCAATAACCGCATGCTCTGTGTGGAGAGGAGAGTGGGTTAAATTGGCATGTCCCTTTGGGCAGGAATGTCCACCCAGCACCAGTGTGCCCCAGGGGTCCCCTTGATATGGTGCAGTTGGTTGGGGGAAGTGGCAAGGCAGGTAGGAGTATCAGCCCTAAGGAGACATCAGTGCTTATTGGACTCGTGGGTGGATCACCCAGGTAACAAGGGTGTGTACATTAACTTAGAAATGCCCTCTATGCCACATCTGAGAAGCCGTCCTTCCCTCCTGGGACCTGAGGTCAGCAACTTGCTCTGCTCAGCCCAGAAGGGCTCAGCCTGCGTTCGAACCCCTCAAAGGTCTACAGAGTGGGAGACAGCTCCTGCATTCTCTCTGGGCTGAGCACATACGCTAACAGTGCCTTCCTCTGTGCCCCCTCTGCTGTCCCCATCACACACAGCACAGGTATCATAGGGGACTCTGAACCTGTCTCGACTACTGACCTGCTTCTCAAGAGCAGGAACCACGTCTGCTTAGACCCAAAAGACAGTCCTAAGTACACATGGGCCTGTTATAAGACAGGTGGGCAAATTGTAGCTGATGGAAGAAATGGAACCCAGAGCTGGGCAAGGATCTTTCCAGTCTGGGCCTCTAACCTGGGAGAGAAAACTGGGTTCTGAGTCCTACAGGAATCATGCAACCAAAGACTTAGAGAGAAGTAAGTGATGGACAAATGAAAGACAGGCTGACTAAGCAGCCCATGGAGGCCTGGCCTCCCCCACAACACTTACCTCTCCACCTCCCACCGGCACAGTGAGGAAAATCTCTTTGCTGCCGGCTAGAGGGCTGCCATTGACTGAGATGTTGTAGACCTGCTCTCTGGCTGCTGGAGTACGCAGGCCTGGGGTCTTGAAGACTCTACAAAGTGGGAAAACCTTTGTAAAGATGGCCTGGCAGACTGAGTGCCACCAGGCGCCAAGAGCCTTTCCAGCCCCCATCTGGCCTCAAGCCGGTTTTCAAATCACACATTTCTAAGAAGGCGAGTTCTAAATTTAGGGGGGAAAGTCTTCTTAAGCAGTAATGACTAAACACAGCTGGAGAAAGGAGGTTGTAATTATCAAACATACATCTAGTTAAAGTCATTTCTTATCCATGTAAATTTTAGGTCCAAAGCTCCATATGGATGCCAGCCATCCATCCATCCACAAAGCCAGAAATAAACTATGGTTAATGTATTTCCAAGAATGGCTAAGTGCTTCCATCAAGAGGAATTTTCCAGGATCAAAGGAGGATGATTCAGAGATTACATCATTTTATTAATTTCCCAACTAAGTTTCTCAAGGCAGTTAAAGTGTTGCTACTTATTTTTCTTTAAATGTCGTTTGCTATATTCTCATGTGCAAAAACAAACAGTTAAGAAGAGTTGGAATTAAAAGTAGAACGTAAGTCTTCCTTACTCTTCTCCCCCAGATACAACCACTCTCAAGTCCCTGTGCCTCCAGAAACTTTCCATGTGTATAAAAGCAAATGGGATCATTTAGGACACACTGTTCTCCGTGGTCATGAAGCTCTTCCGCATCGGCACGTACAGACCCACTCCTTTTATAGTGGCCTATTTAGTTGACCAACCCTATGGAAGGGATTAACTTATGCTGCAAAAACATCCTTTTTTATGTAAGATGGTGTCAATTTTCACTCCTGTCCAGAGTATAGGAGAGTACCTGCCCATTAAAAAAAAAAAATTCTGGTCATAATCAGAAGAGACCAAAAAAGGCACTGGAGGCCTCCTGGTCATCAGAGAAGAATCCTTTCTCCCGCCCACCCGGTAAAGAATCATTCTGTCGCTGTGAACAGGTGACCCCGCACTCAGGAGAGGAACACTGGGAAGCCCAACAGCTGCCCTCCTGAGAGGACTTCCCAGGCTGAGCAGCCGTGAGTCTTTCCCCACCACCCTTCTTTTCTGCTGATTAAATGCTGGGCTCCCACCCAAACTCAGCGCAGCTCTCAATACTCACCTTGAGTCAAACCTGGACATCAGGCCTGGGGTGGGTTTCACCATAGACAGCTCCAGGCGGCCCACAGCTGGGGTAACAGTGCTATGATGGCTCGACCTACGGGTAGGAAATGGCCATTAGGCTGGAACTCCCAGGTCCAAAGACAGCAGCAGGGCAGGTAACACTTGGGGAGCACTGACCACGTCAGACATGGTGCCAAGTGCCTTACGTGAGTGTCTGCAGCCCTCCCAACAACTCTGAGAAACACTGCTGTTATCCTCACTTACAGATGCAGAAGTTCCGGCATACTGAGTTTAACTAACTTGCCCAGGATCACACAGCCACTTAGGGGGCAGCCAGACCTTTGAACTCAGGCAGTCAGACCCCAGAACTGGACTTTTCAATCAAGTTAATAGAACAAGCCTGTCAACAATCTGCAGCCCCCCAGCTGGAGTTCTTCTCTTGCTGGCAGCTAGCAGTGCTCAGGGAGAAACAGGAGAAGCCTGCTCCTTCACAGATACATCCCAGTGACTGCTTCCCAGTCCTGCTGAGATGTCCCCCACTCCCACCCCACGGGTTAGTATGGAGATGCCCATGATCGTGAAGCTCAGAAGTTGGTAGGGTCCAGCATAAGCCATTCCACTCGTCTTTACTTGGCAAGACCAGGAGGAACATTTCAAGACACAAACTAAAGGTACGTGGCAACCACTTTGTGACTGACCACAGGGTAGCTCTGCACACGGAACTGTCAGGTAACTAAACAAAATATGCAGTGCTTACAGTGCAGTAGGCACTGCACAGTACCCAGCACCTGACCTGACAGTGTCTCTGCACCTCACTCTGTTTGCATTAAAAAAAAAAAAAAACGTGGGGGAGGAAAGAGAGCAAGGGCTGCAGACCTGGAGGTGTTGGGTCAGATCATTTCTAGAAACTCTAGATCCTCAAGGATCTGATGACTTGAAGCTCTACTGGAACATGAGCCACAAAAGCCCTCACACTCCCTTGTCTGCCAAGCTCTCCAGTAAAACCAAAACACGCATCTACATTTGGAAAATCCATTACCTTTTGCTTTTGCCTTTTCCTTGTATGGACTGGGTTCTCTTCTTAGATGGAGGACACCTTTTGACCTGAAGTCACAATCAAATGAAACAGATTACAGGAAGCCCCACAAAGGGAAAAGGGAAGGGAAGGTGAGAAAAGTACTGGGAGAGGGGGACCAGCTCTGGAAAAGATGACCGATACTGAACATAAGACAGACTATGTCACAAAATTCAGTGACTTAAGTAATTCAGAACATAGTTGATCAACTAAGGACTTATCCTAGCTGGGTCTTCAAAATAGCGTGTTTTTGCCAAGAGTTAAGGTAAATTCTTTTGAACTGATCGCAGCCTGGCTTGTCACCCCCCATCCCCTTACATAAATGGTTGCTTCAGAAGTCACTGAGGCCATCCTGGGGGCCCAAACCAAGGAAACCTCGGCAGGTACCTGACAGGGGTCCTGAATCCTTCAAGGTACCTGGCAAGAACCACTCCTTACCTTCCAAGATCCACCCGTCTCCCTGCTTCCCCAGCTGCCCCTCTGCAGCCTGCCTCACAAGCTCCTCTTCCTACCCTCCCTCTGAGTGTCCGTCCTCGCCTCCCTCTCCATGCTCTCCCTGCACCTCTTCCACCCCCACCCGGGGACCCCCACCTAAGGATCTAGGAGTCAGTGTGTCTCTCTCTCAGTCACCTGCTCCTCCCTGAGTTCCAGATTGAAGCTTCTATCTAGGCTGGATGTTTTGGAAAAGTATTAAACACTCAACCTGCCAAACAATCAACAACTTAACTGCTCCCCTTCATCTGAACCCAGCACACTCTTGCTCGTGTGTGTGTGTCCCACACTGCACTGGGTGGCAGTTGCCCAAAGCCAGAAACCATTTCACCATCTCTGGTTCTTCCTTTCCTCCACCAAACTCGCGATTCTCCGTTTTAAAACACATCTCAAAACCATCCCTTCCTGTTTTAAAGGGTCAGTGCCTTTTCCGCACTCCTACTTATCTGGAACACTCTTCTGACATATAGATCCATCCACGTCACTTACCATTACCTACCCGATGACACGGACACTTCCAAGCTCGCTGCACAGGCCATTCATTATCTGGCCATTCCACCCGGCTCCCATTCCAGCCCTACCCAACTGCTTCCTGTTCCTTAAATGGACGCTTGTGTATCTCCTCCTGGAATTCCTTCCCCTTCCTTCCCCAGCTCGTGAAATCTCACCCACCTTTAAAAGCCTGGTTGTATCCTAATGGGGAAGACTTGATAGCTTTCTCTTCTATGCTCTATGCATTTTGTACAGATTTCTACCACTTTTGTTGTTAGCCATTTAAGTGGGACCTCTGGGAGGGCAACACTGTATTTTACTTATTTTTGTATTTCCTTGTCTCATCAGCTCCCAGCTGAACCTTACTTACTCTTGCAGTTTGAAGAGTCTTGTTTTTACTTTCTTCTTCTTCTTCTTCCACTATCATTTCATCTACTTGTATTACCTTCCGTGCTGTAAGAGACAGTTTTGACAGGGGATAAACTTCCTTATGGGAATGAACTTTTACGCACTCACATTTCTTACAGGAAATAAAACTGATGTAATCTGCGATCAAGAAATAGACTCAGTATAAAAAAGATACCTTTTTAAAATAGAGGATTTAGACAAAGGAAACTCATCAGAGTGGTTAAGTAACTCCATGTGATGCCTCGTGTGGGCAGCCCAGCATTCTGGTGAGAGAGCAGAACTCTGGAGTCAGACCTGAGCTTGCCCAGCCCCACCACTAACCAGGTCGCATGGCTTGCATAGTGGTGCCTCAGTGTCCTCATGTATAAAAGGGAGTAGTCACCTTAAAGTGATATTATGAGAACTGGAATGTGTATTCCATAAGAACAGGGTCTTTGTTACTTTTATCTTGTATCCCCAACCCTAAAATTGTGCCTATAACTGTTCATTAAGTGTCTGTGGGATGAATGACTGTAAAGCCTTTTTAATAGAACTGGACATGTTATAGTAAGTATTATTATAGTAAAATATTATTTATGTAGACACTGCAAGGAAACTTAGAAGAAACTTTCTAACCACCACAACTGTTGAGTGATGAAGGATAGAGACTGTCTCATTGCTAAATATGTATAACCAGGAGCCAGACAATCATGAGCTGGAATTCCATGGAGAAAATTCCTGCATTTAATCATGGGAGGGTGCAGAGATCAGACTAAATGACTTTTTAGCCTTTTTTCCTGACACATTAAATAAGAATGTAATTTTTAAACTTTTTTTTTAAAGCAATTTATAATGTGGTCAAAGTCTGATAAATGGTCAAGAGGGCACAAAAATGATTTTTACTGTTGGTAGGGATTGGACTTGGTTTGCTCAGTTCCCAGGAGTGGAATCAGAAGACCCCACCCCTCACCCCCAACAAGTAAGTAAAACTGGTGGAACTCAGAAGGGAAACCCTGAATGTAGAAGTAACCTAAAGTGACCCAACAGATGATAAACATGTGGCTGAGGAACTCTAGGAACAACACCCAAGGCCAATTTACATCCTAACCTAGTGGAATGACCCTAGCAGAGTGCAAATGTTGTTTTCTTCCTGCTAACCATGCAATTCTGATGGGAGGCAAGGTGGAATAAGAACTGGACAGTGCTTCTATTTAGCCCTGCCTTGTGGGCTTCTATCTAACCCTGGTGGGCACCCCAAAATCCAGGTCATTGGTTAGGTTCATCCCCACACTATTTGGATGCGCTGAGCTACTAAAGCTTAATGACAACAATATAAAGTCTGTAACAGAACTTATCCTGTCCTGATTCCACACTTACTAATTACAATCTGGCCTCCCAAAGACTTTCTGGACGAGACAGTATTCCTCGGAGTGTGGGGCAGGCATGTGAGATGGTTTTACCCAGATGGGTCACTGAACTGAGTAACATGGAATGACATGGTGAGGGACTGAGTCCTTTTACAGTTCTCTTTCAACCCTTCTGATCACATCAGGGAGTCTCAGCTGGCATCACCATGTCTTATAACAAACCTCTCGATCTCGCTAACCTCTCCAACTCGGGGGGAAGCGAGCAGGCCACAGTGTCTGGTCTCCAGCACAGCTTTTCTTTTCTCCTTTTACTTTCACTTAGCTTGTACATTGCTCTGCAAAGTTTGTTTAGTATCAGTCCTGCACACAATTAACTGAATGCAGAACAATCACATTTTTAGATTTCCAAGACTGAGGAACGGACTTTAGAGGGCAGAGGCTCCAACAATGAAGCTTCTCTGAGCAGCCAGCCAACCACCCTGGGCCTCACCTCTCTCTCGGTTCACCAAGGAATTCTGAAAAGTACTCACATTTGGCAGATTTCAGGGGTGTCTGAAAAGCTTCTGCTGTTAGTTTGTTTATTTCTGTAATATCCAGGTCAGCCTGTGACAAACACAGCCAGAAAACACCCGGCATATGCCATCAAATATGAGGAATAATCTTTTATGATTAAGAACAATTTCAAAAAAATATTGATACAATCCAAAAATGTAACATTATTAAACACTATAGTGAACTCCCATAAACCCACCATACAACCCAAGATCTAAAACACTACCAGTAACTAGCTATATATTCTTCCCTATTCTATGTCCTTGTCTCTCCCCAAAGGTGACCAGTCTCCAAACTGTCACTTCCCAGAGGTAACCACTATCAATCCATTTGCTTAAAAGAGTGTATGTGTATATGTACATAAATATTTGTTCACTAATTTTATGTGCTTAAACAATATTTTGTTTTGTTTTTGAACACCACTTGTGGTTGTAGTTAACTTGTCTGCACTGCTATAATAACATCGCTCTGTGTGCCTACCACAATGGATCTGTCCAATCCGCTGTCAATAGCCTTCTACTACTATTACCAACATGGCTACTAAGAACGATTTTATACATGTGTCTGAATGACAATTCCAAATTTTCTTTTAGCTGTGTGTTGAGGAACAGGGCATTACAAGGTTGTAGGGTACACAAATATTTAACCTTGGTATTATTCCAAATTTTTTTCCAAAATGATTGCACTTGTTATATTTCACCAGCAAATGATACAAGTTCTAATGACCCACACATTCTTTGCAACACTTAATGCTGTGTTAGACTTCTCTTTTTTTTTTTAAAGTCTAGAGGGTGAATAAGGTTTTCTATTGTCCTCCTGGGTCTTCAAAAAGATTTCCAGACACCATTCTAATTAAGTTTTTCCCGGTGGTGACTACCTATGAGAAAGCCATGAGTAGGCATGATTTGTAGGCCTTTTCTTATAAGGCACATGTAAATATCAGAAGAGCTGTTACAGACCAATAATGACATGGGTTTCATCTCTGGATTGGTAGGGACTACATGGAGCACTCAGAGGATTCTGAGGCTGTCCAGGTGTAGCAAAGAAGCAGTGTTGTAACAGATCATTGATGTCTGGTTGATGGAATGCAAAGTGGTGGCCAACTTTCTGCCATCCCAGAAACACCTGGCATGTTATGAAGGAATCACTGGTTACAGGCTACCTATCACCAACTGTGCAGAAGAGTTAACAGGCCTCAGACTGATCCATAAAAAGGCCTGTTTATACGGCTGGCCCGTCCCTTGCATGAGAACTTGGATTTCAGGGTTCCTACCATTCCCTGATAAGGATGGTGCACTGTGCCAGCTTTGTACAAATATGGTTTATGCTGAACACTTGATTCCTTCTGGAAGTCTGAAACTTTAATGTGTGCTAGAAGATACCTATGTTGCCAGCCCTCAACAAAAGCCCTGGGCATTGAGTCTCTAATAAGCTTTTCTGGCAGACAACATTTCACAAGTGTAGAGTTAAGTGTGTTCTATGTGCCTCCACTGGGAGAGCACTCTTGGAAGCTCGGGCCTGGTTTTCTCCGGAGTTCTCCCCAGGGACTTTTTCCCTGTGCTGATATTGCTTTGTATCCTTTCATCGTAACAAACCATAGCCTGGAGTATGACTATATGCTGAGCCATAAGTTCTCTTAGTGAATTACCACTCCTGGAAGTGGACTTGGGAGCCCCCTCACATCTAATTAAGAAGTTTTGTGTCAAAGTATCATTTCTTCCCTAAGTTTTAAATCATACTAGCTATGGCTAGAATTCTGTCAACTTGGTGTGATGACAATGGACATACTCTGTATGTCCGATTTTTAAAAAGTGATGTGTTTGTTAATGAATGTAATTCATCTCAGAGGTTAAGCCTCTTTGGAACATTAGATCTGAGTATGTGTAGGGGAACATATTACACAGAGAGAAAACATGGACTAAGGACGTGTTTGTAGCTCTTGATTATATTTTTCAGTTATCCCCACTCTCCTACAATATTTGCCCCAGACACTCTCATTTTTTCCTGATTAAACAACTGGCTCCTAAGTACCTTTAATCTCTTCAGGCTTGTGGAGATCCACTATTCAGGGCTATTATGTACCCTTTGTAGTTAGATACCTTCAAATCCTGAGATTCCAAATGATCAACTCATAGAAGGATATAGATTTTTGGATTCACTTTGTAACTCTGCTGAAGGCTTTAATAAGCCTTCTCCCCAGAAAGATACAAATGCGTGTACACACACATTGTCTATGATTTTAGAGTGCATGGGTCTCAGTGAAGGCCACTTGCGGACTAGCTCCCAATGCTCTCCAATAGAACTCTCTGCAAAAGGAGCATTGCTCTGTTTCTGAGCTGCCAATACTGGGCCACTGGTCATGGGTGGCTCCTGAACATCTGAAACGTGACTAATATGTGAGGAACTGAATTTTTAGTTTCATGTATTCAAATAGCTACATGTGGCTAGTGGCTCCTGTACTGGACAGTACAGACCTAAACTCTTTATTTTGCCTCCCCATTTTTGTCTTCAGTCCCGGTACAGGCTCTGTGATGAAGGGAGTGAGAGGGGTGGGGAATCCTGAGAGTCCCAAGTAAGAGCACAGCTTCTACAGTATGACACAAAACAAGAGTCTCTGTCCCCTAGCAGGCCAGGTCACCATGTAATGACCAGGGGCTTAAAGGTACTTGGGCTTGAGGCTTTCTCTTCTCCTTCAAAGGTCAGGGCAACAAGCTGCTCGGAACCTGCCAAAAATAGAACTACCTCTGTTCCTAGGGCTCATTCCATTATGTACTCGGCATTTGACAAGAATAATTTTTCAGCTGACACGAATAGAGTATGTGTCCTGTGGAACCTTTCCTCAGTTGAGTACCCACTGGTTAGCTTTTGTGACTGGACTAAACTCTAAAACTAATCAACAGTTCCAAAACAGGACAGATCACTTACTGTTGCTGCCTTTTCCAGGGCCTGTTTGTTTCCTCCAAGGGCTTTAAAAAGAACATTTAATTAGTTACTATCAGATTTAATGATAAATCATCTTTCCTAATATGACCAGTAATCTTTCTAAAACTGGACCAGATCAAGTCCTTAGCCCAACATTCAAGGACCTTCACAATCTAACATTTCTACAGTCTAATACTATTTCTCTAAGCTTGACTTGTCCCGCTCATGACCTGTGCTAATTGTGTTCTATTGCACCAAAGTTCTTGCTATTTCCCACATGTGCCACTCTCTCTCAGGACTCAGTGCCTGGTACTCATCATTTCCTCTGCCCCAAATACTCCTCTGCACCCAAGAAATTCTTAATTCATCCATTTAAACTCAGCTTAAACACAAAACTCTGCTTATTTTTCTATCACAGTAATTGCTGTGAGTGCTGAGTTAGTTGCTCACTTTCATCATACCCAACAACTATATAAACCTATTTAAGTGTCCACCCTGACTTGATCTGAATTCCTTGAGAACAGAGATAATACCCACAGTTTTGGGCAAAAATACAACAAAAGTGGATATGGAGTAAATGTGTTTTGAATGAGGAGGTCTGTGCAAGGTTTAGATGTGGAATAAAAAGTTAGGTTAGGTCCTCCAGCTAGAAGCTCTCATAAGGTCCTATAAACAGTTAAGAACTCAGGCTTTGAACTCAAATGCCTGTGTTCAAATAGACTGCCATTAACTAGCTTATGAGACCTTGAGCAAAGTAACCAATCTCTCTGTGCCTTTATTCTGTCATCTACAAAACA
This sequence comes from Manis javanica, assembly GCF_040802235.1. NCBI lineage: Eukaryota > Metazoa > Chordata > Mammalia > Pholidota > Manidae > Manis > Manis javanica. The sequence continues at coordinate 28,806,276 of NC_133159.1, read as the reverse complement.
GGGGCAATATTAATACAGTTATATGCTCATTAATACATAGTTAATATACATAAATCACCTGGTACATGCAGCACTATAAAAAGTGTTTACTCCAAATGCCTAGGGTGCCTAACTGGTTTTCTTGGCTTCACTGGAGATGGCTGGTAATTATAGATTTGCTTTGTTTATGTCATCATATTCCTATTATGTTAATATATGTGCGCAAGTTAGTTAGTAGTTTAAAACCTATACATGCTTAAGGTACTCTACAAGAAGATATGTCAAAGAAATAATCAATCCTCCCATGTTTTCTTCCATATGCTACCTCTATAGCTTTTCTTCTTCCTTCCTAATTATAACCCTTAAATAGAATTCGTGCCTCATATCGAATCTACCGAGCATCATAATTCCTCCAGGTGGTAAAGATACCTCGAGACAAGTGCTGAGCATAGAAGCCACAGGGCATAAATCTGCAAAGAAGTAAAAAGCTAACCTTTTCAAACAATATGGCTTCTCTCTCACTTACCAACTTTACATTTCCCTGTATGGCCCTGGAAGATGACTGGTTAGCGAGAGACAGGTAAGATTCCTCAAGGGAGGAACAACCTAAGACAGGCATAGTCGCAGGGGGGCCATCAGGTGAGAAATCGGGGAACAACAGTGGTGAAGCTTAGAACCTCACCCCCCCCCGCTGTTTTGAGAGAAAGCTTCTGCATCCGTGGATGTTTTATTGCCCTTGTCTAGCTCGGATTAGCACACACATGATCATCTACAGTTGCTCTCTTACAACACTAAACTATGTTTTCTACCTTTATCTTGCATCTACCTACCACTTCAGCATTTTATTAAAAATAAAAATAATAATAATAATAAAGGGAGAAATGTGGGATCCACATATAAATCAAGTATAAAAATCAAACAAATATTCATATTTGACCTGATTGTTTATAGTTCATAACGCATGATCAAAATCGAAAGTTTCTGTGATGACTGCCCTTGTACTGTTCACCATGTAAGAACTTATTCACTATGTAAGAATTCGTTCACCATGTAAGAACTTGTTCGTTATGCTTCAGAAGATTGGAGACTGACGAGAATTAGGCTTGAGATGGATTAATGACTGTGCATTGAGCATTGACCCCCCTATACAGAATTTTATTGTTGTTAACAACCATTTGATCAATAAATGAGAGATGCCCTCTCAAAAAAAAAAAAAGTGTTTACTCACCACTACTCTATTCTTTTGTTTGTTGTGCTTATAGTTTTAATTATACAGTCATGTGTGAATTCTTAAAATGAGCTTCCTCTACTAACTTGAAAGTCCTGGAGGGTAGGAACTGTAGAATGTCTGTTTTATCCCCAATGCATCTTCAGCACCTAACATTGTAATACATGCTCAATGAATATTTATAGAAATGTGCAAACAGATTATTAAATAAAAGGCAAATCAGAGAATCATTAAATGTCTACTGTTTGAGCAGAACATGCATTTCTATCCAGGAAATAAGTTACATACTGATAATAGTATTAACTAATTTGTTAAAAGTAAGGAAAAATCAAAAAGCAGGGCTAACCTCCAGAAAAGACAGCCTCTTGCATTTCCTTGGACATTTAACAAGGGGCTGGGGAACAAGCTGGGCTTTTTCTCTGGCCAGAAAAACTCGGGTCCTTGCACTTCCCAATTTGATTGGCTCATTTTTATTTTAATTTTTTAATTTTTATTTTTTTAATTAATTTTATTTTGGTATCATTAATCTACAGTTACATGAAGGACATTATGTTTACTAGGTTCCCCCCTTCACCAAGTCCCCCCCACATCCCCGTTCACAGTCACTGTCCATCAACATAGTAAGATGCTGTAAAATCACTACTTGTCTTCTCTGTGTTGCACAGGCCTCCCTGTGCCCCCCCCACACTATACATGCTAATCGTAATGTGATTGGCTCATTTTTAAACTAGCAATTTTCACAAGATGCAGCAATTGCTACATGGAGTTTCCTTCTACCTGAGCTTGGTAACAAACCAAGTTATTCATTCATTTTTAAATGGTTGAATAAAGTACCAAAAAAAGTATCTCATGAAGTGAAATTCATGGGAAATTCACATTTCAGTGTGCCCATAAATACATTTGACTGGAATACGGCCATGCACATTATGCTGTTTTGAGTAACAGCAGAGTTGAATATTGGTTGTGAAAAGAGAACCTTCTGGCAAAGAAAACCTAAAATATTTCCTTTCTGGTCCTTTGCCTACCCACTGGGGTAGATGAGGATATGGAGAAAAATAAAGCAAGGAGGTGAGACAGTGAGGGAGGGAAGCAGTAGGGCTTCAATTTTCCTACAGTGATCATGAAAGACTTCACTAAGGTTAAGCCTGTCCGGATAAGCACAGAGGCGCTCCAGGCCGAGGCCTGGCGAAACTCTAGCAACTCTTACCGAAGTAGTCGAGCCAGTTCATCTCGCGCAGCGCCTTGGGAAGCCTCAGGATCTCGATGTTGTACAGGTTATCCATCTCCTTGAGGAGGTTCTGCCTGTCTGCCTGAATTTGCTTGGCCCGTACTTGCACTGCGAGAGGACAGAGCCAACAGAATACCGGTCGCCCGGCAGATGAAAGAACCCTGGGATTCGTGCTGCCTGCTCCCCAACCCGCCAGCCTCCCGTGATCTCCCCAGGTAGTCTCCACGACCCGGGCTCCGCCCCTTACCTTCACGGTCGAAGTCCTTAAGAAAGGAGGCGAGCTTCCGGCTCCGTAGCGAGCTGGTCTTCGCCACCCTACTGCCGCCTTTCCTAGCCGGAGCCATGGCGCTGTGGTGCAGGCTGCGGGGAGCGGGGGACCCAGCCACTGGGGTCAGCGGGGGAGACAGGGGAGGGAAAGCACGGGGGCCGCGAGGCTGCGGAAGAGGGCCAAAGGGCGCCCCGGGGCGCTAGTAGGGGTATCCCTGCCCTTAGGGACCTGAGCATAGAGGACTCTCGAGGCACGTACCTGCGGGACGCGAAATAGAAGCTGAGAAAAAGCGTCACAGCTCCCGCTGAGAAGTAGCGGCGCTGTAGCGAACCGGACGTGGGGCCGCCGCCACCAAATTCAAACTGCCACAGGCTGACGAATGAGAAGTCGCCGTCCTAGGAGGGTCCCACAGCATCCAATCACAAGGAAGCTCCGCTATCAGGCAGCCAGTCCACAGTAGGACTACAGCACCCAGAAGGCATTGCCATATGACGACATATTTTTCGCGACTCGGCAGCCGCGTGGGGACATGCGCAGAGAGACTGCAGGCTCCTGGTGGCGGCCCTGGGGGTTCTCCAACTTAGAATGCCTTAGCGTTAGTTTTTTTACCCACCGGTTTAGGGTAAAAGACCGGCAGTCTCAAGGAGAAGAGACAGGATTCCGGCTCCAGAAGCACGGTCTGGAGTCAGGGCGTGGGCCCGGGGAATCCGCAGTCTGAAACAGGAAACTGCCCTAGCCCCGGACGAGCGTTCTCCGTGGGATAGTCAGGAAACTTGCCACGGTAGGGAACGGGCCCTGCCTTCCCAGAGCTCCTCTAAAGGGTAAGACGATGCCTCGTGCCAGGAGGGTTAGGTAGCCCCGCGTGAAGAGACCCAGGTTTAGCTGGACCTCCCTTGAGAATGGAAACAAGTCCCACCTTTGACCCTGTACTTCCCCTACCAACTTGGACCCTAATGCAGGTTTGTTTTTTTCCAACAGAAGATGACTCAAGACCGACCTTTGCTTGCTGTGCAGGAGGCCCTGAAGAAGTGCTTTCCTGTGGTGGAGGAGCAGCAGGGCTTGTGGCGGATCACTCTGAGGGACTGTGAACCCCTCCTGGCTTCCCTGGGCAACCTGGCAGAGCAGCTGCAGGCGGCACAGAATCTGCGATTCGAGGATGTGCCATCACTTCGGGCCTTCCCAGATTTAAAGGAGCGGCTGAGGCGCAAGCAGCTGGAAGCTGGTGATACTGTCCTGGACAAGTTAGGGGAGAGGCTGTAAGAGGTTCAAAGGCGCTTGTCTCTGCAGAAAGATTTTTAAATTTGATGATTAATAAGTAGCTTGGATCAGTCAGAAGGGTGTTTTTCTCCCTACTTGAGAGCATGGTATTTGGAACTGCCCTTAATTCCTTGCCATCTGTTGCAGTGGAACCTCTGTCAAAAAGCCATTTTCAGGAATTTCCCTTGTCAGGCTAGGATGAACTTACCAGAAGCTGCAAAGGTGGGACAAAAAAAAAAACAATGAACAAAGATTATTCTGTAGACGTAGTAGGTGGGAGAGCTAAGGGTTTTACATACATGTATCTCATAACATCTTTTAACACCTGTATAACTTAACCTTGCTTAATCCCATTTTGCAGGTGAGGAAACTGAGGCTCAAGCAGATTGCCCCTGGCACAGGTAGTAAATAGTAAAGCTGGGGCTCTAACTGAGGTATGCTGCCACCAAGGCCAGAGCTCTTAACCCCCACTTTGCTCTGCTGTACATTGGTGTCTTGGGGGCAGGAGTAGCATGTCTCTAAGCTCTCATTATGCCCAATGTTAGGCCTTCTCTCTTAAAGATATAGGCAGTTGATGACAGAGAATAGACAGGGCACATATGGCCCTCCCATGACCAGAACAAAAGAAGGTTTTTGTATATAGAGTCTGTGCCACAGACTAATGAAAGAGTGTCAAAGATGAGGACCTTCTCCCTATTCATTTGTACAAAGTACATTTATTAAGCCCATGTGGTGCTGGGGATACAACAGTGAACCAGACTTAGTTCTGTTGTTGAGCAGAAAAAATAGTCAATTAAATTATGCTGACGTTCTAAGATAGTGAAGTTTTATTTCAGTTGATTACACATATTTGTGTGTGGGTATTAGGCTATTATTTTAAGTTGTTTTAAAATTGTGAGTCACAGGCAAACATTTTGAAAGCAATAATTCTAGGCTAGGGCATACACTGCCCTTTGGGAAGTTGTAGCCTTCATCTTGGTCGCTGGGCCCCTTGGAGTCACTGAAGGAATAATAATACTTAGCATGAGCTGGCACTTCCCTAAGCTTTTTATGTCCATTATTGCACTAAATCTTCACAGTAACCCTTTTCATTCAATAGGTGTTTGTAGTTCTATGTACCAATATCAGTGTTCTAAGTTCTTAGGATGCACAGTGGGCAAAATAGACCGTCTTTATACATGACTGAGAATAAGTTACTTTCCTAGAATCCAGTTTGTGTATACTCAGAGCCCTAACTTCATCACTCAGGAATTTACTAAGATGGGGCCAGGGAGCATGTGAAACAGTACCATTCGGTTGCCTCGGTTTCCTCCTGCTTATTCCCTTTCACATACATGGCATAGGACCATGTGTGAGCATTTGCTCTCCTTCTACAGTTTTATGGCAGCCCCAGAAAGGTCTCGTGGTCTTTACTTTTTTTGACAGCTAGGCTTATCATGCAGCTTTGAGAGCCATATAACTTCAGCCTCTCCATCTTTAAGTTAGTTCTTAATTTTGAGCCACTTTAACCTCTAAGGCACCATCACTAACCTCCTGAGGCCAGTGGGTCTCATTTGGAGACAACTTTTCCTGTTGGGACATTTGGCAGTATCTGAGACTTCACTGGTTGTCACAACTTGGGGAGAGGGAGGGTGTGATTTGCTCCTGGCATCCTGTGGGTAGAGGCCAGAGATGCTGCTCTATATCCTACAGTGCCCAGGGCAGCCCTCTACCATAAAACGTTACCAGTCCAAAATGTCAGTGTGCCGAGGTTAAGGGCCCTTGTCTTAGGCCTTTCTCATGATATTGCCTAATACCAGATTCTTTCCCCCAGAAACACTCTCCTCAAGGTGCGTGACACGGTCAGCAGCCATGTGGAGCGAGTGCTTCAGATCTATGAGCAGCATGCAGACACAGTGGGCATTGATGCTGTCCTACAAGCTTCGGTTGTGAGCCCCTCTGTGGCTGACATGCTGGAATGGTTGCAAGATATTGAGAGACATTATCGAAAGTCGTATCCTTTGTACGTGTTTCAGGTAGTGTCCAGATCTGTTCCAGGAAGTCTTTAATTTCAGTTTTCATAGGGTCATGAAACTATATAGTATGGGTCTCTTTGGTTCCTGAATTTGGATTCTTCCTCAAATCATTTGAGTAGCTATGACCTGTCAAGCATTGTTGTAGGTGCTGGGAGATAGGCATTTAAGGGAAAATATATTGAATGCCAGGTGGTGATAAGTGTTATGGAGAAAAATAAAGCTGGGAAAGTAAGGGGTGGAGGTAAGTTGTGATCTTAAATAGGGTGGTCAGGACAGGCCTCACTGAGATAGTGATGTTTGAGGAAAAACCTGAAGGAGGGTGAGGGAGAGAGCCACATGATGTTGGGGAAGAGCATTCCAGGCAGAAGAAACATCAAGTGCAAAGACCCTGAGGTGAGAACATGCTTGTACAGTCAAGAAATAGCAAGATGCCAGCGTGGCGGGAGCACAGTGAAGGCGGGAGCCTAACCAGTTGTGGTCAGGGGCCAGGGCCACACCTTGTAGGGCCTCAAAGGTCTTTGGAAGGATTTTGCCTTTTACTCTGTGTGAGATAGAAAGCTACCAGAATGTTTTGAGTAGAGGACTAACATAATTTTGACAGTATCACCCTGGCTGTGTTCTGAGGAAAGACTTGGGTTGGTGCAGGGTGAGGGTAGAAGCTGAGGGACCAGTTTATTTTGGCACTTTTCTCTTGATACTTGCCTGAATCCCGCATCTGCTTGCTGGCTTAAGTTTCTGCCTTCATTTAACTAACTTCCAAATCCAACCTTTATTCTTCTTTCTGGTCCTGATTTTCAATTTCCTGCTGATGCTTCCATCTGGATTGCTCATGGAACAGCAAACTTAGATCTAAAATCGAACCCCTCTAGTTAGCCCTCACATTCAGCTCCCTTTTTAGTTGCAGAGCCAACCCCGTCTAGTCAGCCCCCTCTCTGGAGACTTCAGCAGCACCTTCCCCCTCGCCTTCTCTTCTCTTCTTCAGTTGCGATAGCAGCAGTGCATCAGGAGCAGGCGCAGTGGCTTGGCTCGGGTCGTCCAGCACTTGCTGCCTGCCAGGCACTGTTCTGAGAATGTTGACATGGTCACTTGTCAAGTCCTTTGACTCTTTGTCCCTGGTGTTTCCATAGTTTCCTTCTCTATTCCCATTGCCGCTTCCATAGCTTCTTAGCCCTCAATCAGGAACAGTCTTGACAGGTTTCTGTCTGGCTTTCCCTGTGAGCTACCCCTGGTTAGTGGCCTCACTCTGTATAGCTTCAGGAGGTCCATTCCGGTCCTGCTGCTTGTATACGAGTTTTCAGTGGCTGCTCTTGCTAGGAGGGCAGAATCCCCTTGCTGGTCTAAAGTGCTCTTTGTGTTCCGGCTCAGCCTGCCTTCTCAGCCACCTTTCCTCCTACTCTGCGCAGTGTTCCCTGCCAGCCAAGCTGGAAGGTTTACTTGTCCCTGAATCCATTCCATGCTGCCCCATTTCTGTGCCTTTGCTTCAGCTGTTCCAGCTGGAATCTTCCTGCTACCCTCTAAACTGGATGTGTTCACCCTCTGACATCGCACGTCAGTTTTATCTTTCATGTCACTTAGGTTCTTTCTTTGCAGTTTCTGGCTTTTTCCTCACCGTGATAAGGTCCTAGGTTGCAGGGGCAGTGTTTCCTCCTTCTGTCCCTCCAGCACAGAGCCATGTGAGTAAAGAGGTGCTCAGTACGATTGTAGCATGAGCGAATCCTGCCACCCGGTAAACGTAATGGTTGCTGACTCACTGTACAGCTTCCTATAGCTCTCTCCAGGCTATTTTTATCCCTCAAGGTATTTCATTTTCTTTTTGAGCATCCCTTAACTTCCAGGAAGGTACCTGAAGAGAAAGTACCTCCTGTCCTCCATCCAGTGGGGAGACTTGGCAAACATCCAAGCTTTGCCCAAGGCCTGGGACCAGCTTCCGGAAGATGAACACCAAGAGCTTGTGCAAGGTGCTGGTGTGTGTTTACTCCTTCATGCTTCCTCCTCCCCTTCCCTGCAGCTCACTTCTTCGCCAGCATCAGAGAGATGCCTTCACAGTGCCTCCATATCTCTTATAAATTTGGTGTTCTGTGCTCTCTGGGGAGGTGGTTTGCCACAGTTTTCCTCTCTTCCTATTCCAGATATCCTATTGAATGTTTCCTTCTTCCTGGAAGAATAAAGAAGCTGCGTGTTTATCTGGAGACTAGGGGGATGCAGTTGAAGACTGGCCTTCTGCATTCTGGTGTTTCTGAAGTAATGGCGGTATTGCGACCCCTGACGTGTTTGCCAACTCAATGCCTACGGTCTAAGGACTGGCTCTTGGGAGGATTGTGCTTAATGCTTCTGATGTTGGGGCTTTTCCTTGCCAGGTCATGGCTGAGAGCACATGACCCCCCTTTGAGGTAGAGAGAATGCAGGAAAGGCAGTGTGGAAGAACACTGGGGGCAGAAGCAGCAGCCACAGAAGTGGTAGGGGAGGCAAGGACAGGGTAGAGAGCGGCACCACCCTCCGCATCATCCAGAGCTCTGAGCCTCGTTGATGCCAGGTCCTAGTTTCAGGTATTTGTGTCACTACTGAATTCCTTCATAAAAGAAAAAATGGCTTCAGTGTCTTCAAGAAAGAAGGGTGATGCTGATGGAAACAGTACAGGTCTCCCTCAGCTTATAGTGGGGGCACATCCCAATAAACCCACCTTAAGTGGAAAACAATGTGAGTCAAAAGTGTATACTACACTGACCTACCAAACATAGCTCAGCCCAGTCCACCTTAAATGTGCTCAGAACATGTACAGTGGGGCAAATTAGCTTAAGTCTAACAACACAAAGTTTATTTTAAAATAAAGTGCTAAAAAGTGTTGAATATTTCATGTCATTGATTGAATACTGTACTAAAAGTGAAAAACAGAATGGGTTTGATACAGCGTGATTGTAAGTGTATCGGTTGTTTACTCTGGAGATCGTGTGACTGGGAGCTGTGGCTTCTCCTGCCCAGTATCAGGAGAGGTAGCCTACTACATATCGCTAGCCTGGAAACAGGCCAGAATTCAAAGGACGGTTTCTAAGAATGCGTATCATTATCACACCATGTTTAAGTGGAAAAACTAAGTCAGGGACTCCTGAGTGTTTTCTGATCGCAGTAGCTCCTTATGAACACAATGTCAGCTTCCAGAGCCTACCAGCAGGGGGAGGTGGTGCAGCATGAATTAGCCTGAAGGTGGTGAAGGTGGTGTTCCTCTCTTGCTCGTACTGCTGCTATCTGAGAGTAATTGGGGATAGTGGAACTCCTAAATGACAGGGTTTTTTAATGAAAGCTAGCAGCTGACTTGCCACGTTCCTCTGATGTTGGAGTAGCTGCATAGTTGGGAGAACAGCAGCCCAGAGTCAGGCGGGCAGGGTTGTGTTTGCAGCCCAGTGTCTTCATCTGTGAAGTGGTGGTACTTCCAGACCTGTCAGCTTCCTAGGCTATGGTGAAAATCCGAGTCATTGGATGTAAAGAGACTTAATAAAGAATGTAAATTTTTTTCAAGGAAAGTGACTTTTTAACATTATAAAAGTGGTATGTGCTTTTTAAAAAAATCATACACAGGAAAATTGTACAAAAAGTTTTAAGTGTAGAACAAGCTCCATCAGAAATATTTTTATAGGTATCCTTTTAGTGCCCATATTCACAAATTTAAAAAATAATATATTATTGATACATACTTTTATTTAAATAGCCTTTTTAAAAACAGAACTTAGCATAGTTTGGTCATATTTTCATATCTAAATCCAATTCAGTACAGTCATATACCATAAGATGCATTATGTACTATTTTATGAATGTGTTGTATCTTATGTGTATTTTTCCATATCTTCATGTTTTGCTACCTATAATGATAATAGATTCTGATTTGTGAAAAGGTGTTACAGAAAGTGAAGATAACTTTTTAGTAATATGGTGTATATTCTTCCAGAAATTTTTAAGGTCTATTATATCACATACATAATAGTTGTAAATAAAACTTAATGCAAAAGCCATTTGGGTATCAGGTCTTACGATGTGCTCTGGGGACAGATGAAAAAAACTCTAGAAAGGTTTGTAGTTCAACCAGGGGAAGATTTAAACCAGTATTTCTCAGGCTTTAATGTGCATGTAAATCACTGGTATCGTTAAAATTTAGATTAGATTTTGTAAGTCTGGGGCAGGGTTCCAGATTCTGCATTTCTAACAGGTCCCAGGTGGTGTTGATGCTGATGATCCGAGGACCAGACTGAGTTGGAGAGATTTAGATTGTGATGTAGTAATAAAGGTATGTAAAAGAATGGAATGCCATGGGAGAATAGAGGTGACGATAACTAGGTGCTCATGGGAACACATAGTGACATCTGAGTTAAGCCCTCAGGCTGGTTTTACGGGAGGGCTGGGAGAGGATTGCATGGCATTCCGCGCACAGGGGACAGGCTGGCAAAGGCAGTGTTCGAGAAGGAGGCAGCCTTCATGTATCAGATGCATGCTGTGTGCCAGTCATTGTGCTGTTGCCTTTACCCTGTAGAACTGCCAGGTGTTAATAGTTAGGTAATAGCAAGTCTAGACTGAACTAGAGTTCATAGAGGGGTGGAAGAATGGCAGGAAATGCCTCTGTCCCCAGTTGAGCCTTCAGACGAGACCATAACAGCTTGACTACAACTTCATGAGGACCTAAGCCAAAGACAACCAGCTAAGCAGTGCCCAGATTCCTGACCCGTGGAAACAGATAATAAATGTTAGTTTGAAGTCATTAAGTTTTGGGGTAATTTGTTCCATAGCAATAGGTAACTAATAGAACAAGCAGATAAACTTTTGTGTTTTCTCCCTAATTTTATGTGAATAGTAGCATACTGTATACCCAGTGTTGCACATTGTTTTTTCCACTTGCTGTATCTTGGAGATGGTTCTGTAAGAATACATAAAATCCTTTATTTTTTCTAAAACGGTTTTATGGTTTTCTCTTGTATGGGTGTACCATAATGTATTTAACTAGCCCCTTACTGGTGGATACTGAGGTTGTTTCCAAGGTCTTGATATCTGTTAGGTTTCCCTATACTCCCACCCCTGCTCATTATGCTTTCTTCCCTTGGAATTTTTCAATTAGCTAGTTCTGTTCCACCCACTCACCTCAATTGAAAAAGAAATCTGTTGGCATTTTTACTGGGATCATTGAATTTATAAACTAACTTAGGGAGACTCATCACAGTAGGAGTACATCTAGTGCATCTTCTTCAAGTGTGCTACTGGTTTATGGGTTTAGATATCAAATGTGAGTTCTTTTCTCTGTTTCTCTCCATTAGGGAAATAGGCTCTTGGTGGTCAGAACCTCCTTTTCTGTCTGTGAGACAAACTTGGGATGAAATTAAGAATCGGGTTTCCTTCTTTTCTCTCTCTGTCCCACCCACATTTAGGAATTGACCTCAGGATTCTTCTCTCAGGAAGAATAGGGGTTTTTCAAAGCCAGTGGGATCCTGAACTCTAAAGAGAAGGACTTCTTTCTCCCCAAGGAGAGTCCAGGCTTTATGGTGACTGCATCATGTCTGACTTTGGTTGACATGAGAGGGGCCAGGTACCAGCTCCAACGTGTTCAATTCCTCCCCCTGAGAAATAGGGAGAGCGCTCCTTTGGAGGAGCAGGTTCAGGGATGAGGGGAAAGGGCTAGTGCATCGACAATTGGGGAAAGCTTGCTGACTTGCGGGTGACCCAGACCGGGATTCGAAAATTTCAGCTCAGCCCCTTATTAGCCCAGCTATGGGTATGTCATTTCCCCTTTCCAAGTGTCAGTTTCTCCATCTGTTTAATGGAGATGATGGCATATGTCCTCACAGGGTTCTAAGGTTTAAGTGAAAAGAGAGCTGTGAGGGCTTTTAGTAAATTTATAAATATTGAAGAGTTGAAATTCACTTGAGATTCATCAGTCATCCACTAAGTGTGTAGCTGTAACATCTTCTTTCATACCTAACAAGCAGTGAAACAAGTATGCTTTGAGGGACATAGTTTTCTCAGTACCCAGAGCTTGTCTGTGACATTGCCACAATTTGCATGCAGATTTTCTTGGTTCTGCTCAAAGGAGCCTTGCCCTTACACTGCTGTAAGGCAAAGGCATCCCTAAGACCTACTCATCTGTGACAGGGGTGCAGTTTCTTGGATTCACCCTGCCCTGCATGGGATGGGTTTCCTCCCAACAGAGGTGAGTGCACCACCTCTATCTGGCTTGGCAGTGGCACTCGAGCCTTCCAAGGCCCTCTCCACGGCTGCAGCATTGCCAGGTACCCTCTCTTCTGATACCATAGCCAAGGGGGCTGCAGTGAGTCCTGAGGTCATTGGCCAGTCTTACACTTTGGCCCTTTATGCTGGGGCTGGGAGGAGAAAGCAGTCTTTAAGGAATAACAGGCTGCCCCTTCCAGGCACTCCTCCTCCCCATCAGTCCTGGAAGGCTCTTTCTTGGTTTCTATAGAATGCAAAGGAAAGTCATTTTTTCCTGCGACTGGTACCTGGTACAGCATAATGGGGCTTCCGCCTCAGAGATCCTGATTTGATGTGGGGAGAGGGGTCTCCCTATCTGCCTTCTCAGGTAACCCTTACTCTGTTGCAGGGGCATTCTTTAAGAAATAGTCTTAATCCTGAGAAAAAGCACAGAGATCTGGGTAGTCAACAAAGGTTGCCCTTGACAACCTTCTGCGGGGGAAACTAGCCTTCATAACATCCTCATGGCACCTCGTCGTCACCTGTCGTTGCCTCCCAGCCCTAACTAGGCCCCAGCTACCCCAGCCCCTTCCTGCCATTTGGAGAGGGATACTAAGAACTTGTATATATGGCACCACACAGTCTGCTGCATCCATAGCCATTCAGAGGCCTCCCTGTGGGCCCAGCACAGAACGAATTACTGGTAATACAAAGGGAAATAAGGGAAGTACCCAATTTAGTAGGCCAGACAGATACATCAGCCCATGATGAGATGTGCTGTCCTAAAGGATGTGCAGGGACGGCAGTGGATGCAGAGAGACTGATTCTTCCCGTTGGATTTTGTAGGAGGCAAGAAACAGGGATGTAAGAGTACATCCCTAGCAACCTAATTTCAGCGAGAAGCTCCCCTCTGGATTCTAATGGAGTAAGTAATGGGCAAGGGGTCAGCACAGCCTGTTTGCTGTCACGTGAGCAGGAAGCGACCCTCTGTGCGGGCTCTTCTCCTCCCAATTCATATGCGCAGTAGCTCTTTATTTGCACAAAGAGTGCCGGCTAATAAATCCACCACTCCATTGCAATCCCCACAGCGCGTTTATAGGCAGCAGCTGACTTTTATCAGCTAGTTTGTTCTTTCATATAAGCAGAGTTTTATGAGGGTCTCCTGAGCTGGCTCATAACGTGATGAAACGTCTGCAAAATTCGACCATAAATCCCCAGCACCTGCCAGGCAGAGGATGCTATTTTCCAGGCACATTTTGTCCAGCTGGTGGCTCTGTCCCCTTGCCCAGTTTGCATTTTTGCACTTGTCTCTTTAAACTTGGATTTGTTTTTCAGCTCTTTGCGGCCTCTTTAAAGGCAACTGAAAAATGAGGGGTAGGAAAAAGGAACTAGAAAGTTACGTCTGTGCTAAAAATTACCCCTGGCTTATGTTGCTCTGAAAGCTGGTTTTGATCTCACTGCTGAAACAGAGACATCAGGCTTCCCAGCACATGAACCCCAGGGCGGGGGACTGAAGGACAGTGCCGGCTGAGCTCGTTATTAATACTTTGATTCTTTTCTGGGCCATCACCCTTTGTACTTGCCATCCTTGGTTGTCAGTTCTGTAAATTAAAGGAACAGCTCCAGATGCCTTTTTCCCAGATGGTCTCCAAGTATGACATCTTTCCCAGCATTTTGAGCTCCCCCAAGACAGAGATGAGATTAAAATGCCCTCCGTCCTCCAAATAAGGCAAGACCTGGACTCTCTGAGAATGCTGGTTGGCCGAGGTGGACTTGACATTTGGAAAACCTACAGTTGCCTCAGCGGAGTGCACTGTGCATCTAGGAAATGTTGAGCGTGGTGCAGGATTACTGTATGTTGACCGGTTCTTTCTGTTTTGGTCAGGAGATCATTCGGCCAGAGGAGGACACTGTGGCTGCCCTTCATGTAGCCTCATCCTTTGCTTACTTTCCCTAGACCCCCACTTCAGGGCGGCTTTGTGGGCATGTGACCCATGTTCACAAGGGTCCCCCAACTTGGCTTAAGCCTCTGCTGTCACCCTGTCAAAATTTTTAATAGTTTTTGAACAAAAGGTTGGGTTGCACTGGGCCCTGCAAATTCTGTTGCTGGTCCTGCCCCTCTTGCCTCTGGTCCTACTGCAAGTAGCTGTCCCAGAGCTGTGGACAGGCCCTCTTGCTTCCCAAGTCCAAGTCTGAGACTGCACAGAACAGGATACTCACCTGTCAATGAGGAAACGTGGCGGTGCTGACTCCCAAAGCCTTCTGTTACCAGCCCTCTGGTGCAGCCATTTCCTGTCATGCAACAGTATCTCTACAGGGCCTGAAGAACGCTTCCCAGTCACACTCCTTAAGTGTTGTCAGCTGCTCCTCGCTCCTTAGTGCCTTTAGAAAAGACTTCTGGTTAACTTACTCCACTAGGAGGAAGCTGCCTGGATAGGAATGGGGGGCTGGGGTCTAGGAGCTGGGCTGGGTGGTGGAAGTAAAATGGAGCGGGAGTGGACCCCCACCCCAATGACAAAGAGCCACAGACCAGGCTAGACAGAGCATCCTCCTTTCCCAACCCGCCTGGCTTGGGTCCCCAGATCCACCCGGCATTGCCACACCAGCGGAAATGGTGGTTGCTGTCGCAGCCAAACCCTAGGACTGTGGCGGCAGCCCCGATGGGCCCAGCCACCACATCAAGGGCACAGCTCCACCCTCCTATCCGCACCCCCTCCCCCCTTGGGCTTCTCCGCCTCTCTCCTTCCCAGAGAGTCCAGGGTGTAACCTCTGCTTGGGGCCAAGGTCAGCCACAGCCTCTAGCTCCTGCTGTGCGGTGCAGGTTCTGGATAGGCCGTGGGGACATCTGCCACTCACCCGTGTGGGACTGGAACAGGTGATTGAACTCTCTGGATCCCAGTGTCTTCGTTGAAAAAGGAAAAACAAACTGGGGTCGTAGACAATGGTTTCAATTTCACAGGGCCATTGCAAAAATTAAATTAGCTAATACATGTGAAAGAACTTTAAATCATATCATAAAAATATAAGTAATTTTCCTCTGAGAAGCAGCCGGGTGTAATGGAAAGAAGGATTTGGAAGCCAATAAGTCTAATACTATAATTACTATTTATTGAGCAGTTTCTCTGCTTCATGCTTATGTGTCTAGTGCTTTTATATCCATGCCAACAACCCTATGAGGTAGGTACTATTTCCTGGTTTTATGGATAAGAAGACTGATTTAGGAGGGTCAGGTGACTTCTCCAAGGTCACATAGCTGATGTAAGATTTTAATCCTAGGTGAACTCCAGCGTTCCAATCTTCTACATATCTGTCTGAGACAGACCTGGCTAGGTGTCCTTGACCAAGTCATCTACATGTCTCTGTGCCTCAGTTTCCTCCCCTGGGCAGTGGAGACCATTCTCTTGGACCAGTCACTGGTGGGCCCACGCATGGAGCGTATTGAGCACACTGTGGGGCGCATCTTCCCTTGCTGGAGGCCCCAGCCCCAGGAGCTGCTTTGGGGTGGATGGTGGCCGCCTTCAGCCTTTGTGGGGGAAGCAGTGCTTCTCAGTGCGGCCTGCAGCACCCTGAGGCTGGGGGGCCTGCGATCACCCAGCTGGGGAAGCGTCGCTCAGGCAGGGGCAGGAGGTGTGTCATCTCCCGGCTGTGCTCCACAGGCAAGTCCCCTTTACCCAGGGCAGCCTGGGGACCCATCTCATGTCTATCTCTACTCCTCCGAATCACCACCCTTCTCCATGAGTCACCAAAACAGCCAAATCGCACAGTCACCCCCAGGGGAACAGCACTCAGCGCAGCCAGCCCTGCAGACATGCTGGGAGGATGACCAGCAGCACCCGCCCAAGCTGTGGGTCCCATGGCTTTGACCCAAGGCCCCGGTCTGAGGAGGCTCTAGCCTAACAGCTTCTCCCCAGGTGCCCCTAGGCCCGGCTGCCTGGCCCAGCAGGGGACAGGCAGGACACGAGTCGCCATCATTTATATCTTGTGTAACTCTCACCAAGTGAGGAATAAACAGTCTCTCCGTCAGTGAGGATTTAAGCATTTAGACCAGTGGTTTTTATTCTTGGCCGCACATTGTAGTCACTTGGGGAGCTTTATGAAGCTCTGATCCTTTTGCCTTTTTGAGAGCCTGCATCCACCCCAGGATTCTAATTGGCAGGGATGCAGGAATTTTAAAAGCACCCCTCAACCCCCCAGTCCCCATGCTCAGTGACTTCAATATGCTGCAAAAGCTGAGAACAACTGCTTTTATACAATTCATTCATTTAAAAATCTGTTTGAGTGTCTGCCGTGTGTCAGGCACTCTGTTGGGCTCTGGGGAGTCCAGATCTCTGGGGCTTGCATTCTAGTGGGGAGGCAAAGTCAGCAAGAAAATGGATGATTTCAGATTGCATTAAGGTTTATAAAGAACATGGAAGTAGTAATGGGATAGAATGACTTGGAGAAGGGATAAAGGGGCTGAGAAAGCTTTCTGAGAGGGTGACATTTGCACTGAGACCTAAATGAAGTGACAGGGAGAGATGTATGTTCTGTGGTATGGCAGTTTACAACGTGTTTTCTGGGAACTCTGGGACCCTCCCAGGGGATCTGCAAAGTGAACACAGTTTATAACACTGAGACGCTATATGCCTTTTCTACTCATTCTCTTATGAGGGCACAAGGGAGTCTTGAGAAGCTCTGTAATGACATCATCATTCTGACAGCTAATGGGACATGTGCTTGTGTGGTGTAATGTTTTAAAACATTCTTAGATTTCTATTTTTGCAAACATTGATAGATATAGCCCACATAAACACAAGCAGAAACTCTTTGGGGTCCCCAGTTTTTTAAAGTGTAATTTGAAAACTGCTGATCTGGTGGAAGAACCTTCCAGAGTATCCCAAGGTGGGAACCAGCTTGATGTGTTCAGAAAAGAGCAGGGAGGCAAGGGCATTCTAAGAGAGAACGGGTAAGTGGCAGAGGAGGTCTGGAGCAGCAGGGATCTGGAGGGAGGAGGACTATTTTGGGCAGAGGAGGACTAGGAGTCTGTCCAGGGCTACAGCAGTGGTGGTGGAGAGCAGTCCATTCTAGAGGTATTTAGAAGGTGGGATGAACAGGACCTGGTGAGAAATCAAATGTAGTGGGGAAGGGAGAATGGCTTCAAGTTGCTGGCCATTCACCAAGGTAGGAGACACAAGTGCTGGAGGGGTTTTGGGGTGGGTGGTGGGAGACAGAATAGAAGTGTCAGGGTTGGGGGACATCCATCCGGCTTCCGGATAGATGGGTTTAGACATCATTAGAGGAGTCAGAGCTAGAGCAGTAGAGCTCTAGGAGGATGCATGCAGAGAGAAGAAAAGGCAGCCAAGGAAACGTGCTGGGGAACCCCCAGCTGTGTGGCATGGCCCATATTGATGCCGGAGAACAGAAGGTCCTGAGGTTGGGAGCCAAGGAGATGTTTTAGGAAGGAAAGAAGGTCTGGCTGATAGGGGTACAGGGTGTGTTATGTAGGATGAGGACAGAACCCTACATGCTTGACCTCTGTGAGAAGCGTTTCTTGGGTGGAGAGAATGCTAGTTTGCAGTGGGCTGAGGGGTGAAAAGACTGAGGATGCAGAGGTGATGAGTGCAAGAAGACTTCCAGGAGGCGGAGGAGGAAGACAGCTCGAGGGAGGTGCCAGGAGGATGGGGGAGACAGGAACCGTTTGTGTAGGCTGATGGGATGGTGGTTGGCACCAAGTCCCAAGGCACAGCTGGGAAGGCTGGCTCAGGACCGGGGAAGTGGGTGGGAACAGTTGCGATGAGTTTGGGTGGAAGGAGTGTCATCTAGGTGGCAGGTAGTAGGCATGGTGGTTTGCCAAGTGGGGGTCAGGCAGGTGGAGGCTCAAAGAGAGGGGCAGGTTTGGATGGCCACTAAGGACACTGGGTAAGGAAGCTGTTGGGTTCAGCGGCAAGCCTGGGCTTGGGACCTCTCTGCACCCCAACCAGAGTGGATCCAGAGGGCTCAGAAAACACCTAACAGACTGGCTTTAAGCAATGACACCCTCAAAGAGCTCCCTGTACCTTCCCCAAATGTTTCCCAATTATCTTCTCCATATTGGGAAGAAATGGATGGAAGGGGAGTGGGAATTAACATTCTGACCTGTTGTTGGGGAATAGATACTGAGAGGAGAGGAGATGCTCCCACAAAATTTCTGAAAGCAGCCAGGATCCTCACACAGAGGCCCTGGTTCCCTGCATAGGGCCACGGAGCAGCAGGCCTTGAGCAGGACCTCCTCAGCCCAGGGCTCCCTCCCTCCTGTCACCCAGGATCATCAGCAGTGACTCCTGACTCCTCCCTCTTTCCTGCCTCATCCTCCCACTCTCCCCTCCCCCCACCTCCCCTCCAGCATGTCCCAAGAATGGTGGCACTGTCCACACCCCTCACAGGTCTGTCCCTTTTTCTCCTTTCTCACTGCTGAGACCATCGCTGGCCTCTGCCCCAGTCTCTCTCCAGTTCTTGCTCCGCCAAGAGGGTGGCTCTCATATGCAAGTCTAACCATGTCGTCCTCTTACCCCTCAAGTCGTTTAAAGATTCCCAGAGTGCGCAGGTAGAGACCCCAACTCTTCAGCATGTGGTCATGGGCCTGTCAAGCCCACTCACCTCTCAGGGCTCCTTAGGCCTCTCTGCCTCATGCCTTTGTCCATGGGCATTGTCCTGCCAGGGAAGCCCTTATGTACAGGAAAGGTTCTATTCACCTTGCACGGCTCAGTCGAGACATCACCTTTGTGAAGTCTGCCTTGACCCCAGTCTGAGCCACTGTCTCCATCTAAGTCCTCCAAGAGCCACGTACTCCAGGAGAACAGCCCGTCCCCCTTTGGTGACCGGCTCTTTACACATCCCCCTCCTTTCCCTGGATGGTGAGCTCCTCCAGGACGGGCTGGGTCTGACCCTCTCTTATGTCCCAGTGAGGAGCCTCCTGGGTGCTGGAATGAACGAATCTATCAATTGATGTTCTCATGGATCTTGTGTCATCAATGTGGGAACCACTGCTATGGCTGTCTTTATTTAAAATAAAGTGTTATCTGGTTTTATACAGTCCAAAAATGCCTAAGGACTCAAAGACCCAGGGAGGGGGACTTAGGCCCTTGGAAGCATGCACAGAGGTCCGCTGGCACCCTGCTTCCCACTGCCCCTGAAGAAGCCCTCAACGAGGCCATTAGCCAGGACCTCTGGGGAGTCCCACCCTGCCAGCTGGGCCTCTGGACAACCCAGGCCCAGGAAGCAGTGATGGCTGGGAGGCCTTAAAAAAGGTAGTAATCACTCAACATCTCAGGCTGGCACAAGTCTGCCCTGCCCAGAGGCAGGGGACTGCATGGAATGAACCCTGCTCCAAGAGGCCCTCGTTCCCCAGCCTGCGTGACAGCCCGGACAGTTAAAATGGTTGTGCATAGTCACATCTGCAGGTAATTTCTGCATCCATCTGCATTGGAATGGATCTCATTCAATTAATTAGAACAACACCCTCTGTCCCAGTGCCATCTTAGGAGGGAGGGGCCCCAAGGTCCCCCAGAGAGCATGTTGCTCAGGCTCTCTGTTGGAACCCACTGACTCTTAGGGCTCTGTTTGCACTGAGGGTAAGCATGAGGGGAGTGGGCATGCTCCTTATGGGCAGCCTGGCCTCCAGCCTCCTTGGTGCGTGCACAAGGGGCTCCCAGGCCCTGCTGCCTGACATTTGCAATCGTTTAATGGGAATAACTTCCATCTTTGAACTCTGCTCAGCCTTTCATAGAGCAGCCAAACTGTCCACCCCGGACAGGACATAAATCCCACTGGCGAGTCACTGGGCCAGCTTTCCTCCTGGAGCTGCTTCCTTCCCAGAGCTTGCCAGGGACAGCTATTTGCACCCCAATTTGGGAAAGGCCCCAGGGAAATGATGGAGTGCACAGGAGAGAGAGCACTGTCCCGGGAGCCAAATTCCCAAGGAGCAGAGTCCCATGCTGGGTGAGTTACTTAACTCTGAGAGCTTTTCTTTGCTCATTTGTGAAAGGGGATGATACCTGCTTTTCGTAATTATTCTAAGAATTTAAAGGCCCCATCTATACCTGACACCTAGATACACAGAAAGTGCTTCCTTCTATTTACATACTGGCTGTGTGACCTTGGATGAGGTGCGTAACTTCTCTGTGCTTCCATTGCCTCATCTGTAAAGTGAGACCATGGTAGCATTCATCTCGTGTGGCAGCCGTGAGGACTGAATGAATCACTAACACATATAAAGTGATTAGAATGGTGCCTGGCATGTGGTGGGCACTCAGCACACGTTACTGTCCTTGTTTTTCCTCTTTTGTAGGACACAGTTGAAGGAGAAAAACCTGGTGAATATATTATTGGGGTGCCTTAGAAGTTAATCCTCTCTGGTGGGGTTCCAAGCTGAGACACTAGTTGTGGAGGAGAAAGAGGGCAGGTGGGAAGGCTGAGTTCCTGACTGACCATTCACATAACAAACACTTATTGGGATCCTACTGTGTGCCAAGTACTGGGCTAAAAATGCAGTTGATAGGGACGTCTATCATTACTACTTAATGGTGACTGCCATTCGCGTGATCTGGTGATTTTACACTGGCTCTCCATTTTTTAGAAATCACCAATGCTAGGAAAAAAGCTCCTTGACACCATTCCAGCTGAGTTTCTGGTTGTATTTCAATGGGGAACAGGTCTGGGTAACATCTTTCTAGGATCTTCTTCTGTTTACTGCTTTCCCTCTTTTTTGAGTCTTAGCTGAAAAGCCTCTTCCTCCAGGAAGTCCTTCCCAGTTCCCCTCTAGACTGGCCCAGGTGTCCTGCTTTTAGCTCTTGATTCTTTGTCTATCATTAACAACACATACCTTGAAGCTGCCTGCTTCCTTGTCTACAACCTAGGATGGGCAGGCACCATGCATCTTGTTCTCAGCTCCTCTCCAGGACTTACAGGATGCCTAGCACAGAGAAGATGCTCACAAATAATTGTCAAACAAGGGAGCGAGGCCTTTTGGGCCTGTGGCCAGGTGTAGGACCAGAACCTTCAAGAGATTATCTGTCTCTGCCTTGAACAGCCCTCAGGCCTCCCCTGGCAACCAGCTCCCATGGAATATCTCCAGGACCAATGATTTCACTGTCTTCCTCTGGTTCCTATTCTAGTTTTTAAGCCCCTGTTGGTCAGAAAGCTCTTCCCCATGTCTACCCAAATCACCAGGAATAACTTAAGCCTGTTGTCCAGAGCCGGGCAGCAGAGAAGCAGATGGGTATCCTCTCTGACTGCCACTCATTGCTTCCCCAAGGAAAATACTTTTTGAGGGACCAGAACAGGAAAGTGAGTGGGGATTCCGGGGTGGGGGTGGGGGTGTTGGAAATGGAACTGACAAATGTCAAGCATATGTTCCCAAGGAAATAGAATGTAGTTGTGGTGAGCACAGCTTGGCAAAGCAGGCCTATGTCTGACCAGAATCTTAAGAGCTTTCCTGGTGGAGAGGATTGGCAATGAAGAGGGATGCATTCTCAAGCCACGGACAGCCAGGCCTTCCAAAGCATGGTGGCTGCCAGCTGGGTGCATGGTGTGAGGCCTCAGGAATCCTGGAATACTTACCAGGCAGTGGTGGAGGAAGCCGAGTCAGGGAGGAAGGCTCCTGAGCCTCAGCCGTCCTGGGCTGGGGCTGAAGGGAGTAACCCAGCCTCGCCTGGACAGAGGACCCAGAACCTGGGCCAGGACTGCTCACCATCCGGCAGGCCAGCAAGGGGCCTCAGGCAGGAGAGGCTCTGAAGGATGGAGGGTCCTGTCCACAGCCACTGCCATCCTCTCTGCCCTCACCCTCATGTTTGCTACCACCTCTACTGCGCCAGCCTGGAGAGATGTAAACACAACCTCAAGGGCTTGGAGAACACCAGCCACACCACCCTCCCCACTTCCTTACTCCTTAAGGAGATGTTTTAGTCTCTGGTCTCCCTGAAGTCCCATTGCTTCCTCCAGCAGAGAATGGTAGGACAGCTCTGGGCCAGGAGGCAAATGCCTTGCGGTGAAGTCCCAGCTTTGTGTGACCTTGGGAAAGTCTCTTCTGAGCTCTGAGTTATTTCACCTGCACAGAGTAGGTGAGGGCAAAAGATTTGAAAAAAAAATTTTTTTACAGCTTTTTTATTTTTACCATAGTGTGGACACTAGGATGTGGAGAGAAATCTGAGGTGGAATGTCAGTATGCAAAACAAATAAAACGGAGCTGGGAGGGTCTGGGGTCCCACCTGCTCTGCTTCCCCCCACCCCTCGCTTCCCCCAAGCATCTCCCCCAGTCTGCAGCTGCAAGCCCTGGGGCTGCATGCCCTCTAAGGGACTTGCTGCTCTCCAGCTCAATGGGGCTCCTGAGCAGCTAGGGCCTAGGAGGTCCAAGGGCAGGGCTACCAGTTGGAGAGATGTCAACGCCCGCCCGTTCAGGAGTGGGGGGCAGGGGAGGCTGGGCCCTTGCGGCTTGCTTATGACAAAATGTTTCTCAAAGAGAACTTGCTTTTTGGGGGTGGTCCCAGATCCAGCTGAAGGAGCAGTACAAACCCCCTATCTTCTGAAGTTGTGCATGGAGGGAAACAAGTACCCAGATTTTCCTTAGAAGACTGCTGGGGACACACTGCTTAGAGGCAGGAGACTGATTTGATGGCCTCCGGGATTTAGGGGGGATAGCAGGAAGCAGGTGCAGAGGAAAGCTCCGAGCATGACTCCCCCTTGGGGAGTGACTGAGTCTTCTGGTCCAGCCTTGCTCTCCGCAGGGGGAGCTGACTGGAGAGCATCAGGCCAGACCCTGCCTCCAGCCTCTGCTTGGAAACCCCCTCATTCTGTTAGTCTGCTTAATCTGTCTTAACAGCAGGCTCACCCTCCCGCCTCTGTGGCCTCACACTGAGCCTGCCCCTCCTCGCAGGCCTTCTTTGAAAAATAAATAAATACTTTCTACATTATCCCATTAACAGCTTCACAGGTTTTTCTGCTAATAGTTCCCAACTCCAGTGAAAGTGGAAACACGTGTCCGGAGAGCCTCCACTTGCCCACCAGTGGCTGTGGGGCAGAAGTTCAGCTCCAGGTGGGAGCCATGCCCACCCACCTGCAGCTGCCCGCTGGCGAGAGCTTCAGCACCAGCTCTGCTCCTGGGGTCTGCCGACTCCAGCACAGATGAGGGGCCTCCCCCTCAGCCAAGATGCAGCGTGCGCACCCTGCAAAGCTCTTCATCTCTGAGCCTCAGGTTCTTTTTTTAATATGAAGATTGTAATTCCTATCTTGAAGGATTGGAGGACCAAAATAATCTGAGAAGAAGGAAGGGTCTTAAAAGGCACAAGGTGCTTTACCAGTGGGGGTGGGGTTTTGGGGAACTATTTTACTTTTCTAGCATTTGTTCCTGCAGATTTAGAAAAGGAAGCAGCCACAGGCCTTCTCTTACTGCACTGTCCCAGAGCCCAGAGGAGGGGCCTCTGAGAGCTCAGGCTCTGGGTGGCCTGCCTGCTAAACTCCGCCAATCATGGCCACAACTCTTGAGAAGGTTCTGGGATGGCTGACTCCTTAAGGTTGGGCAGGGAGCTGCGCAGTGGCTTCATCTAACACCCCCACAATGGCCAGTGCAGGTCCTGGCACAGAGAAGAATCAGGCTGGGCGCTGGGAGTGAGTTTGTCTCCCCATTCCAGCTCCTGGCCCTTTCTCCCTTCCTCTGCCTGTGGCCCCGGCAACAGGGCCAGAGAAACGCAAGGCCAGCCCTTTGGCCCAGGTGTGCAGGAGCATGGGCTGTTCCTGGCTGCCTACTGGGCACTGGGGATGAGAGTGGGCAGGCAGTCACCTCTATTAGTCTGAGCAGCACCTGTCAGCAGCTGGACCTGTCAGCATAGCCTGTGGGATCACCACTCAGCCTCCCTGCCTCTAATCAAGCAGGACTAAGTCCCAGCTCCAGTGCCTCTGAAAACCTCTGTCTCTTGGCTCCCACCTGTGCCCCTACCAATACCTACACGATCTTCAGTCCTGTTTTACTTCTTCTCTTGTCTGTTAGACAGGAGAAGAGAAGTATATTTCTTGAGACAGGAAGGGTGTCTTGTTATTACTCTAGGCAAATAGAGTTGCCTGGCCTTGGAGTCAGCCATGTTCCATTCAATGACAAATTCAAATTGTGACTCTCCTCTTAATTGGCTGTGTGACCTTCGACAAGTGACCCAACTTCTCTGTACCTCTAATCTACTCATCTTTGAAGTACAGATAGCTTATTGCTTTGCTGTGAGGATCTAGTGAGACAACACATAAATGCTGTACCTGGCACTTTGCAAGCCCTCCGAAGAATAAGCTGTTATTATCACTCTCCCTCTCTCCCTGGAGCTCAGCACCAGGAATGGTAGAGCAAATGAGTGAGTGGATGCCTGCCCTGTCACAGGCCCCAGCCCCCCAGCCCCTCCTTCCCATTCCTGGCCAGGTGGGAGATGCAGTCAGCTCTGCCAGAGAGTGCTTCCTACATGGGAAGGGCTGTCTGGACGCCTGGGAGCAGCAAGATGAATATGCCTGGGCAGCTGAGGGCCCACAGCCTCCCCTGGCAGACAGGGCCCTGGAGCACATTCCTGGGTGGGTGGGCCTGGGTTCTCCCATCTGCACCATTGGACTTGCCTCGGCGCTGTGCCTGAGTCGGCCTCGTCTTACAACCGCACCACGCCTCACTGTGGGTCTGTGTCCACTGCACAGCAGCTCCTGGCCTTCCTCTCCCAGCTCCCTAGGAAGGCCCTTCTCTCCTACCAGCCAGCAGCTCCTGCCCTCTCTGTTTCCCCAACAGTCAAATGAGGAGATTAGACCAGGGCATTTTTTCACCTCTGACCTGCTAAGCCCCTCTCCAAGTCATCCTTGGAGGGTGAGGCGAGCTGGAGACACCTATAACCTACCTTGGCCAGCGCTGGTCCTCAGGGCGGCAGGAGTGTGGGCTCAGCCCTCTCCCTCTAGGGATCTTGTGCTCTCTCAGCCAGGGGGTGGGGATGTTTGGGGAGGGTCTTGGAGCCTCTGCTGAGCACTTTGGTATCAGGTTCCTTGCTGGCTGGGATGGGGGTCAGCAGGCCCAACTCCCTCTTGCCAGACATCAGTGGGGGGCTGGGCAGGACCTTGTGGGGAGCTGTCCTGGACATGGCAGGGGACTGGACTGCCTGACCTTCTGTGAGCCCCGAGGCTACAATTCATGAGTGATTCTCCCCTCTGAGCAGCTCTCCTGGGAAAGCTGGCAGGTCTGGGTCAAGGGGAGGAAGTCTGGTATGGACCATATTCAGGGGTGGATTAGCTGGGGAAACTGCTCCCACCAGCAGGGAGGGGAGAGATAAAGCCTGTGAGCGGGAGAAGGGGGGCCCAGCACGGAGACATTCCCTCCCTGACCCCAGGCCCATGCAAAGCCCGTGTCTGTGGAGGGGGGGGCACCCCCTTTCCCAGGGTACTGGCCTGCATGGAGCCTGGCACTTTCTCAGGCCCTTTATTACATTTCTCAGGAGCAAGAGGGGAGGTTATCCCTCCCCCTCTTCCCTGGGCTCCCCTCCTTTTGTCTCCCTCCCCAGGAGGGTCGGAAAGGAGCTTTTCTCATTATTGTGGTTATTAAAAAATAAATGAGCCAGAGACAGAGACACACACAGGGAGACAGAGACAGAGAGGCTGAGAGACAGAGGCAAGCAAAGAGAGACAAAGACAGGGAGAAGAAGGAGCTGGGAAGACAGAGAGGGAGGGAGACAGAGACAGAGAGGGAGAGAAGCCAGCGGAGGAGAGATTTGGGGCAGCTTGATATCCTGTGAGGAGCCGCGGGAGGCAGCCGCGTGTTATAGGTCACACCTGGTTCACAGCCGGTGGCCTTGGGCAAGCCACGTCGTCTCCTGGAGTCTCAGTTTCCTCATCTGCTAAATGGAAATGATCATTCTTACTCTGCAGATCACAGTGAAATGCAGAAATAATGTATGTACAATACTGACACATGTACACGTTTGTATATATACACATGTTATATGTGTATGTGGGGCAGGGGGACAAGCAGCACAAACCCAGTGGTGCCCGGTGAAGCCCCTGGGGCCCACGGGCAGGGATAGGACTGTGACTTCCCTGGAGAATGACTGCTTCTGGGGTCCAGTCCACAGTTTTTCCTCACAAAGGTCCAGTCTTGGTTCCTCACCTTCCATGAGCCAATTCTCGGCTACTGAGTGGGAGACAAGCCAGAGGCAGAGAATGGCCCTCGGGTTGGTTTGTGTTTCTTCTGTCTCCCAAGCTAAGGGATTTGAATAATGGGCTTCGGAAGCAAACAAATCTGGCGTTAAATTCCAGAAATGTACCATGAATTTTTTTAAGGGCAAAGGGCTGATAATGTTTATCTCATAGGTTTTTTAAAAATAGCTTTCTTGAGGAGTTATAAAATTCACTTGTAAAACCCACCCAGTTTAAGTGTACAGTTGACCCTTGAGCAACCCATATTTGAACTGTGTGGGTTTACTTCTATGTGCTTTTTCAAGAAATATATTGAAAAACATTTTGGAGATTTGTGACAGTTCAAGAAAACATCTTTCCTCTAGCTTACTTTATTGTAAGAACACAGTATATAACATATATAACATATAAAATATGTGTGAACCAACTGTCCCTGTTACTGGCAAGGCTTCTGGTCAACAGCAGGCTGTTAATAGTTCAGCTTGGGGGGAGTCAAAAGTCACACATGGAATTTCATCTGAGAGATGGCTGGGTGCCCCTGACCCCAGGGTTGTTTGAAGGTCAACTGTACCATCCAATGATCTTTAGTGAATGTACAGAGCTGTGTAGCCATCACCACAATCCCATTTAGAATAGTTCCATCGCACCCCAGATATCCCTGGTGCCCATTTGCAGACGCTCCCCATTCCCACCCTGAACCTCAGGCAACTGCTATTTCACATCTCTATGGATCCTTTTCTGGACATTTCCTAGAAATAAAATCACCCACTCCACGACCTTTCATGTTTGCCTTCTCCTGCTTAGAATCCTGTTTCGAGGCCCATCTGCGCTGGGGCTGGCAGCAGCATTCACCCCTTTTGATTGCTGAGCAATCTGCTTATTACAATATCATTACTTATTACCATCAGTTATACACACATTATTTCTACATTTCACTGTGATCCTACAGAGTAAGAATGATCATTTGCATTTAGCAGATGAGGAAACTGAGACTCCAGCTTGCCCAAGGCCACACTGCTGTATACCAGGTGTATATTTATATTTGTATTTGTATTTATATTTATATTTATACTTATATTTATATTTCTGCTTATGGGCATGCCACGGCTTGTCTATCCATTCGCCAGCTGATGGACATTTGGGTTGTTTGCAGGGCATATTAATGGTTAAATAACTTACTGTATGTAAAGTGATTCAATCAGTAAATATCAGACATTAAATAGATTAAGGAGAAAGAGAGAAATTTCTTTGCAGGCTTACCAAGTGCCAGGCATAGTTGGGAGCCCTTTACAGTAATTCGCTTCCCACATGCCCCCCACCAGTGGGGGAGGGGGGTAGTACTATTACCCTCCCTGATTTTCAGAGGAGGACACCATGTAGGTGTCCAGGGAGGCTGGAGAGGGCTGAAGGTCACCCCTGGTGAGCGTGCAGCAGGGACTGAGCCTGGGCAGTGGGCTGCAGCCCCACGCTTCTCCCAGCTGTTGGTGGCGGAGGGGCCCGGAGCTGCCCACAGCCCACCTCCCGTGTGCCTTCTCCCTCCTCTACATCCCATGGGGCCTCCAAGTGTGGAGCACCTACTGTCAGCTCTGTTCCATAGGTGCTGCATTACTAATCTGTTTTAATCCTCAGGCAACCCTTGGGCAATGGGGTGTTGGCCCAAAGGCTCAGAGAGGTTCAGAAACTTGCCCAAGATCACACAGTTTGTGTACAGGTGGTGGAGCCCGAATTCCAGTGTGTACATCTGTCTGACTCCCAAGGCCATTCTCCCCCTTTCTCCCTCTGCCCCTCTCCCACACAGAGGCTGGGGCTTCACATCTGGCTCCCAAATGACCCCCCAGGAGGGAAGACAAAGGCCTGGGGATTCCTTTGGGGGGAAAGGGACATGCAGAGGAACTGGCTGGCCTTCCTCACTCTGCTGGGATGCCCCTCACCCCCAGGGCGGCAGGGTGCCGAGCAGCCATCTCCTCTCCTCGCAGCTGCTTCTGGGAGACAATGTGCTTCTCATTACATTGGCGTTGGGTTTTGCAAACGGCACGTCTAATTGTGAAGGTTTGGGGGTGTGAGTAACTGTACATCTCGTGTGATGGGGAGAGTAGTCAGCCTCTCCCACTTCCCGTGGGGGACTCGCACCACACTGGAGACAGCTGTACCCCCAGCCCCCACTGAGTGCCAGCCCAGAAGGGCAGGGAATGGCCTTCCTGAGGGGAGTCCTTCAGGGCCAGGGGCCTGGTGGGGCTGAGACCAGACCACACTGCCTTCATCTGTGTCCACTGGGGGGATGGGGGTGGAAGCAGCATTGGCTCTAGGCATCTCTAGCTACTTCCCTTCTGATTAGGGCTCCCGAAGGCAGGGCTGGGGCCCCTTAACCCCTTCTAGAACCAGGCTCCCTCCGCCAGCAGGAGAGCTCAGGGTGGGGGGACTTCAGAACTGGCGGGGGTAGGGGCAACAGTGCCTCCTGCCCCCAGTGTTGATTCACAGTGGAGAGCTGTGTAATGAGCACATGACTGAGTGAGGCCCCCGAGATCCTCTGAAGGCTCCAGTTTCCTCCTCACCCGTGGGTCCGTCTGGGTGACTACAAGAGAGGCAGGGAGGCTGCCTTCTCAGCCTTCTGGGATCCTCTGCCGGCCTGAGGAGGCCCTGGGCGCAGCAGGATGCTGACCAAACTGCTGGAGCTCCGGTCACTGCCCACAAACCCACCCTGTCACGGCCACAGGCCCCCAGAAACCCTCACCCGCTGTTACTGATGCATGCGTGTGCACGCATACCCACACCCACTCTGCCTCACGGATGCACTCTCCCACAGACACACAGATGTCTGTACTTCTAGTCACACACACATCATACTAACACACATGGACAGCAACCTTACGTAGGCACTTAGAGTCACACACTCAAACATACTTCTGGGAGCGCGTGCTCAGGCACGCACGTGTCAGCAGGCATGCGTGAAGATGCACACTGATGTCTGCTGCAGACACACTCAGGCATGTTCTCATTCTCAGGGCAGGGGGGATGCAAGGAGCCCTGGACTAGTTCTAGTGCTGGAAGGAACCTTGAACGTGCCCTGTTCCGGCCCCTACTTGGCAGGCTCTCTGCAGCCCTTCCCAGCTGCTGCAGCAGCACCCAGGGAGGGACCCAGCTCTTGGTCCTGGCTCTGAGGTCAAGGAGTTCTCACACACCTGATTGCTGGTAGATGGACCTTGTTGGTCTGTTCCTTTAGAAACCACCTCAGTGACTCAAAACCTCAGATACTGGAGCCTGAGGCTGGCTCTCAGAGGGAAGGGGAGGAAGGACACCTTGCCCCATCCAAGCGCAGAAGTTCAGGGTATTTGTTTGCTTAAACAAAGGAGGAGGAGCCAGAGTTGGGGGCCTCTGTCCCCCTGATGCCCTCAGCAGATAGGGAAAATGCAGGGGTGGGGACTGGGGTGGGGACTGAGGCAGGGCCTGTCAGGTAACCTGAGCAGGGTGGCTGATCCGGGCCCCTGGCCTGGGCAGGATGGCTTGGGGGGAGGGGTGGGGTCCTGGGGTTAGAGGGAGGAGGGAGGGAAGGGACCGGGGTCATGCGAAGGAGGAGAGGCCCAGCCCTCTCTGTGGCCAGAGGGACCAGAATGAGCACTTGAGAATGAGCTAGAACGAGACTTGCCTCTGTGGGGACCTAAGGCCTGAGCTCCAGGGTCACCTAGGCTCCATTATTTACTCCTCTCCTCCCTTCCTGGGTTAAAGGCTTCCTCTCAACATCAATGACTCCTGGACTGCAACTTGTGTCTCTGTATACAGTAACCAATTACCTGCCTCCCTCACTAGACAGTGACCTTGTTTCATATCATTCGTTCATTCATTCATTCACCAACTCATTCATTTGTTACTAGCTGTGTAATGGGTAGGGAGGGACATTAATTATTGTCTCTAAAAGATGAATAATAATAAATAAAAGATGAATAACCCTCCTCGAGGATTGTTAAGATCAAATGAGTTGTTGTGTGTAAAGCTCACAGAACATCACCTGGCACAAGTAAGTGACATGTAAACATTACACCTGCACACCAGACAGCAGGTGCTGGGGCCAGTGCTGTGAGACACGGTGCCTGTCCTCCACAAGCTCAGTCTTGGGGGACCAGGGCATAGGACAGGTGTCGTCCTTGATCAAGTAGTCACTATAATGTGTGAAGCAGGGATATTCAAGGTGAGAAGGACATTCAAGTAGAAGGAGCCAGGTGAAGGGTGGGAAGAAGCGTGTTCCAGACAGAGGGAATAGCATGTGCAAAGGTTTGGAGAACAGGATGTCTAGATCACTGTTATAAAATCCAGAGTCTAGCCCAGAGCCTGGCCCAGAGTAAGCCCTTTGTAAGTATCTGTTTAATCGAACCTTGATTTTTTTCTAGCTCCGGCAGTACACACTCACATTTCATCCCATGGAATTTGGGTAGCAACCTTGTGAGATGGGGACTAATATACCCCCATTGTACAGAAAGAGCCATTGAGGCCCAGCAGCTTACAAAGGCAGTCAAGGTCACACAACTAGTGGGTCAGTGGTAGCACCAGTCCCCTCGACCTTCTCTTTCATCTGGCTTTGCAGGATCAGGACCTTTGAACAAAGACCCAGGCATGACTGGAAGGCTGGGGACAGGCCCCTGAGGCCCAGCTGCTGGGGCCCCTTCCTTTGAGATGCAGCCCTGGGGGCTTCTGAGACAAAATGCCTGGAGCCCAAATTTCTGGGAGACTTTTGTCCATCCTGGGGTCTAACCTCCTCCCAGCCTCTCCATGGCCTGGACCCCGGCTCAATGGGCTGACCTCTGCCTATTTCTTCTCTGGGATTCCTAGGTGCTGCACCTGGCTCCTGTCAGCACAGGACCTCCAGGCCTATATTCCTCCAGCAGTTCTCGGGAGTGTGTGTCTACAGCTATGGCATCTGCGGGTCTGGGATGAGGCCATATGAAAGGTGGGCAGGTGAGGCCTGCCAGGACACCCCATGGCCAACACCCGTCTCCACACCCCTGCCTGCCCCCACCAGCTCCTGCTGTAGTTTTCTTACCAGAGCCTTCCAACTAACACATCTGGGGATAGGAAGGACAGTGCATGTGCCTTTGGTTAAGTTGAAGTCCAACAGGAGGCCTGTGTGTACATTGTTGGGGGAACAAGGGGCCCAGGGCCGCAGTGAGGGTGCCCATGTGCCGTAGGGTTGCTCAGTCCTGGCTTATGGCCCTCAGCACCGTATCTGTCAACTGTCAGTCTGTTTCCAAGTTATAAATGCTTCTTCCTTAGGGTGCCAGTTCTCAGACCCCAGAATGAACACCAAGCCCCTGCACAGATGGGAAAACGTAGGCCTGAGCATGCTAGGAGGGGCCGGTGGCAGGTCTGTCTTCCTGTCCTCCCAGGGCAGTCTGTCCCTCCCAGTCTGTCTGTCCTTCTACTCACCCATCCACCACTCTCAACCCCAACCCCTCTAAATGCTCCCCGGAGCCTGTCCCCAGCGACCCCTTGCCAGGGACTGTGATGAAAGGTCTATTTATTACACTTCAGCTCGGACAGTTGTTTCAGATGTTTCCAATTCCTCAGCCTGATCAGACATCTGTTCCTGGTTGAAGTCAGAGAAGAAAAAGAAAAAAGGAAAATGTGCGTTTCACACACCCTCACCCAGATGCACATGGGCTCACACATCCCTTCTCTCTCTTATCCCTCTCTCTGTCCTACAGACTCCACCAGCTACTCCCCCATCCTCATCCATACTCACGTTGCACTCACTTCTTCTCCATCTCATGTGGGTGAACACACTCCCATGCTTGCCTCAGCTCCCATGGATGTGCTCAGACCCTAACACACCCAATGCACATGCAGAGCCCAGTGTGCACACCCTCATGCCTACACACCTCCTGTCCCTACCCTCTCATGGGTCCCCACCCCTACCCAGGGTCCTCGGCTCTCTGAACACCCTACAGGGCACGGGTGAGCCTCACAGCACCCCAGGGTCGCCAGATCAAGTCTTGGGTTCCAGTCTCCACGTTGACCATCTGAGCCATGTGACCTTGCTCTAGTCCTCTGAGCCTCAGTTCCCCTGTTTGCAGAATGGGGTCATCGCCCTCCTCACCCCATGGGACAATTGTGCTGGTTAAAACCCTGTGTGTAAGCACCTGGCCTGGTGCCTGACAGCTAGCTAGCACTCCTGGAGCAGGGTGCTAGGCTTTGTTATTGTAGCTATTTCCACTTTCCCCAGGCACACACACCCACACACATATTTGCACCTACACTAAACACACAGGCATAGGCTGGGACTCAAAGATCTCTAGGGTCCTGGGACCCCCTCCTCCCACCACAGGTGTACACAGCCAGTGTGCATGTGTGCTCAGCAACCCAGTCCAACACAAGCATGTAAACAGAGGCACATGCATTCAAAAGACCTCCCACATAATCCTCCGTAACACACACACTTCCCTACACATTCATCCATACACCACAACAGCACATACACTCTCTGACAGCTCATTCACACATTCACACCCTGTTCCACACGCTGGAATGCCCAGGGGAGGGGCTGGGGATCAGCTCAGTCGTGGCAACCCAGGGCTGGACTTGCTGGGGTGGGGGCTGCGGGAGGTGGTCCACCACTCCTCAGCTTCTGTGCAGTCTGGGGACTTTACAGCAGCGGGGACCAGCCCCACCTGACTCTGGGGGCCTGGGTGGGGAGGATGGGGGGATGACAAACACCTCCCCTAATGCCTGTGGTATGCACCCCAGTCACCCCACCTCTGGAGGAACTCTGAGCAGTTCCAGGTGGAAGGGAGGCTATGGGTGGGGGTGAGCACATCAGTAAAGTGAAGGGTCATGGTGACACTTCTCTGCCCAGATAGTCCATTGGTTGGCACCTCCTGTCCACCAACCCTAGCCCCAGATCTGGGCCGTGAACTTGGAAATGAGCCCCCATCTCTCTGCTCTCCTACCTGCCCCAGTTCCTGCCATCGGCAGGTGGCTTCCATCATGACTCAGTTAGACTAGCTTGGGACCTCTTCTGCCTGGGCTGCTGCAGGTGGGCTTAGCTAAACCCTCCGCTGGGCCCCCAGTAGGATGGGCATAGTAGTGGGCTGCTGTGGGGCAGAGAAGCTCAGAGACCCGGCAGGCAGGGAGAAGGAGTCTCTAGGACCCCCCATTCCTCCCTCTGCTTCCCCAAGCTGACGCTCAGCTGTCTATGGTCACAGTCCCTGCTGCCCCGACCCAGGCCCCCAAAGCAGGTGGGAGGATGGATTTTCCTTCTCAGATCTTGGTGAGCCCAGAGCAGCTGGGGAACCCCCTTCCCTGGCACCAGCTCAGCACATGTGTGTTGGGCCTTAGGTCAAAGCTCCACTACCAGAGGCCACGGAAGGGCCTGTCCTTAAATAGATGCTCAGTGAAAGCAGTTGACCTGTTCCCACCCAATAGGCTCACCCTTGGGAATTCCCTCCCTTGACAAACGCTCCCATCTCGGCCTCCACCTCAGGAGGAGTGGGTCCTGCCAGGATGAGGAGGGGCAGCGACTCCCTGATGGAACACCCCCAGCTCTTGCAGTTTTTCTGTCTATCCCCCAAATCAAAAGGACCATCAGCCCTTGGGGGGAAGGTGGGAGGTTGCTGGGTGGCAGGCAGGGCTGGTGATGCTCGGAGCTGCGCTGGGCCTGGGGGGTTCTTTCCCCCCAGCCACAGGGGGCAGTCAGGACACAAGCCTGTCTTTGCCTCCCTGTCCTGAGGCTGAGGGCAGCACTCCCTGCCGCCCTGCTTTTGACCCGCGTAAATCTGCAGGGGTTCCATCTCGCACCCACCCTGTTCCTGTCCTTGAAGAAGGCTCCTCCAGGTATGTGGGCTGGAGTCAAGGACTGAAGCGGGAGGAGAAGTGGTGAGGGCAAGGGCTCCTGCCTTGCTTCTCACCCAGGAAATAATACCAGGTGGGAGGAGAGGTAAGAAACAAACATTTATTGAGTACCTGCTGTGTGCCAGGCATTGTATCAGGACAATGCACGTGGCAGTATGTGGACATCAGAATGCAACTCCACGAGGGCAGAGACTTTTTGCAGTTTTGTTCAGTGTTGTAATCTCAGTGCCTAGAACAGTGCTAGACACATGGTAGGCACTCATTAAAAATGTGTTGAATAAATGAATTTGTACCTGTCATTCTCTCATAACTCTATGAGTTAGGTACAACTGTTATCTCCATGTTACATTATCATTACCTGAGGCTCAGAGATGTTAAGTGACTTGCTCAAGGTCATCCAGCCAAGCAAATAGCAGAGCTGGGCCTGTGTGGCTGTAAAGCCCTTGCTCCGTCCACCTCATTTCCCGAGGAGGCCCAGATGAGCACAGCTACTCTGTGTGTGCAGGTGCCCTGGCATGGGAGAGTCATGTGATGGGGTGCATTGTCCCCACAGTCTCCTGGGTACACATACAAGTCCTTACGTGCTCCTGTGCCTCCATGTACCTGGGCGGGAGGGGGGGCTCCCACGTATACTCTGCATGCAGAAACCTGCCTGTGCACCAGCCATGGCATTGGTCCACCTGCACACCCACTGAACGTGGACTGGACGTGGAATGCAAGGCGCAGGATATGGGCCAGGGCCCTCAGGCCTCTTTGGGGCACACTGACCTGGTTGGCTCCTTCTGTCTCTCCTGGACCAGTGCCCAGAGGATGTGAATGTGTGTGCATATTTGCCCTCACACATAGTGTGCAAGCATGTCTATGCATGTATGTGCATTGAGGATGCATGTGTGTGAGTGTGAACCTGAGGTGTCTCTGTCTCAGGGACCTTGGCCTGACCTACCTTAGGATCCAGTTCTTCACAGACAAAACAGGGTTCTAGGAAGGCTGGACAAAGCAGCGGAAAGAAGTCAGCTTTTGGCCTGGTGCCACCTGGGGGAGTGTGTCACAGAGCAGGCAGCTGGAGGGGGCACAAACTTGGGGAGTCCTGGGGGTTAGCAAATCCTAACCCTCCCACCCCTCCCGGAAGAGGAGGGGCACATCAGATCAGAGTTCAGTGAGAACACTCAGATGCACACAGACACACACACTGATGCAAGCACACACTCATAAGCATTGATTCCCACACATGGGTTCAGACATGCACACAGGATCTACAGGGGCTCATATCCACACAGACCCACACCACTGATAACAGGTGGACACACACACATGACCAGCACACAGGTCCAGACACACATGTTACAGACACACGGGCTCGTCATGGGAGCTCCTGCCTGACTCTGCTGCCTGCCCCATCCACTCCGTCCCTCCGCCAGTACTCCCGTTTCTGCAGACCTGTGCTCACCCAGACCCTGAACTGCCCTGGAGGGCCGCATTGGACCGAGTGGAGGACTCGCTCTGCAGGATGGGTGAGGGGCTCACCACTGTCCTTCCTGCCCCACAGTCCAGGGCCAGAGCTCGACAACCTGCCTGGCTGTCCGGCCTGCTCAGTGTACCTCCCGTCTGGGGCAGCCTGGCAGAAGGCAGGGCAGACACCTGCCCCACTCCCATCAGCCCCACTAATGGGGCTTCGGCCTTCGTGACAGCCATCTCCCGGTGTACTCTCAGACAGCTCCTGCTTCCTTTGGGTCTCTGATGGCAACTCACCTTTCTGGGACTTCCCACACACTCTTGTCCTCAATGCAAACCTTTCCCTCCCACTGTGGCCTAACCAACTCTGGGGTGGGAGAGTCACTTTCTCCAGGAATCTTTATGGCTTGTCCACCCCTGTTCAGGGCTCCCACTGCCTCCGATTCATCCTCAAAAGAGCACCATTCGTCTGAATTGTAGTTTCTGCATTTGTTGTCCCGCTCCTCTGTTGGGCTGCCTTCCCGGCCAGGGAACAAGTCTGTCTTGTTTGTTCTTACTTTCTAATTTTGTTTCACTAGAGTTTAGAACTTGACACTCCTAAGCGTTTCATAAATACTAACTGAACAAATGAAATGAGTGAGTGAATGAGTGAGAGTTTTCGTCCAGTTTCCTCAGAGACAGCCCAGGTTTGTTTGGAGAGGCTGGGTGATTAGCACGGCTGGGGTCTTTGGCTGGGAGTCGGGACACCTGGCTTCTAATCTCCAGGCGTGACCTTGGGCAAGTCACCTCCCTTCGCTGGACCTGGCTCTCCCCTTGGTGAGGTGGAGGAGAGCTGCTGGCCAGGTACTTCCTGAGGTCCCAGCAGGGGGCCTGGCATCTAGGTGGGGCTGGCCTTGTTTTCCAAGAGGGGCAGGGATGTGGGTGAGACTCTGAGTATCCTTTACAGAATAAAGCCTGACTCTCTCGTTTGTGATTCAGGCCTTCCATGATCCATGCTCAGCCCCAGCTGCCTCCTTATGCTGTGGCCCTCCCTGCCTCCCCTGCAGTACATATACACACTCTCACACACACCCCAACATGGACATTAGGCAAAACCACAGCTCGGCCGGGGCTGTGAGTCCATCCTGCAAGGACAAGGGCTTTGGGGCCAGTACTGGCTACTGGTTACTGACCCGGGCTCTCCCCAGCACCTTGGTGAGACAGAGGAAGCTCAGGGCATCGGGTCAGATGACTTGAGTTCCGATGCATATAATCAGTACATGGGCCACATATAATCAGTACACATATAATCAGCTCACTTAGCCTCTCTGTGCCTCGGCTTCCTCATCAGCGAAATGGAAGTGGGAATACCTTCCCAGAGGGGGAACCTTGATCAAAAGAAGTGAGAGTGTGCACGAAGCATGCTAAATGCCCTGTGAGCCTGAAGAATGATTTATTACAAACCTGCTCTGTGCTCAGGCCCCTGAAAAGGATCTGAGAGACACAGGAAGAGTCTGAGTACACCTGCTGCCTGCTTTTTGAGATTCGTGGTCTAACCAGGAGAATAGATACCTCCTCAGGAGCCCTGTGGGACAAAATCATGTAATCTGAAATAAAGAGCAAAGGATAGGCTAGGGAAGATAGTTGCAATGAATATGATAAGCAGATAATTAATATTTTTGCCATGTAACAACCTTCTACAACTTAAGGAGGACGAAGCCCAGAAAGAGCAGTAGCAAATGATATGGATACAAACGTCACAGGAGAGAAATTACAAGTGTTTAGAATTTACAAATTATAGCAGTAGACATTTATAAAATATATTCCATCCTACCAATCATCAGAGATGCCAATTAACATTGAGATGCCTACCAAATTAGCGAAGTATTTTTTCCTTTAAAGAGAACACCCAGTGTAGGTAATATCGCATGAAAAGCCCAACATCAAACACTACTACCTTTCTCATTCATCAATTCAATATCGCTCAGGCATATGCTACATGCCAGGCACTGTTCTGGGCACTGGACTGCATGTGGGCAGCACGGGTAAAGAGGCGTAGAAGCTCTCACACCAGCAGTGCACAAAGAAATTGTGTCTACGGTGCCAGCTGGCATGGTCCAGCTGGGGGTGGTTACCCCGATGTGGATCCACACCCAGAGTGTGTTATTAGTGGCGGGGCACCTCAGGGGAGCTGCCTCAGGGGTCAAGCCCTGTTTCCTTGTCCTGTACCACGAGGATGATGATACCCAGCTCACAGCATTGTTGTACTAAGTGCACCACAGGTGCAAAACAGGCCTGCAGTGACTGCCCGGTCAGGGTCAGAGCCTGTGCGCCAATGAAGCCCACTGTGTGCTGTTTATCACAGGGGCAACCCACCCAAGAGGCTAACAGCAGAGGAGGGCACATATATGTTGTTACATTCGCTGCTTCACTTACATAGCTGTTCAAATGGTACTTCAAAGGATCTTTAATGATATAGCCCAATACTGGCAAAATGACAGTCGATACAGACTGTATGTGACAAGTGACGTAATCATTGCAAAACAGCTTTTCTGGAGGGAACGAATTCTACCACAATGGTGGGGTTAAGGGCCATTTTAATCCTCCTCTGTTTTATAAATAATCATAATTGCTCTTATAACTGGGAGCTAGTTATCTGTAATTAATGTTATATAATATAATTAATGGTTAATGTATTGCCAGAAGGGCCTTGTCAGGCAGGGAGTCAAAAGGCTATAGCAGCAAGTGATATAGACCCGTCAAGAAACTTCAGGTTTCTTAAAGCCAGGGACCACTTCTTCTGTATCTTTGTTTTCCTGGCACATTGATCAATCAATCAATCAATCATTGAGAAAATCATTGAGAAAATATGTTTATGCTTCAATTATATGAATATACATCAATTATATCTGTTCTCACAACAACTCTGCAAGGCAGGAACTGTATTTATTATCACATTGCACACGAGGAAGTGGAACTTGTCATGTTCAAGAGAAAATTAACAAGCAGCGCTGACATTTGAACCCAAGTTTGTCCAAAGCACTGGGCTTAGCTGCTTTGCCTGGCTGAGCCGTGGGGTGGCACGCTGCCCAGGTCTCTGGTGATGAAGACAAGAGGTGCGGAGAGGATTGACCATGCGGGGCCAGGACAGGAAGGTGGGGGCTTCTTCCAAGGCCCTGAGATGGGTGCTGGGGGATGCAGGGGTTTGGAGATGGGCTGCCTGGAAGAGGTCAGCTAGGTCAGAGACAGTAGAACTAGGGACATAAACCAGTTTCAGGGGGAAGAGTAATCTGACTTTTTCCTGGTTGAATTTGAAGAGATGACAGGCAGCTTGGAGTACGGACCAGTGTGAAGACAAGAGAATCAAGCTGGAGATAGATATACGTGGGAGCCAGGAACTGTGGAATAAGGACGGAAGGATGGCTGGAAAAGGGAGAATGTGTGTGGAGGACGTACTACATGCCCGAGTGTGCTGAGGGCTTTGTGTTCCAGCAGGTGTATTTTGGAGGTGCTCCCCAGTCATGCTCCTTTCTTTGAAATTGTCCCCCACCTGCAGTCCCTTCTGAAGGCATGAGCCCCGGCAGCCACCTGTGCCCCATGACCTCATCATCCCACCTGCAGGTGACTGCACCAGGGGTCAAAATGAACTTGATGCAACGGGATGCTCTCTTCCTGGAATGGGCTGGGGACCCCAGGAGACAGAAGTAGGTACTAGGCAACCACACTGTGAGGTAACAAAGAGTGGAGGCCCAGCTGCTCTGACAAAAGTGACAAAGAGCCATGTGGCCCCCGTAGAGGGACAGAGGAACAGTTGGAGAATGCTGACTGTCACTCTTTTGGTCCCCAGGAAGCAGCCTGCCTCTCCTGTCTTTTGTTTCCTCTCTTGGATGCTTATT
Organism: Manis javanica; assembly: GCF_040802235.1. Classification (NCBI taxonomy): domain Eukaryota; kingdom Metazoa; phylum Chordata; class Mammalia; order Pholidota; family Manidae; genus Manis; species Manis javanica. The sequence goes on along the minus strand of NC_133159.1, from coordinate 28,766,804 downwards.
CGATTGCAGGCTGCAGCCTTCCAACAAAGCTCCTTTTCCTTGTGCTGGCTTAGAAAGGCCTCTGCTCTTTGCCGCCAAATGACCTTGAACTGAGACATAAACATTCTATGCTAAGTGCAAAATTCCTATGCAGTGCTTGACTCATTAATGACTACAAAGTGATAGTAGCTCTCATTATCTCATTTACTCCTCAAAGTCACCTGATAAGAGAGAAGGTATTTTTATAGGAAAAATGAGGAAACTGAGGCTCATTAATGCAACCAATAAGCACTCATTGAGTCCCAGTGCTGGGGATGCCAGAGAGACAAGGGCCTAGCTTCAAAGAGGCCTGTATTCTAATGGGGGGATGAACAAAAAAACCAATAAATATAAGCAAGAAAACATTAGGCAGAGATCAAGTGCTAAGAAAAAAATAACACAAAATGGCCTGTTAGGGCTACTTTTGGCAAGAGAAAGCCTCACTGAGGAGGTATCATTTCAGCTGAGGCCTATGTGACAGAAAGGGGCAGGCCGCCGGCAGATCTGGGACAGGAGCGTTGAGGGCAGAAGGAAAAGAAAGAGGAAGGCTTGCCGCAGGACTGGGTTCAGCGCACTTTGGGGCAGCGAGGGCAGAGTAGGCGAGCAGGGGCGGGCCACCAAGGTTTTGTGAATCAGGGGAAATGTTCGGCTTTAGTTCTAAGTGTAGGAGGTAACCGCTGGGAGGATTTAACTGCGCTGTGCTGGTCAGCCCGCCAGAGATGTCAACATCTGAATCCCCAACACCTGTGAAAATGTTTCCTAACACAGCAAAAGGGCTTTTGCAGATATCATTAAGGTAAGGGTCTTAAGATGGGGAGAGTATCCCGGATCATCCAGGTGGGCCCAATATAATTACAAGGTCCTTGTAAAAGGGAGGCAGGAAGATAAGAACCAAACAAGGAGAAATGGTGCCAGAGGTGACCGTCAAAGTGATGCAGAGAAGGGACCATGAGCCAAGAGAGGTGAGTGACCTCTGGAAGGTGGAAAAGGCAGGGAAACAGATTCTTCCCCAGAGCTTCCAGGAGGGATGCTGCCCTACAGACCCATTTTAGACTTCTGACCTCTAAAACTAAGATAATAAATTTGCATTGTTTAAGCCCCTGAGTATTTGGCCATGTGTTACAGCAGCCATAGGAAACTAATACATGCTATGTATGATACGACTTATCATTTTTAAAAATTCACTTTGGCTGCTATGGATTGTGGAAGTAAAAGGAAAGCCAGGAGACCACAGATGGCAGGTGACGATGGGGCTCGGAGCCTGTGTGTAGGGGATAGGGAGCCCAGTGCCTGGGTCCAGGACATATCCTGTATCCTGTTTCAAGAAGTGAAACAACCTATGGATGGACAGACCTGAGGAATAAAGGAAAGATGCTAACCAAGGATAAAAAATTTCATCTTGAGTCATTGGGTGGCTGGAGATGTTGTTTACTGACGTGACAAAGACTGGAGGAGAAGGACGTTTAGAAGGACTAAGGGACTTAGATAAGCTTATCCAGCAGCAAGTGGCAGACTTGGACCGGAACCTGGTGTCTTGACTCTCAGGCTCAATATGCATGGAGTCATGAGAATCATCTTATTAAGGAAAAGGGTTTGGTAGTTTTTTAGTTAACATTTAGTTAACGATTACTGTATTAGAGTTCTCTAGAGAAACAACCAATTGTGTGTGTGTGTGTGTGTGTGTGTGCGCGCGCGTGTGCGTGTGTGTGTGTGTGTCTATATTTTAAGAAATTGGTTCACAAGAATGTGGAAGTACAGCAAGTCCAGAACCTGCAGGGTAGGCTGGCAGGCTGGAGACCTTGGGGAGCGCTGGTATTGCAGTTTGAGTCTAAAGGGCATCTGCTAACAGAATTTCTTCTCACTCCTTAGTGATCAGTCTTTGTTCTATTAAGGCCTTCACCTGCTTAGATGAGGTCCATTCATGTCATAGAGAGTAATCTGCTTTACTCAAAGTCTGCTGACTTAAATGTTAACCTCTGATAGAAAAAACAGCATCACAGAAACATCTAGAATAATGTTTATACCATGGCCTAGCCAAGTTGACACATAATATTAGCCATTACACTTACTTTTCTTACTATCAGACATTGTGCTTTTTAACCTATATTAGTTCATGGTTGAAGAGAAGGGCAGAGGGCTGGAAATAACCTTGGGCCTGCCCACAGTGAAGGGCCAAGAGGAGAGGCAGGCGGAAGGACAAGGAACAGGAACCAGGATGGGGAGAAACGTTCCAAGAAGGAGGGGCTGTCAAGAGCTACAGAGACAGAGAGGGAGGAAGCCAAAGGAGTTACAGAATATAGTGATTGGGAGGTCACTGGCGACCTTAGCAATGGACCATGTGGGGAGAGGGAACTCGGAAGGGAAAAGGGCTCTTTCATGAGTAAGCCCTGGGAACTCAAGGTCAGGAGGGAAGCAAGAAAGTAAATGATCACAAAATACAATGTCCAATAAAACAGAAAGGAAGCTGGGATAGGGAATGATGGGGTTGCTATTTACATGGATAGGGCAAGAAAAGCCCTTCTAACAAAATGATGTGGAAGCTGGGATAGGAAAGAGGGAAAGGAGATGCCACACGAAGAGATACGGGAAGAGCCAGCTGGCAGAGGACCTGTGCAAAGGCCCTGAGACAAGACAGAGTTTGGAGTTATCAAGGAATTAAAAAAAGCCCAGTAAGGCTGAAGCGAAGAGAGAGGCAACAGATGAAGCTGGAGGGATGTGGCCTTATAAGGGATGGTGTTTGGATTTGATTCTAAGTGTGATGGAAAATCACTGGAAGGTTTAAGCAGGGGAGTAAATGATGGCATCTGCTTTATAACTTTTAAGGTTTTCTCTGGCTACTGTGTGAAGCCTGTGTTGGTGGAGAGTTAGAGTAGAAGCAGGGAGCCAGGCAGGGATGCTTACAGTCATCAAGGTAAGCAGCGAGGATGGCTCAGAGCGGTAGCCGTGAGGTGGGCAGTCGATGGGTTTGGGAGGTAAGGTCTGGAGGTAGACGCAACAGAATTTGCCAACAGAGTGGCTGTGGGAGGTAAGGGGGGAGAAAATGAGAAACAACTCCCAGTCTCCTATTTATCAGGCTCCCTGCTGTTTACCAAGAAGGGAGAAATCTGGGGAGAAAGAGGTTTTGGGTAGGGACCACAGGTTTGGTTTTAGGGGCAGAAAACTGAATGAGTGACTCTTGGCTTTCTCAGCCATCTCGATGAGGGTGGGGCCTGGGTGGCTGACGGCGGACGCCAGTGGGCAAGGGCCAGTTGAGGCTGGCTACGGATACCCATGGCACTGTCCCAGGTAGCTGGACGAGGCAGAGGGTTCTCAGGGCTGATGCTGAGGCTGGGCCAGGGTGGGAAGTCATCATCCAGCAGGAAAGGAGCAAGAGGTCTGGAGCAGAAGGAGGGAATGGTGGGGACCTGGGGTCTGGGGGTCTGAGAGGGAACAGTTTGGGAGTGGCCATGTGAGCAGGAGGCTGAAGTGAGGTACATGAGAGTATCAGCACTATCTGGGGGTTGCAGGAAGTGTGAGAGTGGCACTGACATGGTCAGTAAGGTCCCCAAATGATGTTTGAGCCTGTGATGAAAAGGAGGCCCTTGAAACAGACGTCAAAGTCCCGTGTGAACATAAGTTCCCACAGGGCACGTGGCAGGTAACCCAGGGGAGGAAAGGACAGAGGCAGAATGGCAGGAATGGAGACAGCAGGGTCGTGTACAGGATGGTGAAGGAGGGGTCCCAAAGGGATGGAGAGGAGAAAAGCAGGTGGCAGCCAATCTCCTTGTGTGGGAGAACAAGTGGTTTTTCCAGACTCTGCTGGTGAGAGTGCAGTGTCCCAGCTGTAAGGGAAGCCTGAGCTCCCTGACAGCATGGTGGAGAACCTGGGAGGGCGTGTTTCTGGGGGTATGCAGCTTCCAGAGGGCACAGCTGGAGAGAGACTGAGGGAGGAAGGGGGAGAGCAGAGCGATGCTCTGGGGGCAGTGACCCCCTTATCCTTTCTCACTGGGGCTCCTCGCCCCCTCCACTATCTCCTCTTCAAATTCAGCCTTCACAAGAGCTGCCAGGCACTACTAAGCACAACTCCAATCCCGTCTCTTACCCACCTCATAAACCCCAGGGGTTGCCCACTGCTCTCAAATTAAAGGCCTTGCTCTTTAGCCTGGTACATAAGGCCCTTCTGGAAGAATTTATCTGCTGCCCTCCTATCCACCTCTCTCATCCCAAATCCGCACAAAGCAGAACTCTTTATATCTCTGAAGGCACGATGATGCCTCTGCGCCTTTGCACATGCCGTTCTCTTTTGCCTGGAATGCCTTATTCATTTCATGTGCCTAGAAAATGTCAACACATCTTCTGAAGAGCTTCTCCTTGCAGAGGCTCCTCTGACTCCCTCAAGGAGTCACTCTGCTGCATTTGCATGGCCTCATCAATCTGTTTCTCCCAGAATCATGGGAGCACTCCTTAGGAAGACAGTGTGGAAAGCACTTCTCTATCCTCCATTCCCAGCCTGGTGCCTGGCATACACTCAATTAATACTTAAGTGAATGGAAGAACACAATTCTAGCTAATTATAAGAGCCAGCACATACCAAGTACACTGTCATTCCTAGCATCATGTTAAGCTCTTTAAATGTATAATCTTGTGTCATCCCCATAAGAACTGTGGTGGAGTAGATATTGTTACTACACCCATTTTACAGTTGAGAAAACTGAGCCATCATGGAGGTGAAGTGACTCTCCCAAGCACATTGAGCTAGTCAGTAGTAGATATGAGCTTTGAATTCAGAGCTAATTCCAGTGTCCCTGCACTTAGCCACTATCCTATATCGCCTCCAAGAAAGAGAATAACAAGGTGTGAGAGAACACGGGGCCATGGAGACTAAGGTGTGAAGTGAGTCTGCAATAAATCAACAATAACAAAATCAGCTTTCCTTTAAGTAACTGTGATGATCACAAACACTGGGGGTTGCCAACCAAAAGTCCATTTACCCTTCTTCAGTGCTGACAGAGTTCTGCTTTTCTCTGTGAACATCCTTACCCACGTAATTCAGGTAAATCCTGACTGGTCAAAATTAATCTTAGTAGCATCATCCTTCTTGTCTGTGATTGGTTTTTGGTGGGCATGAGATCCAGTTAACTCCTTTAAAGAATTTTTTTAAATTTGTGTAAATACACATAACACAAAATTTACCATTTTAGCCATTTTTTAAATGCCTGTTAACTCTTTAAAGGAGACAGCTAGATGTGTTGCTGAACTTGGTTGGTGAAGATGTAGTGTCTGGAGTTGCTGCAGCCATCTTGCGATCAGGAGAGCAGTCACTGACTCACTGAGGATGGTAGAATCTGATTCTCAGTGTGGCTGCTGAGCTGCTGGATCATTCCTACCTAAACCCTTCTTTGTACAGAAGATAATAAACCACCCTACTATGTAAGCTCTAACTTAAGTTGGTCTTCTTTGTAGCTGAAAGTATACTGATACAGTGACAATACAGGTGGTGGAATTGTCCTTGTTTGGTAAAGGACATAAAGTATAAGGAACTTTGCTGGTCATTGGGAGCTACTGCCCTGGCCAGGGTCTGCTGGCCTTTGGTCTTCTAGTGAGAATGATGATCTTGGCCTGGATGAGTGGTGATAGTGAATTGGGACATCATTTGAATAAGCTTGCAGGATCTACAAAAGGTACTATCCTGGCTGACTGGGGGTTCAGTTCACCAAACACCAATTATGTATGTCCATGATGCTGGGATCAAATGGATTAGTCAGACATAGTCCTTGACCATGAGGGGCTCACAGTATGGCGGGAAAGACGGTTGCAGGCCAGTGATGAGTGATGTATGGGTCTACACAAGGTCCAGAGGCTGATGTGCAAGGTGGCCAGGTGAAAATTCATGAAGATACTTCGAAAATGATAAGAAAAGGGGCAGAGAAAAAGGCATTTCTAGGCAGAATGAACCGCATATGTAAACTCACAGGGATCTCTCAGGGAAATTAGAAATCATTTAGCATAATGGGAACTGGGCTGGCCACTTACAGGTCCTGTGTCTCTGAGCAAATTACTTGATGGCTCTGAGGCTCAGAATTCACATTTATAAGAAATAGAGAAAAAGGAAGAAAAATGGTTGCAAAGCTAGTAACAGAATATATATGTCAAGGGCAGTGCTTGGCATATATTAGGTGCACAAGAAATGCTCTTTATTGTTCACCCATTATTATCACATGGTTCTAATTCATTATCTTCTCTGACCCAGGTGGCTTTCTTTCCTTTCTCACTCATTCCTGAGCCTAGTAGCGAGGCCCCCCAACTCCCACAGACTTTTCCTCGGGCAGGAAACCCGAGCCTACTGCCTGGCCTAAGTTAGCTTCTAGGGCTGGGTGGTTTGTGTTATTCCTTCTCTCTCTCTCTCTCTCCTTTTTTTTCCCCCCTAAATGCAACAAAATAAAACCAAACAAAAAGCCCAACGCCTGGCGTGGCTTGTCAGGGAGTTATGCAAGTGTGTAAAAAAATAAAATAAAATAAACATTGAATTTTCAGCATTTGGGACTGTTTGATTAGGCACGGAGCAGAGCCAAGGGCTGGTGAGACATAGGGAAGGCTCAGGGCAGAGGGGAGAGGGGAGGCACTTGAGAGGGGTTGGAGAGGGCCCAGGACCAGCTTGGAAATGGCTGTTTGCTTCCTGCAAATTTGGCAATGCTCTGGCTGCATGAGCCCAGACACTGGGCATTTGGGACCCAACTGCGCACATTCTCTGGCCATCCACCATCCCTGTTTCCTGACTATCAGGACACACCAGGGGTCACTCCATCCATTTCCCTGTCACTGTGAAAGACCCTGTGCCCTTCCTTGTTTCAAGAGTCAGGGCTCCCCTCTTCTCTCCTGAGAAGGAGATTCCACAGCCTGTCTTGATTACTTACTGCAACCCCCACCCCCTACCAAAAATCAGTATAGCTTTTCTGCTCTAACTTAATTCCTGCTAAGTACAGTTTTAGCCCATTTTCCTTTATTCAATCCAAAATGAAGCTGGAGAACAGCTGTTTGCCACCCTAAGAAGTGAGTTTCCTCTCCTCCTTTCTTTAGGCTTGAACATCCCTTCAACATCATCTGGGTCACTGCAGGTGCCTGCAGCCCTTCAGGACTCATTCCACAAATATTTATAAAGACCCTACCGTTTACCAGTTGCATCCTTCACTTCACCCAACCCTCAAAACACATGAGAATTGTGAAGCTCAGAGAGGTTAAGTAACATAAGCATGGTCACACAGCTGGTAAGTGACAAAGCTGGGGTTTGATTCTAGGTTTTATTCCAAAATATCCTTCACTCATTCGTACTAGCTCCGGTGTTTTGGTATCTACACCTGGGTTCGCGGCATCGACCAGCCTCCCATTTCCTCTGACCTGGGAAGATGCTCTGAAAACTTGACCCTGAGAGGGGGAGGGCGGGGCCAGGACCACAGGCCATTTTGAGCTTGTTCCTTGTCACTTTCCAGGTTCCTGATAGGAAACTGGGGTTTCGCGAGGCTCTTGGCCCTGTTCTGACCCCAAGATGCCTGGAGCTGCAGCGGGTGCTGGGCTGCGTGGAATCCCCCGGGTGCGGGGCGTGGAAAGGGAGCAGGCAAGGGCAGAGGGTCTGCGCCAGGGTCCAGAGTACTTGTGCCGCTTCCAGTCCTGCGCTCTAGGCGCAGCGCCCCAGCCGCGGGCAAGGACGTGCGGGAGGGGGGCTATGGACTCCTGGGCCTGGCGCTCCAGTCCGTTTTTTGCTGCGGATCCCAGCAAGGGGGGCCGGCTCTGGGGGTGGGACTGCAAAGGGGGGATTCCCTCCCTCGTGCGAGCAGAGGACTGGCCCCTCTCCCGGCTGGGAGCTCCGGCGGAGCGGAGGCGCGACGGAGAGCACGAGCACAGGGCGGAGAGTGGGGAGCGGACCGCCAGAGAGGGCATTGCGGAGAGCGAGGGCCAGACCGAGCCGCCCCAGAGGACCGATGCGCCGGGTGGGGCGCTGGCCCCGAGGGCGTGAGCCGCCCGCAGATTGAGCAATTTGGGAACGCGCGGGCGGAGCGCGGGCAAGCCGGGCGCCCGGGACAGTCCTGCGGCGGGCGGGTGAACCGACCGCGTCCTCGCCCCTCCCGGGCCTGCCCCCGCCGCAGCTGGCAGCGCGGAGGTGAGTGCCCCCTGAGCTGCCCCCTCCTCCTCCCTAGCGCCCCCTTCCCCGGGACCTGGGGCGCCGCGGGCCCTCCTGTCGGGGCTTGGCCGAGCTGAGTGCGGGGAGGAAGGAGACTTGTGACTGCAGTGGGATCAGCGAAGGCGAGAGAGGGCACCTCTTGGAGCCTTTCTCAAGTCCTGCAGCCCCCCGCCCCCACCAGCCTTCAAGTCAGCGGGCAGTCTTCTACCGGCCGCTGCCTCGGGCTGCCCACAACCCCGCAGCCCCCAGTGACCACCTCGCTCTGCATCTGATCCGATTGTTCCGAGGTTCCCAAGTCCACCAGCCCTATTTCTTCCCATTCCCCAGTCCAGAAGCTCTCGATCCCTGCTCTCATCGCCTCGGATTTCCGCGAGTCCCACAGCCCCGGGGTACCTCCACCCCAGTCCCACAACCCGGCCACGGGTCCGACGTGGCAGGCGGCATGCGCGGCCGCCCCCCGTGCGCTGCGAGGTGGCTGGCTCCCTGGCCCGAGGGGTCCCGCACGGAGGGAGCGATGGTATTGCTTGGTTAGGGCGCGGTGGCGGCTGTGTTCCCCCGGGGCTCCCAGGAGGACAACGATGAATCTGGGGGCAGGAGCTTGGAGGCAGGGGTTTTCTTGTGAAACCGGCCTTCCAGACTTGGAGCGTTCTCTTGGATTTTGGAGGGCAGTCAGAGGGACTTCAAGCCCGCCTCCCCCCGCCCTGCACCTGCTGGGTCTCTCCTGGTAATGGCGAGAGAAAAATTTGCGTGCTTGGGGGCGCTGATGGAGGGACGTGAAGGAGCCTTTCCCCGCTGCGCTTGGTACTGGGCGGCTGCCACCGCACCTGGATCAGCTCTGGACGACGCGCCAGTCGGCCCGCACTTCGCCACCCCACCAGGAACTTCTGCCCCTGCCCGCCAGGCCGCTCTCCGGCCAAAACTCTCCACCCTTAGCTGGTCCCGGGGAGAGCTAATGAGAAACCATCCGGATGGTTTTCATTTTTGGGTCTGGATCAGGCCCCGAGGAGACTACCAGTTTATCCCCATAGTGTTGAAGGCAAGAAGGTGAAAATCATTCCAGCATTTTGGGAACACCAAGTCTCAGCCCTCAGCTCCACCCTCAGCTGTGCACTCCTCCCCAGCGTGTGTCCAGCCCCTCCCAGGACCACCTAGCACAGTGGGACTTCTCTCCTAGGTCTCCCAGGCCAGCTCTGCCTCTGCCGCCAGCCCCGTCCCGGCCTCTGAGTCTATTTCCCCAGGCTGGGTCATGCCCCACACCCCTCAGCTCCCCGCCCCTTGCACACTTTCCAGACACCCAGTTCTGAGTAGCAGACCGGCTGGTCATTGACTAGGTTTCTAACCTCAAGACCCTTAACCTCTCAGGGCCAGTAAAATGGGAACAACTCCGCTTCCCTTCCAGAGTTTGGTGAGGAGTAAATGAGCGCCTACACGTGGCAGGTGGTGCAAGCACCTAGTGAATATGAATCTCCCACCCCCACCTTGGCAGAGACAAAATGCCCTTCTTTACCCCCACGGATGCCTGAGATCTTGATCCTTGCCAGAAGCTCCCATTGCTGGCTCTGCGTGTGCAGAGTAATGGGCCTCCAAAAAGTATCTGCCTGTGCCATGTAGCCCAAGGCAAAGGAAATCAAACAGAGGAACTAATAGAAATGTGGCAGGCTGCTTAGAAAGTCATTAGCTCCTATCCCACCTCTCAGCCCTTGTCTGGGGTGGTCTGTGTGTGTGCTCACTGCACGGGAAGCAGGAGCTGGGCAGGGACTCGCTGGAGGACCTGAATGCAGGCACCTGTGACTCTCTGGGGCTCGGAGTTCCTATTCTGAGAACTGTCCAACTTTTAAAACCAGATTTCACATATAATTCTGAATTTTAAACTTTTAAAAATAAAACTAGAAGATCTGGTAATACTGAGCCATTAACATTTCTGCCTGTCAACAGTCAATTGGAGTTGAATAGCATGTGCTCCCTTTAGACAGGACATTTGTCCCCCAGCTCACCCTCCTCCACATCCAGCTTCCCACCTATCTGTTGCCTGTAAGCCTTAGCTCCTTTTCAGGGTTGATTCTATATGAATATTTTTTTAAAGTGCTCGAATCTCTTCCCACCCAGTGATGGATGAGGGAAGCCAGCGTCACTTGCTTCAGTGAAATTCAGACCTGGATCTCCCTCCCTACTTCCCAGCTGAGGTCCTGGTTTGATAGTGGTTCAGGGGGGGGTGGATCAAAAGATCCCCACTGGCCAGGACTGGGTGAGCATGGCAAGAGCAGGCTGAAAGCTAAGGCCTGGGAGGCCGGAGGGAGGATTTAGAGGGCAAGCAGAGAGAGAGAGAGAGGAAGGGGGCTCATGTTTGCTGGGCACTAGTCCCAATATGCCAGGCACCATTCAGGGCAGGCACAGGGGGTGCACAGATGCGTAGGAGAACTTCCTGCCCCACAGCCCTTCTGGGTGTTGATCACACAGCAAGACCAAGGTCTCCCAGGCCTGGGATTCAGCGCCAAGTTGGTCTGATGTGGTCTCCTCCAGTGTTTGTCCAGTGTAAGGACTCATGTGCCCTGAGAATATATTTGCCAGGAAGCCTCAGACCTCAGGTCCAGAAATGCTGCAATTAAAGCTTAACCTAGCACTCTGAGCGATCACTTTGGCACCAAGGCAATCAACCAAAGAGATAAATGCAAATACGGAAATTGCATAACAGTGCTCAGTATGAAGATTAGCATCCAGATGATTAAAAAAAAACTGTTTATATTCCTTTTTAGATGACCATTGGCATGTAGACACAAAATGAAGTTTTGGTCATAGAAAGTACAACAACTATTACTGAGTCCTCATTATGTGCCAGGTACCATTCTAAGCAGTTTCATCGATTAACTCATTTCAGCTATAAAACACAACCCTCTTGCAGATGAGGAAACTGAGGCTCCAACCAGCTAAGCAACTAGCCCAAGATAACAGCTAGTATGTAGCATAACCAACATTTGAAGCCAGGGAGTCTGACTCTGAAGTTTATGCGCCAACCTCTTAGTCTAGACACTGCAGGCTAAAGACCCCAGTTGGATAAACCCAGCTGGACGTCCATAATCTGTAGGTGATGGAAGTGTGGAAGTGTGCAGTGGGGGCTAGGGAGGCTGGACAGCTTTAGCAGGTCACGCAGGGTGTACTGGAGGGGCGTGTAGGGGCTGGCATCTGGGGGTGGTTGGGGGCATGTCTGCTGGTTCTGGACTCAGCACCAGGTGGGACTCATCAGCCTCGTGTAAACACTTCCCACAGGCAGTTTAACCACTTGAGTGTGCCTGGCCTTCAAAGCCAGTGGGAGAGGCCAAGGAGGGAGGTACCGAACTCCCTTGTGGGATAATGATTTATCTCCCATGCAGGTGGGCTGTACTGGGTCCTCCCTGAGAGGCCAGCAGGGAAAGGACTGGGACAGGGGGTGGGAGGGGCTCTGCCACTCCAGCATGTCAGATTTCTCATTAGTAAGCCAAAACTCGGCCAACTCTCAGAGCAAGCCTGTGAAATAAGCCTCTTTATCCCCATTGTATAGATGAGGAAACTGAGGTTCAGAGAAGTTAAGTGACTTGCCTAAAGGCATCTAACCAGTGGATGGATGGAAGGATGATGCTTCCCTGGCATCTGCAAAGCTTCCTGAAGGCTCGCTGTTTCCTTCTGCCCCTGTGTGAGTGTGGGTGGGTGGGCAGCAAAGTGGGTGGGGCAATACTTGCCGGGGCTCTGTGTGAGAGTATGCGGGGAGTGTGTGGTCCTGAGCGTGGAGTGGGGTTCTCAGCCTCTGACTCCCAGGTTGGCCTCCCACTTCCCAGGCACGCTTCATCGGGGAGGGACCAGCTTCCCCTGCCCACTCTGGTCATCCCTGCCAGGGCCAGTGGATACAGAGACCTGGCTCTCCCTGGACTGGGGGATTATCCCCATTCTCTGTGTCTCTGGCGGGGGCGGGTGTCGCTGCCTCTTTTATCCCCTCACAAAGGCCAGGACCGCTGGGCCTGCTGTGTCAGAGTTTCTGTGGCTAGGGAAGCCTTACTTCCTTTTCTCCTGCCAAGCCCAGAGGGCCACGCAGAGTCTGCCAGCTTGTTGGGGGCCACTGCTGTAGCTCCAGGACAGATGAAAGGCCCAGGGGTGACTCAGCCCTGGGAAGAGAAAGCTGAGGGGGTCACTCGCCAAAGGGTAGGAGAGCTCCTCTTCAAGAGATAGGATACTACTGCAGCATGTGGGCTGTAGGATAGACCTAAAGAAGGACTTCCAGTTAGAGCTGGCCACTAATGGACAGGGGTGGGGCCAGCTGGTTCCCACTGATTCACAAGTTTGGTGCGAGGGTCCGTCATATTCCAGCTGTTTGAGTAGCCAGCTCCAGTCCCAGGTTAGGGGCTTCTGATAGGAAAAGGAGCAGATTTCTTCTACAGGGTGCCAGATGCATAACTTGTAATGTCCAACCCTTCTGAGTTTCCAGTTTCCTGGATAGGGGACCCCAAGGGAGGGCAGGAGGCATAGGTGGGGGGATCCCATGGCATCCCAAAATTAATTCATCTCTTTTTTCCCCCAACAGGTTGGTTTTTGGCAGTGTCCCTGCTGAAGTGACAGAGTTCTCCCATGTGAAACACTGAGGTGCCTTTGAGGAAAGTTGTCTGGACCTCCTTATGGGCAGATGGAGAAGTGGGCTCCCCACACCCTCTCTGTCCCCAGCTGAGATTATGGTGGATTTGGGATACAGCCCAGGCCTGGGCCTCCTGCTGCTGACCCAGCCCTGCAGGCATTAGCGAGGACCCTGCACTGTCCCCCTCCTCAGAGACCACCCCTCCTACCAGGGGCCTGGAGCCGGCCAGTGACTATGCGGCTTGGGCTGTGTGTGGTGGCCTTGGTTCTGAGCTGGATGCATCTCACCGAGGGCAGCCGGGGGATCAAGGGGAAGAGGCAGAGGCGGAGTGAGTAATGGAGCAGGGCTGGACCGCTGCTGGCCTTGGGAGTGGGAGGGGGCCGCCTGGGGGCGGGAGGGCCTGGTAATCTCATTCTGTGATGACCACTGCTGATTTCTACTTTGTCTGTTACAGCTATGTAGAGTACTCAGCAGATTACCCTGCTTGTGAATTGTGGGTTAGTGGATTAATGGGTGGAAATTACCTACTCTGTAGATTACTCATTTGTCTTTCTTCCCCCTTGTAGACTCTGCTTTCTAGATTAACCCCTCTCTTCTGAGGATCTGTTGTGGATTATGCCCTTTGACATAACACCGGCTTTGTGTGGTATCCATGGAGATGCTTCCCCTGCTCACTGCCCCCAGGGTGCTTGGTACCCTCCTCACTGACAGGACTTCAGGGCTCCTCTCTTTTAGTGGTGGCTGATGTGCAGCCCTCAGCCCCTTGGGGCCAGGACCTTGCACAGCAGTGGGCACAGCCTTCCCTGCCCAGATCATGGGGCAGGGACAGCAGAGCAGGGAGTGTCGTGCAACTACCCACTCCTGTGTTTTTTAGCCCTGCCCGGTGTGATTTGGGGAGCTGCACTGGGGGGTGAAGGTGGGGCAGTGGGCAGGAGTCTCGCCCTCCTTCCCTTCCAACCACAGCAGCTTCATTTTTCCTGCTTTCGCTAAGAATCCACATAAGTTGTCATTGGAAGGGTCCTCACAGCTTAAAAACAGATAGATTCTATCATTGTATGCAGATGAGGAAACCGAGACTAAGAAAGGGAAAGAGACAATAGGCCTAAGGACACAAAATCAGTATCAGAACCCAGGTCTCCTAATTCCTGTGAGCCCAGTCTTCTTGAAAACAGTTTGATAGAGTTCAAGACGAACGTGTGCGCACCGCGCCTGCCTTCCCTCAGAGAATCCTGCCCCAGGCAGTCCTGAGGGCAGGCCCTCTAGAGTCTCCTGGGTGTCTCCAGTGCCAGGGCTTGGTACCTGCCCCTTGTGCTGAGGGACTGGCCACTGTGCGTGAGGGCCTGTGCCTGCGAGTGGAGTGGGGTCCCATGCTACAGACCCCAAGGCCTGTCTCTCTCTCAACAGCCTCCATGAGAAGTCACGCCCACAGGCTGGAAAAGCCCGTGAAGCCCAGCCCAGCCACCTCTTGCTTCACTTTTGAGGCCTCCAGACCAAGTCCTGCCAGGAAAGGTTGAAAGGTGGAGGAGTTTTATTGGGTCTCCACAGGAGATGCCAAGGCCAGAACCCAGCCCAGGGAGAGAAGCTTAGAGAATTGGTGAAGCTGAAAATCCCTGGTTTAACAAACAATTAGAGACAGGTTTAATCAGCAGCAAGACCTTGATTTTCCCCCCTTCTCATCTGTTGTGGTCAGTATTTTGGACTCGACAGGCGGTTTAGTGGTTTATAATCAGTCTTTTCTATTTCCAAGACAGGAGAGAGAGCAAAAGAGAAGAGTCATTCATGCTCATACATTGTGCACCAGTGGTCATGCTTCCACTCACATGTGCAGAATGTGCACCCACCTAAACCAGGGTCAGAAGACCTGGGTTCAAGTTTGTTGCACAAAAAAAAAAAAAGGCCCTGGCTTGGGCATCAGAATGTGCCCAGTCCCTGCAATGGCCAACTGAATGCAGCAGTGTTGACATGTCCCCTTTTGATACACCCACATCCCACAGCCTTGGCAGCATGTCGCCCAGCTTAATTACCCGGGGATGTGAGTGACAGCATCCCTGATGGTGAGATAGGAGAATGCAGTGAAGTGGGGGAAGAGGCTCAGGGTACAGTGAGGGATCAAATGGACATGGGCTCAGAGAGGGAGGAGGGTCCATGTTCCTAGGCAATACTGGTTAAATAGAAGCTGTAAAGCTGCAAGTTTAACTCTAAAGGAACATAGTAAGACTTACACGAGATAATAGATACATATATTGTGAAACCTTTGTAAAATATCAAGCTCTGTACAGACTTGGGGATACATGTCACTGTTACATAAACAATGTGAGGACCATTTTGCCCTTGGGTTTTTCAGGAAGTGGGGGAGGGAAGAAAGAGGTTCCAGATACCTGTGTGCCCCCACTCTGGCCCCGCAACCGTGTGGGAAGGCAGCAGGGCAGCCTGGGGACAGAGGTGGGCTTGCTGTGTATCTGGGCCTTGGGCTGACACAGTGCATCATCTGTGACTGCGTTTCAGTGAGCCCCCAAAAACCACCTGACATAGCTCTGATCTGGAGCCACACACCAGTTTTGAGCCCAGAAATGGCTGATCTTGGGTCTGAGTGATAGTCTCCCTGCATGGAGAGGGAGAACTGAGCAAAGAGCTCTTCTGCTGTGAGCGATGAACTCTGCACAGGGCGGCCTCCTCCCCTCTCCCTCCCTGAGGAATCATCCCCTCCCCCAGCCTCTCCAGCACTCAGCCTCCTGCCTTTCACTGGCCTTCACTGCCCCATGCTTTCTCACCTGGATTGCCTCTCACTGAGTTCCCTCCCCTTACTGACCCTCTCTCCTGTCTGCTTCCGGGGCCCCTCACTCAGTCCTGCCCCCCAGGAAGCCCCTGTTGAGACACTGAGCCCCGGGGCCTCCAGGAGCCGGACCCCCGCCGTGCTCCTTCTCACTGCCCCGTTCTGCACCTGGAGCTGTTGTCCCCTCCTGTGCTGACCCTCCACTCAGTCCCCCTTCCCTTGCTGCAGGAAGGAATTCCTTCATTCCTTGGGCTATTCCACATACATCTGTTTGAAACCCACAGAGCCTGGCCTTGGTCACAGAGATGCATCTCAAGGAGCCCACAGGCAAGGGAGGAGCAACAGTTTCAGTCCAGCTAGTGACTGCAGCCACCGGCGGTGCTGGGAGAACCCAGAGGGAGTGGCTTCTGAGTTGCGGTTTTAAAGATGAGCAGGTCATCATCTCTAGGCATGGCGGGGAGGGGAGAGGGAAGAGCATTCCAGGCGGAGGGACCAGCATGGTCAAAGGTGTGGAGCGGGGAGGACGCAGAGACTGATTGTCCAGGAAATGGCTGCAGGTAGGAGGCTGGACAAATGGTGTAAGAGTGGAGTTCTGGGTAGCCCTAGGGTTTTCACTGGAGCAGCTATGCTCATATCTGTCTTATAAATCAGGGATCTTTCCTATTGAAAAGTAGGGTTGTGTTGCTGAAACACAACGCCCAGCACCCATCTGGACAGAGCAATGAAAGCCACTTGGGGCCAAAGGGTGGTCCTGGGGCAGGGTGGCGCAGAAGCAAGCAGAGGTCAGGTGGTGGAGCACTTGGCACTTGCCAGGCTGAGGAGTTTGCACTTGACCCTGGCTATGGGTAATGAGGAACTACTGAGAGATTTTGATTAGGGGAGAAGCTTTGTCTACTGCGTAAGGGGATGGAGGTGGGGTTTGAAAGGAAAGGAACAACACACAGCAGCAATTCACCGGAGAATTCTGCTTTATTAGGGAAAGGTGCTGGGTTATATAGGAAGGCACATGAGCTGATTGAGGTGTCACTTCTACAGGGCTGGTGACTATTGGCTAGGTGCTGGGATTAGGGGGGTCAAGGGGTGAGTTTGCCATCTTATGGGTGGGGGCCCTTCAGGGGTTGGTGGCCTGAGGTGGAAGACTGACAGGCCAGTTAAAAGGCTATCTGAGCCCAGGTGAGAAAAAAGAAGGTCTAAACCAAGCTCAAGCTTGAGTTAAGAAATAATGGGTCTTCCCAGCGGGGCATGCCCGGGCATCCCTGCCCACCAGGAAGAGACACATTGTGTCTGGGTGTGGGGCCTGAGAAGGTCCCTTGCCTACCCTCTTTCTCATCTTCCTCACTGGGACCCATTCCCTGTCACCCTCACCCCCATCAGCTTAACTCGGGTCTCTCAGGGAATCAAGGTCCTCCAAGGCTAGATGCCACCTTAAAACCAAGGTCATCTCTCCTCTGGGTCAGGACAAGTTCCTGTCCACCCTCCACTGGTTCCCATCCAGCCCTCTCCCAGCCACGCTTCCTACCCAATCCCACTCCTCACACTTTACTGAACACTCAGTGAGCTCCATCCCAATATGCTACTCCCTGAACCTCTATCTCACTCACCACATCCTTAGCTCTACCCCTCCATAGAGCCTCATCCCTTACTGGGCTCCCATTTAGAAGTAAGACACTCTCCAAAGCTGTCTAGTAGGGTAAAAAGACATATTAGTAGAGAATAACATCACAAGGTGATTCAAGTACTGGGGGCATGGGGACACAGAGAAATAATGAATCCAGACTCTGCAAGAAGGCAAGATCAGGGAAGACTTCCTGGAGGAGGTGACTTTAATTCTGAGGCTTGAAGAGTTAGGCTCAGGAGGAGGCAGACAGTGTTCCCCAGGCAGAAGGACCAACTTGAGCAAAGACACAGAGCTATGAAATAGTGTGAAGTGTTCAGAGAAACAAAAATAGCTCCATATTGCTAGAGGTAGTGTTGAGAGATGAGGTGGATGGGATGAGCTCATGGAAGCTTTTTAGGCCAGGTAGAGGAGTTATGTTTAATTCTGCTGGCAGAGGGGAGCTATTGATAGATTTTAGGCAGGGGTGTTTTGATTTTAGGATCATCAACTTGTAAGGGCTTTGCACAAGAATGAAGGAGGCAGAGAAGCAGCAGGAGAATGGAGGAGGGCACAGACTGGCCTTCCTGGCTCCAGGGGTCTCACTGAGTGCTTGGGGGCAGAGGCAGTGGGGGGCTGGGGACGTGCCTGGGAAGGGCAGGGCTGAGTGAAGGGGGTTTAGGAAGGAGGCCCCATCCCTTCCATGAGTGCCCTCACTGCGTCCACAGCCTCCTCAGCTAGGCTGCAATCCTCCAAGGCTGCCTCTCCTTCACGCCTCCCTCCCATCACAGGCGCAGGAGCCAGAGGAAGCCTTTCAACCTGTGAATCTGATCATGGCCTTCCGTGGTCCCTTTCCTTGCCAATAAAATAAAGTCTGATTTCCCACTCTGTGGGTGCATTAGGGTGTTTGGTGCCTCAGAGCCTTTGCACAGGCTGTTCCTCCTGTGTGGCACCCCTTCTTCACCAAGCCAGCCGGGTAAGGGATTGCCCTTTGTTACTCACCTGTTCACCACAATGCGTAGCCAGCCCTGCCTTCCACATCCTTGGGTGGATCTTTGTTTATACCTCCAACCCTCAGCTCCTAGCAGCTCGGGCATGCGTTAGGTGTGCAGCAAACGTCTATGGAAGAACAAGCCTTGGTCTTCCCCTTTGAACCATTATGCACCCCCAACAGCCATCTTCTTTGGACCTCCTCTCTGCCAGCCCCTCCCTCTGGCTCTCTCCCCACCTCACTGCCCGTCCATTAGCCTCACTGAGTGCTCACCTAAGAGACACCCTTGGGTTCCTATCCCCCTTGGTAAGTATCCCTTATCTTCATTGAGCTGACCCCTACCCATCACTGAACTCCGCTTCTCCTTGATGAGCTCCGATTCCCCCTCCTGAGCCCCCAGACATCAGGGAACTCAGCTCCATCAGTCCTGACCCTATCCTGTAGCCTCAAGGCCAAGTCCACCACCTGAGCTCCCGTATCCCTGGGTCTTCGCTCCATCAGTTTCCCTGCCACTGAGTCTGAGCACAGCACCTGCTCCCAGCTGGTCTCTCCTCTCTGTATCCTATGTTCTCTGATTCTCTGTGTCCCTCCCTCACGTAAGCCCCACTTCCATCCATTCCACTCACTCTGCAGCCTGCTGTGGTTCAGTTCTCATCGCACCACCCTGCCAAATCGCTCTTCTGAGATCACCCAGTCACGGCCCAACACAGATCTGCCTCGGAGCTGGGGGGCCCCTCCTGGGCCGGCCCCACAAAGCTCTCCCTTTTCAACTCTCCCTCAGCCTCCTCCCACCTATCCAGGGACCCCTTCGCAGCCTCTCTCTGAGCCCCTGTTCCCCTGCTTGCCTGCTGAATGTGAGTGTTGCCCCAGGCCTCAGCCCTCGGCCTTCTCCTCCGGCTGTACAGCTTCTGCCTTGGCGTCCCTTCCACTCCCGGGGGTTCAGCCACCAATGACAGCTTTGTGGACAGATCTCTGGTTCTCTCCCCGTCTCTCCAGCTAATTCCTTATATGAGATGCCTCTCCTCCCTCACCTCCTTTTACTCCTCTACCACTGCCCTCTGTTCTGCGCCCGCACCATGGCCCCAACAACCTGCTTGTGGCCGATGCCTTACATGACACCTCCACAGCGCCTGGCATGTTGACGCTCCCTCCTCTGTTGAGTGTACCCTTCTCTTGGCTTCTATGACGCGACGGGCTGTTGGGCGTCCCCTACCCTTCTGGTTGCTCCTTCTCAGGCTCTTAGCTGGCCCTTCTTTTTCTGTCCCTTCTCTTAAATGTCCAATTCCTCTTCCTATTCTCTGTACCCACTCTCCCTGCCATCTCATGGACCTCCATGGATTTGATGACTGTTTTCATGTTAAAGACTCCACGTCTCCATCTCCAGCCAAAGTGCTTCTCAGTTCCAGACCCACAGGTTCAACTACCTAGTAGACACCCTCCCCTGGGTGTCCCACAGGAACCACAACCTCAACACATCTAAAACTTAACGACTCAGCACTCCCCCACGCAAACCTGCTCCACCTCCTGTGGCCCCTCCCTCAGCGCAGGACCAACAGCTACCCTGTCACACAAGCCCAACTCCTGGAATAAGTCAACATCCACCATGTTCTTCGGGCCTCCTTCCTGCCAGCCCCTCCCTCGGGCTCTTTCCCCACCTCACTGCCCGTCCATTAGTCAGCGTCGACTTATTCCCTCACCCCCTTGTCCAGTGCACCACGTAGTCTTGATTTCACTGCCCGAATGTCTGACTGCATCTACTCCTTCTCATCCTCTTGCCTCAGCCCTTCCTCTGTGAGCCTGGAGTCTTCCTGCCTCCAGGTCTGCGCTGCCTGCAGCCCATTCTCCACACTACAGAGTGATCCTTCCAAAATGGAATCCTGATCATATCTCCTATTTTACAGCCTCCAGTGATTCCTCTGTTCCTTTAGGACAATGTCCAAACCCCCCCTTTATATGAGTTTGAGACCCTCCCTCTTCTGGCCCTACTTCCCTCTCTGGCTTCATGGCTAACTGCTTGCTCCATGCTCCGGCCATGCTGAACTAATTTCAGATCCCCCACGTGTGCCACACTTCCTCCTGCCATGTCATTGATAACGCTGAAGAAAATTGCACAGAAATTTGTTCTTGCTTGACTGGGAGGCGGGCAACAGGATTCTGAGAAGGCCTTTTGCAAATCTGTGCTTAAAAAGGTGACAAGGAAGGAATGAGTTTGACAGCATAACCATTGAGGCCTACAGATGGGACACGTGGGTGACTTCTGTTATTGACATCGGGGCAAAAAAACCTAGAAGGAGCATTCCTTTACAACAATAAATTCAGCTAAACCCTGAGTAGCAGAGGATTTAATATCTTTGAGGTAGACGTGGTCCCTAAAATCTACCATAATTTATTAATTTCTAATACTCTGAATAAAAGCCCAAAGTGGAAAAATAATCCCAAGGGCTCCCCTCCTAACTCCAGTACAACATTTGGAGTATTTTTTTGTTCTTATAATAACTAAACCAACAAGAATGATATCAATTAATCAATTAAACAGTAACATTAACTCTACACAGGGAAGTTCTACATTTAAAAAATTCAGGCTAGCCGTATGTTCAGCTTCCATGTCACCCTGTACTGTCCTGCCCTTAGCCTTCATAAATGTTGTTCCCTCTGTCTGGAACATACACTGACTGTGAAGCCTCATTCAAGTGACTTAAATTATACATTTCCTCATCTGTAAAAGTGAAGATAAAAAAAAAATAAGAATAGTACCTGCTTCCTAGGTTGTAAGGATTAAATGTGTTCATACTTGTAAAGCACTGCGAACAGTCCCTGCCCCCCAATAAGTGGCCACCCCTGAGTGATCAGCTGCCACGATTAGGATCATGATGTCATCATTATCATTGCTTTGTTTGTCATTCTCCCCTGCCTTCCTCCACTCGTCTTCCTAACTCTTACTCATTGTCCTGTTCCCGAAACAGGGCTCCTGCACAGCAGCCCTCCAGAGTGGGCATCTTCATCTCCTTTTTCAGTGGTGGAAGGGAGGCACACCAGATCCAGAGTTTTGCCCAGGATCTCAGGCTGGGGATTTGGCCCGGGTCCGGCCCACTCGAAGCCTGAGCTCTGGGTCCGCTATGCGGCACAATCTGCCGTAGTCCTTGTGATTCCACTGGCTCTCTGCCTCCAGCTCTACCTACCTCTTCTTGCTGCCTGGTTCCTCCTAAGTGGCTCGTAACTACTCTCCTTCCTTCTCAGCTGCTTCTCTTCCCATGGGCCTTCTAGCGCCTGCCCACTATTCCCCCTACCTCTAGGCCAGAGCCCTGGGACTCACTGCACACTCCCCCCCATCCTGCGGGTCACCACAGTCAGCTGATTGTATCCCCTCAGTATCTCCCAAATCTTTCCTCTCTGTGTCTACTGAGCAGAATTTGTTTTAAGACTTTCTCCTCTTCCTCACCTGGATGGTCTGGTCAGCTTCCTTCCGATGGTCCTTCCATCTCCGGCCTCTGCCCAGGCTGCCAGAGGGACCTTCCCAACACGAATCAGAGCATGTCTCACTCCTGCTTAAAACTTGTCAGTGGCTCCTTATTGTCTCATGAGCTTTGAAAAAGGTCCCAAGAAAAACTCTGTAAAACAAGGGTTCTGGGGCCAAAATGTTTGGGAAGTGTGTGTCCCTTCTTAGAGAGTCCAGTCTGCACAGGAACCAAGTAAAGGGCGTGGGGACCCCTACAGTGAAGAATCCTGTTTAGACTTGCTGAACCCGGTGGTTCTCAGTCTTACCTGATGCAGAGCCCTTTTCTCCATAGCCTCCTATGAACATTTAGGACAATCAAGTTCCAAGGAATATTCTGGGAAATATTGCCTGGCAGGATCAAGTTCAAGTTCCTTAGTTTGATATAAAAGGTCCTTCAAGATAGGACACCTTATCCACAACTGCCCTCCTCACCCCACCTGCACCCCAAATTATCTGCAATTCCCCTTAGGTAGTTTTACACCTCTGTGGTCCTGCTCCTACAGGGCGCTTGTCTCTCTGTCAATGGACCAATCCCTACTGATCCTTCAAGAGCTGGCCCGAAGGCACCACCTGGTGACTCCTTCCCTTTCTTCTTTTTGGGTCCACTATTTCTTGGCTATGTGGACGTCAATGTTTGCGTTTGCGAGTCTGTCTGTGCCACGGAAAGATCAGTTCAGAGTGGCCATTCATCTTTGCTTCCACGTCCCCTTTGCCTGCAGATGGTACTTGGGAGGAGCTCGGTGAGTGTTGGTTGAACAAGTAGATATGGGAAGGGGATCAAAGGTCTGAGACTCTGTGCAGGGGCTGGAGATCATGCTTCAAAGGACGGGTCTAAGGCACGTTTTTCACCTTCAGCACTATTGATATTTTGAGCCAGGCAATCTGTTGTGGGGGCTGCCCCATGCATTGTCAGATGCTTCTCAGCACCCCTGGCCTCCCTCCCTCCCTTACATGCCAGTAGGGACCCCCTTGACCACTGTGACATATGTCTCTAGATACTACCAACTGTCCCCTGAGGAGGAAAGTCATCTCTGGCTGAGATCGCTGTGCTAGACGTAGATGACTCCAGTTGTCTTCCTGTTGCTGGGCAGGCAATCTTGTCCTCAGATAGTTTAGCCCATTATCCCTCTTGTCCTGAAAACCTTCTCATGGATTAAAAAAAAACCTCCTTCCATACCTAAAGCTGAGTTTTTCTTCCTCTGGGGAGGGGAGGAGAGGGGAGGGGAAAGTTCCAGGAAGGGTGGAGCTTCAGTAGCTTCTCTGGGGATGGTACGGCAAGCCTGGAGGGTGAGCTTGTGTTGTGCCCAGAGCCAGAGAGGCTGTTAGGATGGATGGAAGCTCTTGCTCCAGGCACCTGTGCTGGTGCCCTTGAGAGAGGATACTGGGGAGGTTTATTAAACAGCCTTGCAAAGAGCTGCTGGCTTGGCCTGTACGTTCTGAGAAGCACATTCATTCTGTAGGTGGAAATTCCAATCTCCTCACTTCCCGTCTTTGTGGGAGCCTGGGAAAGATAAAGGTTCTTCTATGGCCACCTTCTCACCCTTGTTGCACCCTTGCAGTCAGTGTTGAGGGGAGCCAGGCCTGTTCCAAAGGCTGTGAGCTCTGCTCTGAGGTCAACGGCTGCCTCAAGTGCTCACCCAAGCTGTTCATCCTGCTGGAGAGGAACGACATCCGCCAGGTGGGCGTTTGCTTGCCTTCCTGCCCGCCTGGATACTTCGATGCCCGCAACCCCGACATGAACAAGTGCATCAGTGAGTGTGGGCAGGGCTGCAGAAGGGCCCCAGAGGCTCTGGGCCCTGGGAGAGGGCGCTTTGAACTGTTGGTGGCTGATCTGAGGAATAGAGGGAACACTGAGGAGGGGAAATGAGGGTCCCGATCCAAGTATCTGGTCGCTGGCAGACATCACCTCAGATAGCCCACGCGGGTTTCCAGCTCAGTGTGCCCAATTCAGAACCACATCTCCTCCCTCCAAACCTGCACCAACCTGTATGTCCATAGGTCACTCTCAGTGCCCCAGGCCATCACCCCAGCTACAGACCTGAGAGGCAACCTCTCATTTATACCATCCGCTATCCGTCTAATAACGGAACTGTGCCTGCTCCATTTTCTGTCTATCCTCACAGCCGTGGGGTCTTACCCAGGCTCCACTCGCCTCTACCTGGGCTAGTGCAATTGCCCTTTTATCTGTCCTCTAGCCTGCATCTGGTTCCCTTTGCCCCTCACTCCACACTGCAGCCAGAAAGATGTACAACCTATCCATCATACTTCTTCTTAAAACCCAGCCCCAGCTCCACTGACCACAAAGAACTTCAAGCCTGGAGAGCTTGCTCTTTCCCATACTCTCCCTGGTCTTCTCACTGGGCTTTGCTCTTCCACACTAGCTACAATTTCCCGTGCTCCAAGGCATGTGTTATCACACTTCCATCCTGTCTCAGGTTGACATGCTGGGGAACATGCAGTGACCACACCCCTTTGAACGGTGCCAGTGTCCCCTCCCATGTGCTCAGTACCTTGCAGTTTAGATGCATTTCCAGTGCTCTTATTAGTTAAGTCTCAAAACCACTTTTGAAGGGAGATGAGACCTAAGTGATGGGGCCCTTTTCATAGCTGCTAACAGCAAGGCCTGACCAAGCCAACTTGGGTACCGATCCCAACTTTGCAACTTATTCATTATATGACTTTGAGCATGCTGCAACTTCTCAAAACCTCATCTTTAAAAGGGGAGTACTAGTTTTTACCCCATAGGGTTGTTGTGAAAGGCATGTGTAAAGCCCTTAAAATGCCTGGCACTCGGGTAGCTGCTAGTGTTCTTATTTTACCTGCAACCAGACCCAGGAATAGGAGGGTGAGGTTGGGGTGCTTGTGAGGATGGAGGTAGGACCCTGGGGCTCCCTCTTGTTCCCCAGGGTACCTGGGGTAGGGAGTTCCTGGCTGGAGTTTCCCAGCTCCTGGGAACTGGCAGCCCAAGCTGCAGGTGCCAGAGACTGGGAGGAAGTTAGCCCTGCCCACCACCTGGGAATGGAGAGATTGTGAAACACCCTGCTTGCTTCCAGCAGGCCCTGCAACCCACCTCCCCGCACCTCCCCTGAGGAGGGAAAGCTGGCAGGAGGGGAGCAGGGAGGGGTCTGGAAGTCCAACCAAGGTGGCTCCTGGAACTTGGCCTCGAAGAGGGAGAGGAATTTGCCCTGAGATTTCTCCTCCCTCCTCCAAGCAGATCTTTTCTGCCCCAGGCAGGAGGAGAACCAGGGTTTGGGGTATTGTGGGTGCCCAGCAATGGAGGAAGAGGACACCATACGGCTATGATCAGGGGTCATTGTATCTCTCAGTTCAGCTCTGAGTAGGTGGCCCTCTGGGGTGCCACGAAATGCTGAGACCCTCCTCTGTCATCCCCATTAATCCCAGAAGGTACTGCCCACCTCCTCTGAAACCGAGTCTCTTGGGCCTCATCTTGGGTCCCAGGGCCAGGAATTAGACTTGGGCTGGGGTCAGCTGACTACACAAGCCCCAAGCAACCCTGAAGAGTGGCCACTGGGGCCTCCTCCCCTGGACCCTGTCCTTCCCTCCTCCCGGGACCCCTCTGTAGCAACCTCAGTACCAGGCCAGGTCCTGCCTCCGTGTGGGTGGGCGTGGAGGGCTGGGCACTGGGGATGGGAGGAGGGGAAGTGCCCATTCCAGGCTGGAGAGCCCCATCTGGTCCTCCCCTCAGAATGCAAGATTGAGCACTGCGAGGCCTGCTTCAGCCACAACTTCTGCACCAAGTGTAAGGAGAGCTTGTACCTGCACAAGGGCCGCTGCCACCCGGCCTGTCCCGAGGGCTCTACAGCTGCCAGCGGCACCAGAGAGTGCAGCAGTCCTGGTAGGAGCAAGCAGGGAGCCTGTGGAGGGGGGTCCAGGGCTAGGGAGGGGGCAGGGAAAGCATGGGCTGGGCCACCTCTCAGAGAAAGCACACCTCTCAGAGAAAGCACACCCCAAAGGTGCCTCTGGCCTGAGGCCCAGGCAGTAAGCAGGTGGGAGAGGCTACCCTAGGGTATTCGAGGCCGGGAGAGGAGATGTGACCCCTCCTCCTCTCCCTTCTCTTCCCCTTCCCTCCCTTCCTGCCAGTGCAATGTGAAATGAGTGAGTGGTCCCTTTGGGGGCCATGCTCCAAGAAGAAGAAGCTCTGTGGTTTCCGGAGGGGCTCTGAGGAGAGGACACGGAGGGTGCTGCATGCTCCCGGGGGAGACCATGCCATCTGCTCTGACGTCAAGGAGACCCGGAGGTGCACAGTGCGGAGGACGCCCTGTCCTGAGGGTGAGCTGCAGCCGCATTTCCCCGGGGTTGGGGTCTGGCACAGTCATGAAGGTCTGACCACTTCTGCTTCCTGCCTGCTGCTCAGCAGAGGGCCTCAGGCCAGGGCCAGATGTGGAGCCCCCAGCTCGAGACCACATGCTGTGTGAACCAGAACCAGGTGCCAGCAGACAGCAGCCCCCAGAACTCTGTATGGTGGGAGCGGGGCACTTCTGCGTTATACCCCTCCTGTGTCCCCATTTCTTCTGAGCCAGCAGATGTTGGCATTGGAAGAGGCCTCAGAGGTCAGATACGGGCATGGAAGGGGTGCTGAGAACCGGAGAGGTATATTGATTTGACCAGGGTCACACAGCCTACATTGGCAATGATGGCAGCTGGCCACAGAGGCAGAAGTGTAGGTAGAGGAGTGGGGGACATTCTGCCTGTCCTGGCCCATTGGGGTCTAAGGTCTGAGGAAGACATGAGGGAAAGGAGGTTGTCTGGTTCATCAAGGGTTGAAGGGGGCCTTCTCTCACATGTTGCAGGGTTCTCTGATGTAGCTGCCCATCAGAGGAGGCCTTGAGTGGACCCCGACTGCCTCAAGGCAGTGTCCCCATGCCTCCTCCCTGCCTGCCCTGCCTAGCTTCCTCACATCCCCTCCCAGGGCCTTCGGCCATGCCCAGGGCCTCCTTACTTGGGGCAGCATGCCCTAGGCTGACTCTTCCTGCTGTTGGGGTTGCAGGGCAGAAGAGGCGGAAGGGAGGCCAGGGCCGGCGGGAGAACGCCAACAGGAACCCGAGCAGGAAGGAGAGCAAGGAGGCGGGCGCCGGCTCTCGGAGACGCAAGGGCCAGCAACCGCAGCAGCTAGGGCCCGCGGGGCCCGTCACACCTGCGGGGCCCACCTAGGGACGCTCTTCAGCCTCCACGCTCACGCAAAAAGAATCCAGCGCTGCTCTGTGTTTTGACAGCTTTACTGAACTGGAGCCCCGGGGCAAAGCGTACACACACTCTCCATATACGCATGGGAGCACTGGTGTACACGCAGACCCCATGCCCAAATGTGCAGCCACCATACAGGCACGCGTGTGCATACACATGAACAGTCAAGGCCACCAGAAGGCACTTCCATCCCTCGGACATCCCTGTTTGAACAGGGTGGGGAAGCAGAGGGGTCATCTCTGCCTGGCAGAGGGCCTAGTGGCACACACATGGTTTGCGATGCCTCCAATGGATGTGCCAGAGAGAACATCTCCCAGTATCCAAGCCCAAACTTTGCAGAGTGGAGCCTTCTGGAGGAGCTGGTAGGACCAGCCCAGTGTGGCAGACAGGAGCCAAAGCTTGAGGACTGCTTGGCCTTCCCAGCTGTGTGGCTTTATCCTTGGAGAGGACTGTTACACACCTCAGATCCGTATCAGGGCTGCCCTGCTCTGAAAACTGCTTAAAGGTTTATTTCAAATTAAAACCAAAACCAAATGAGAACAGTAGCCACAGGCACCACATTCCTTTTCAGGGTTACAGGGATTGGTGGGGTACATGGTAGCAGGAAGGGACAGGGCTGAATTTCAAGAGACACCCTTTCCTCAACCCCAGTGGCCTCCTAGACAGAGGATCCAGAGAAGGAAGAAAATTTTAGGGATATTTGGAGGCGGGTAACCAGCTTCACCACATCCTTATCACTCAAGAGTGTGGTCCATGAACCAGCATTGATATTTTCACTGGGCAGTGTGTTAACAATGAGAATCTCAGGTCCCATCCCAGGCCTGATGGACCACAGTCTACCTTATAACAAGGTTTCAGGTGACTGGCGTGCACACTCAGGTTTGGGAAGCCCGGCTCTAGTTACCTCTAAGGATGAAACAAGGTCTGGCCAGCTTCCAGCAGCCAGAATTTTGGGCAGCTCTACAAGACTTTCTGTCTGGGAGAGGTAGCATCTAGATACTAAAGCACTAGAGTGGCACACGTGGAAGGAGGGAGTGATCAGGCTCTCTGAGATGGTGGGGGATAATGGGACCCAAATGCAGAACAGTGGATGGAATGACCTCTTGTGACATTCTGAACTGTCCACTGATAGCCATTCATACACCAGGCTCTGGACTAAGTATTTGGTTTCCAGACGGGAGCCAGACATGGGCCTTGCTCTCACAGAGCTTAGAGCTTGGTAGGGGTGACAAGTGTGAATCAAGTAATCATTCAAAAAAATGTATAATTACAAACGGGTGGAGTTGAGGGCAGGCAACCACTGGCATGTAAACATAGCTATGAAAGTGAATAGAAGTAAACAAAAATTAAAGACTTTATCTCAGGGAAGCTTTCCAGAGGAGGTGTTATTTAAGCCAAGCTCTGAAGGATGAGTAGGAGTTAAGGCAAAGAGAAGGAATCGTAATTCTAGAACAGTGCTGTCCAATAGAAATAGAATATGAGCCACTTAGGTAATTTAAATTTTTTCTAGTAGCCATACTAAAGAATAAAAAGAAACAGGTGAAGTTTTAATTTTATCTTTTATTTAACCAAACATATGCCAAATGTTATCTTCTTTTTAACATGTAATCCATATAAAAAATTACTGAGAGCTTTTACATTCTTTTTTTTTCAAACCAAGTCTTCAACATTCTTTGTGTATTTTTATACTTTATGGCATATCTTAATTTGGATATGAAGTTTTTACTAGAAATATTTGACCTTTATTGAGATTTTATAAAAATAAGAGTTGAAAGGTAGATTCACATACTCAGCTTGTTTCAGGAATAGTTAACAGTTTGTCAATCATTAAATTGAACATGTTTTTAAAATTTAAATTTAATTCATTAAAATTCAGTAACATTAACAATTCGGTTCTTCAACTGCACAAGCCATGTTTCAATGCTCACTAGCCACATGTGGCTACTGGCTACCGTATTGGACAGCATAGTTCTATACAGAGGGCATAGCACATGCAGTGTGGTAGATGGCACAATGTCTTGTGGCAGAAAGGCACTTATTGTTCAAGGAGCTGAAAGAAAGCCAATATAACTGGGAAGGCCTGGAGGGCGAGTGAGGTGAGATGATTCCAGAAAGGTCTCCTGGAGTTGGGTCTTTATTCTCAGAGCCAGGGGAGGGTGCCGAAGAGTTGTAAGCAGCAGGCCAAGATGACTAGCTTTGCATTTTGCAGAGACCATGTTGGCTGTAGTATAGAAGTCAGACCAGAGGGAAGCTGCTCAGGAGGCTGTTTCTGTTGTCCAGGTGATCGATTTTGGAGGTTTGCATTAGGGCAGTGGCAGTGCACACGGGGAGAGAGTGCACAAAGTAAAGGTATTTGGTGAATAGCATCGGTGATGATCTGGATATGGAAGGAAGGAGAAAGGGAGGGGAGGTGTCAAGGACAAAGTCCCTGTTTCAGGCTCTAACACCCAGATAGATGATGGCACTGTATTGTGAGATGGGGAGCCCATGGGAAGATCAGTTTGGGAGGACAAGGAGGAACATAACTTTGGCTTTGATCATGTTGAGTGTGAGGTGCCTCTGAGACACCCTAGCGAAGATGGCAAGTAGAGCTGGAACAGAAACTGGTTTGGAGAAGATAATTGAGGCTGTGGGCTGGGAAGAGGCCAACTAAGAAGAGTACTGAGTGAAGAGAGGTTCAGGACTCAGCTCTGCGGCCTGAGTGTAAAGGTCGAATGAGGGCGGATCCGTCAGCAACAAAGTCAGAGAAGGATCAGGCAAGAGGAAAACCAGGGGAATGTCGTGTCCCAGAAGCCAGCAAGGCTATTAAGAGACGGAGCAAAGAAGGACTGGAAGTTACCACTGGACTTACAACATGTGTGGCAATCATAACCGTAGCAAGAGCTGTTTGGAGAGGCTGATGGAGGGAGAAATCAGTACAAACAATTCCTTCAGGAGGTTTAGCTGAGAAAAGGAGAGAAGTAGAACAGGGGCTGGAAAAGATATGGGGGAAGAGTATTTTCTTTTTTTAGGTGGGAAAGATCTGAGAATGGTTAAAACCTGCTGGTAATGGTCCAGTTAAAAGAGGTTGAATACATGGGGAGAGAGAAGGTAAAACAGTGGTGGATGGCTCCTGGGGGCGGGACAGCTCTGCCGGAGCAAGGAGAGGGTGGTGCAGGTGTGGGAAGGCTGGGGCGTCAGGAAGGTGGGGGAGCCTCAGGTTTGTGCCCGGACACTCTCTAGGGCTCATCCCCCCTGTGCCTGAGAGCCCTGCCCTGCTGGTCAGGATTTGGGGCCCGTGCTGGAGCCTAGGGGGTCATGGGCTGCCCATGGGCACTTCTGGCCTGCACCCAGCTCCTCACTGTGCCCCCTCTTCTTGACCCTGGCTCTCCCTTTGCCATCCCCTCTGGCCCTAGCAGTCATCCGTCTCTGGTTTTGGCCTCTCCGCCTTTGCCCCTCCCTGTTCCTCTGACTCGGTCCTCTTCTCTGCCCCTCTTTCTGTCACCCTGTCTTTCCCTGGCCCCGCCTCAGCCTCTGATCCTGTGTGTGTGCCATATTGCTTCTCTCTGCTTTACCGTCTCCTCCGGGTGTTACTCCTCAGTCCCCATATGTCTTGGCTATCTCTGGCTCTGATTTGTCCCATTCTCCCAGATCCGTAGGTCCTCCCTACTCAAAGTGTGGCCATGGGTCAGCAACCTCAGCTAATTGGGGTTAAAAATGCAGGCTCTCAGGCTCTTCCCAGACCTGAAGAATCAGGATTTGCTTTATAACAGATCCACCAGGCGATTCATGCGCATGTTAACTGTTTGAAAAGCACTGCCTTAAGCTGTGCTCTGAAACAACGTCAAAGCAAAAATCAATACTCTTAGCAACATGGAATGATTTGGAGATCCCTGTATCTCCTGTCACTCTGGCGATGTTCTGAGGCATTCAGTTTCCCTGCATCACCCCCCTGAGCTTCCCAAAGCTGCTCCTGAAGCTCTCTGCAGCTAAAGGACGGAACATAATGCAGGCTTCAGGAGCTTTCACATCTGCAGAATGACTGAGGGGAGGGAAGAGGGAATTCTCCTGCTACTGATCCTCTGGGAGTTCCAGATGCAGTCCTGGGGCATCCCTGAAAACAGCCCCATCTGGATCTATCCCTGTATGTCTCCATCTGTCCTTTCTAGACTAAGAATGTTGTTTAGAGCTGAGGTGGGGCGTGGGTTTCAAGATGAGGGACAGGTACCTGCACACAGCCCTAAAAGCAGCCCACCTGAGGCCAGAGACCAGAAAGACTGATCAGAGGTCACACCTAGTGACTTTCAGAATGAGCCAGTGCTGGAGAGAGGGAGTCACATCAAGATTCCTAACCCTACTCCCAGGTTTAGGTAACAACAGTACATGGTTTGCATGTGGTCATTAAACGCCCACACTGCCATTTGGAAAATGTTAGCTTTTTCCTCTATGGGGTCGCAGAGCTGCCCAGACTAACACATTTCTGCCCACCTTACCCAGTGCCAGCTCTGCTGTATTTCAGACCAAGTCTCCAGAGAATGGATTTGTTTTCCATTTCAGTATTTTGGGTGATGGGGTTGCATTCTCTGCATTTGTTTTTTAAATAGTTTTATTTCCTCCCTCTGGTTTGTTTGGTTTGGTTTGGTTTAGAAGCACTGAGAGGGAATTTAGGAAAAAGGGTTGGCTTCCTGGGCCCTGATTCAAGTCCCTGACACAGGGCCAGTAACCCAGGTGCTGGTTGTTTTGCCCCTGACTCCTCCAGCTATGGTCCAGACCAGATTTAAACAGACAACAGGTAGCAACCCTGGTGAAAGGTGGTAAGAAAGGAGAAAAACAATCCGAGAGAACAGGTTCCATTTTAAGGATTAAATTGATTCCCTACAAAGGGGCTGGAGTACTGTCTGGCTAGTGAAGTGAGCCGGGACAGAAGCCTGGTTTATAGGGGAGGAGAGCAGAGCTGAAGATCAGGTGCCTCGGGGTTGCTGAGACTGAGCAAATCAGAGCTGGGTGCACCTGCTTTAGTGTGGCATGCCTCCTGGCTGTCCCAAGGAAAGAGCTGACCGAGGGTGAAGAATAAACAGGCTTGAGCTGGAGGCTTGGTTGAGGTCCCCTTGGCATTCGAGAGACCCTAGGGGAGCAGCCATTGATGAGGATGGCTACTAGAGGCAGATCTGCTTTTCCTGACCCCCTAGCCTACCAGGGTGGTGGTGAGGAGGGTGAGAGACCCACCCCTATGGCTAGAGAAGGTGGCTTGGGTCCTACCCTAGAGCCTTCCAGAACTTAAGTAGGAAATTGCGAAACAGCTACATTTTGAAAGAGAAAGTATGTGAAATATGGTTCCTCCCTCGCCTGTACACTCTCCCAGAGCTTGGTGCAGGGAGGTGGGTGAGATGGATTCCTGGCTAGACTCAGTCTGGTGTGGAAAAGAAGGCGGAGCCAAACCCCCAAGGGCCCCTCAGGCTAGGCCACAGCAGCTGCTAGCCTTTGGTTATTGATTATTGTTATTGGGATGTACTTTTTTCCATCTGTTGAGTATCAGCCTGGCCCATGGAGAGGACCGGCTCCTTCCCCTGGCTGAAAGGGCTGGCTTCTGAGGGCTCCCTCTGCAACCCAGTATGTACCATGGGTGGCTGACTAGATATTTGGAATGTCTTCAGGTTGAGCCAGGCCTGTCCATAAAACGGGAGGCATTTTGGCAGTTCCAAGGCCCCTGGCACCCAGTCTTGGCAATGGCCCGGCTGTCTTCTTCAAGGCGCTGGGGTGGGATCCGGGCCAGCATGCTTCCCTGGGAAACATCGAAGTGAGTTAAAGTCAACAATGAGTTCATCTCCAAAAGAATAAGCCGGCAGCCTTCAGGGCAGGGGAATCAGAGGAGGGGGAGCAGGGATTCGGTGGTGGAGGGGGTTAAGTGATGCTGGAACAGCCAGATGAGATCCAAGCCTGTCAACCAAGCTGGCAACTCAAGGAACAAAGGAAAGTGCTTTCCCAGGCCAGCCCTGGAGAGCTCACTTGGAAAAGGTGGTGACAATGAGTGTGTCACAATCTTAGGGACCGTGGGAAGTGTCCTCTTGAGGATTGCGAGCTGGAGCAAGACGCTACGTGGAACGAGGCTGAGGTGGTGGGCTTGGTGGATGGCTCTGTGAGCTCTGGCTTTGCTGGCCCCAGGCCTGCCTTGTGGGCACATGAGGATGGACATTTGGACAGGTGAACGCCAGACTCATCTTGGAGGATGGGAGCAGGAGGCCTCAGGTGTCCAGGCCCAGTGAAAAGAAGGCTCAGGATTGCAGAATTTAGCATTTTAATCTGAACATCTCTATTATTAGATTTATCTCTGAGGGCTTTACGTTTGGATAATGGTTCCTGATTTGAGCCAGTGTCTCACTTCTGTGACCTTTATCATTTGGGGCATGAGGAAACCACATCCTAATGGGCATCTGATGGCTCTCTGCTCACTTGATCTGATGCACCGTGGAGCTGGGGAGCCCATAGCAGAGGAAAGCCAGAAGTGAGCTGCACTCTGGGACCAGCCTGAAGCCCGAGCCACCTCTCTTTGGGCACCAAGTAGAGTCCCAGCCTGCTGGCCACATCAAATATTAGGCTCCAAGTGGAGGAAAGAGAGCACCATCTCCCCACTTGGGACAGAAAAGCTCAGTGATGGTCCAGCAGCAGCCTTTGCCAGCTGAGAGCCGTGTAACCCATCTGGTTCAGACTCCAGATGTGCTCCAGGGGCTGGGAGACCAGCAACAACTGCCTGAATAGATATGTGGCCTTTCTTCCAAGGGCAGAACCATTGCCGATGGACTGGGTTTGATTTCTCTCATGCCCTAGATTCATTCTCACAAGATATTTTATTGTGCGAGGTATTTGCCTACCAAGCATATTTACAATTCTTTTCCTGCCACCAAACCAACAAAACGTCCACAGACATCGTATCTCCATTTCTCATAAGCACATTCTCAGCACATTCCCATGGTTTACCCTTCTCCTACTTCCCTATTTTCTTAAAAAACCTGCTTGACCTTTTTGGTCCTTCTATTTCCTCTCCATGTTGTCTGACTGGCATTTCTGTTTTTATGGCCCCCTGCCACCACCACCCTTTATCTTCCTTTCCTTTTGATGTGCAGCCACAGGTTCTTTACAGCCTCAGCTTGCCTAGTCCTATTTCCCCTGTATATTTGACTAGTTGCATTTGTCTTTTGGTATTACATGCTAGATGTTTGTTGAATGAATGAAGAATAACGAATGAATGAAAAGGTCCTGCTGGAATGGGTTTATTCTCATATAATTCCTACTGAGCATGGTATTGATAGCGCCTACTCCTTTTTCTCCAGGGAAGCAAAATAAGGCCAGCATCAAAGTTCATTAGGGCACTGGACCAAAAACAGCCTGACCTTGATCTTTATGTCATTTGGCCACACTGGTTGTGACAGCCCAGTTTTCCAGAATCATCTCCTGCCTCTCCCATGCCCCAACCCATTTACTCTTCTACTCAGAGCTGCTCCATGGTGTGCAATACAAATGAACTTTCATATTGTCAGTGCCTTTGTTCATGTTCTTCCTTCCCCCTAAAATGTGCTCCGACCATGCTCCCTTCTGTGGACATTCTACTCATTTTTCATACCCAGATAAAATTGTTACGTGAGGAAGCTCCCCTTACTGATGATAGTTTCTCCCCACTCTGTTTCAATGGATGGTCTATACACCTTTGTCACATCTACATGTATGTCCCCAGCCCAGTGTCGGATCTGGAGAGCATTCCCTGTCCTTACCCAAGTCTCGAGAAGTTGTGGGTACAGTTGAGACATACTTATAATAGCAATGGTAAACATTTATATAGCACTGACACTAATCTAAGCCCTTTATTTACATTGCCTCACTTAATCCTCAGTACAGCCCTGTGAAGGGGATACTATTATTATGCCCATTTTACAGATGAGGATACTAAGGCACAAATTGGTAAAGGGATGTGACCAAGGGCACACAGCTAACACATGGCGGAGCCACGATGTGAAGTCAGGTGGTTTGGCTATGCCATCCCCTAGCTCTGTGAGAACTCACCTTTTGCCTGCCCTCTTCTCCACCTGCATGTCATGATACCCAGCCTGTTCAGATCTTACTTGTTTAGTGGGAAGAGGAGAGGGATCCAGGGGATGGATCACACATGCCACAGGATGGATCACAGGATGCCACAGGGTCCTCACGAGCAGCCACCAGGCCCTGCCTCTCCAGTGCCTCACCAGTGCCCACTGCCCATGAAGCTGCTCAGGACTGTCTCACCCCCACACGGCTGCCAGTGTGTGTATCAGCGTCGGCCCCAGGACCGCCTCAGACAC